>NC_092780.1:27981385-28289446 GCF_047496795.1 Chiloscyllium punctatum | reverse complement strand
GTTGTTAAAGCCTTGCTCTTATCAGTAATTGGAATAATATTTATTTGCATGCAAGTCTTAATCTCATTCGTTTTATGCTATCTGAACATATTCGACGCAAGTAAGTTTTGTTCTTTGTGCAGACCACTGAGATACCTGTTTTACACATTATCACTCCCCAACTTTACCTTATAAATACTATAGCTCAGGAAAATATCAGTGGCTAGGTATCCTGCATGAGTAACTCATCTTCTGGCACACCAAAGGCAGTCCACCATCTAAAAAGCACAATTCAAGAGTATAGTAAAATACCCCCCATTTGACTGGGTGAATGCAGCTCCAATAACACTCACTTAATAAAGTCGACACCATCCAAGTCAAAGCTACCTGCTTTATTGGTATCACAACCACAAACATCATGTCCTTGCACACTGCCAAACAGTAGCAACAGTGTGTACTATCTACAATTTGTCCTGCAGAAATTCATTTCCCTAGTCAGCACCTTCTAAACTCATGACCACTACAATCTAGAAGGATAAGGGTGGCAGATACACATTAACACAATTCCTGCAAATTGCCTCTAGGCCTCTCACCGTCCTGACTTGGAACTATATTGCTGTTCCTTCAGTGTCACTTGGTTAAAATCCTGGAATTCACTTCCTAATGGTATTGTTGGCGTATGTACACCAAATGGACTGTAGCAGTTCAAGAAAGCAGCTCACCTCCACCCTATGAAGAACAGTGACGGATTGGCTGTAAATTCAGTCCAAGGCAGTGAAACCCATATCCTCTGAATGAATTAAAGAAAGAACTCTACCCTTATCCATCCTGCTGTCCCCAAGGACATCCACAAAAATCTCCAGCAGGGAACTTGCTTTCTGGCACGGTTTCAAGTCGGAAAATTACTGTGGGCTTTTACTTTGTTCCATTAGTCATGCAGGCTTGTTCCTTCATGAATATTTTCTTCTCATATGCTGAGTTTTTCTTTACTAGAACTGATTTCTAACCTTCCCACTTCATAGTTTGATGGCTGCTAGCATCAAAATTCATGGGCATTTCATCTACATTTGACATAACGGGAATTGCTCTTCTTGCAGCTGCCTGATAATGAATCGCTGGAAACTAGTCATTTTGGCAAAAAGCTCTCTGAGCAACGTGCTGTGACACAAGACGTTTTCATTCTACAAGGTGGCTACACTAATTAGCTGTTACTTTGAAATTTTTGCTGGATTTAGAGTTTGATTTGGCCAATGCTTCCTGATTTTCTGACAACTTTTGTCTTGGGCATCTTCGTCAGGATGGATTCCAATTTCTTTTCCTATTTTTGCACCAATTTTTCACTAATTCTGAATTTTCTTACTGCAGTAGATTTTTTTGAAGTGGATTGGCTTCAGTTCATCATTTGTCAAATATGGTCTGCTCTGTGCATTAACCTCCCGCACAATATTTCGGTAACATGACCATGGTACACACTGTTGCTACTGTTTGGCAGTGTGCAAGGACTGGATGTTTGTGGATGTGGTGCCAATAAAGCAGGTTGCTTTGACTTGGCCTGTGTGGTCCCATGTGCCAACTTCAAAGATGAGTAAAACATGCAATGGAATTCAGCATTTCTTAGCAGAAAAAGGGGAATCAACATATAGGTCTATACATAACTTCCTGCTTTGAAATAATGGGGTCATCTTATAATTCAGATTAACTTACATGGTGCAATTTACAGAAATTAATTGAATTTGATTAACTGATTGCCATGGTGCGATTTGAACTCATGGCTGAGACAATAATGCTGGAACTGGAAGTGATCCCACTTTGGCAGTTGTGCATCCCATTAAGGACAGTGCCCTCTCATTGCCACAGCTCCCCACACCAACAAGAATGCCAGTCAAGTCAGATGTCTGACAGCCTAGCAGCTTCAGCAGCACCCCTGCTAGCAATGACCATGGTTGGAAATGCTCCTTCAGGATGATGAAAGATTATCAATAACTATGTGCCCTGAAGGTCAAGTAAGTGCAGGTAAGGGCCTTCCTAATATTGGTATGGAGGGGAGGGAGCAATGTCTTGGAAGAAAAACCAATGCCATAGGGAGGCAGCCTCTGTCATAAAAGTGGTCCCTTCATGGCCAGAAAGTGTCCATAAGAGAGGGCCCCATGGGAAGCTGCAAAATTATTTCTATCCATTCTCAACACAGGTATCATTCAATTCACTGAAAAGGGTTATTTTACTTCTCCCTAATCAGACAGGGTAGATTTTGATCTAGCCTTTCAGTCAGTAGTTACTGTAAATTCATCTACATCTCTGATTAATGTAAGATGGCTTGATTCACTGTCCTCAATATCCTTTCAATATACGGTTTTCAGCCTCTGCCTTTTTTAAGTGAGTCACATTGTTGCAATGTTTCATCTGTTATAACTTTCCATCTAATCTGTTGGTATTCTTTTGTTAACGTTGTTTTCTGTTCACCTATTACTATTCCTGTTGTCATCTTTGACAAGAGTTCTATGTTGTAGTTACTTGCTATGCAGTATGATCCTATTTGTGGTTCTTCACCTTTTTGAGATATTTTGACAAGATAACTCACAGATAAATTCGCCTAGGATCCTGCCTTGGATGGAAACCAGGGAGATAACAGGTATACACAAGCAAGATAAGGATAGGCCATGATTCAGCTGATAAAACATTAAAACCTAGGGGTTGCAATAACAATGTAGCTACCAATGTGTCACCCACAATCCATTAGGTTTTCAAATAGCTTTTCAAATAACTCGTGCTTTCTGAGTAATAGTGACAGTTCTGCACAGTTGACTCTGGTATTATTATTTTCTATTTTTTGTATTGGTCTGCACTGAGAAGTGGATTGTTTAAAAATTTCAATATCCAGCACAACACAGAAAATTGTATACATTTTCTGAAATGCTATTTAGACATTGGTGTTAATACATTTAGCGTAAGTAGCATCAAAATGTATTGGAAAACACAGATTTGTTCATGATTATCCTATGTCTTTGGCCATTAATACCCACTACTTGTTTACCACCAACCCGAAGGTCAATGCATTTATTGTTATCCTGTGCTGTGTCTGGTAATAAAGATGGGTGGCACTTAAAGTAGCCTTGCTGGCTTCCTGATTTGACTTACTATTTTCACGGGGAGGTATAGAGTGGATGGCAGGACTAGTAGCCTACATATGGTGGATAATCAATTTGGCCTGTTAATAGTTTCATCTAAGTACCTTGTTTATTCGAGTATCCAGCCCTTAACGCAATGTGACAATGGCTCAGAATGCAATTCGAGGCAACTTTGCAACACTTGTGTACCAGTGAGCCCAAAGAAACTGCCTCAGTATTGAAATGCAATTGCATCCTCATAATTGTACGTACGAGACATTTTGAATGGTGATGACATAGTAGGATATGAGTGTGATAGCTTGAGTTGATAATTTGTGGACCATTCTGAACATCACCTACCAATTAATTTACTCTGTTCTCAGTTGGGCATCAAACATAGCATTATCACTGCACATGACCTTCTGGTTGGTGTTTCGAACATTGTACCATTGTCTTTACATTAGGATTAGTTCTCGTCTAATCTTATGTTGAATCATAATTATAACATGTGATGCTGCAGTGTAATGCGTTAATTAATTGATTAATGTTCAATTAACAAATAACTTTGGAGGGGGCGTGGGTCTGCTCCTGGGCCTGGCCAAACTGGCCATCAACAGGTCCAGACAGCGGGCCGTGGAGGGGGTCGTTAGGGCCGACTGCCTGCCCCTCTTCCGGGGTTACGTTAGATCCCGGGTGTCCTTGGAGAAGGAGCACGCGGTGTCCACCAACACCCTGGAGTCGTTCAGGGAGAGGTGGGCGCCGCAGGGAGTGGAGTGTATCATTTCCCTGTCCAACTCTATTTTGATTTAATCCCTACCCTCCCCTTCACCTTTTTGATCACACAGCATTGCCCTTTGGTTTGAAGGGCAGTGCTTGTCACTGGCCACTGGGGCGTTTTTCCTATCTTCCTGGTGGTGGAAATTGAATAAAGATTCGTGCACTTTGTGTCTTTCACTGTGTCTCACACCTGCACACACACACACCATGGGTGCTGGGGAAAAAATAAGCACTACCGCAGTTAGGCGGTAGTGTGGGGGGTTTAAAAAAAAAGAAGAAAAAAAATAAAGAGGAGTATCTGATCACACAGCATTGCCCTTAAAAAAAAGAAAATAAAACGAGGGTTGCCCTTTTTAAAAAAAACTTTGGAGGGGGGAAGATTTGCTGTGCTCACTCTCAGTTATTTGTTAATCAGTGAAGCTTTAACTATTACAGCTTTTCCAATCATCCTCACCGTCTTGCATGTACTGTGGGAAATACAATCAACTGAAGCTAAAAGAGGGGCAGAAGTGGGTCCTGCAGATGCTCTTCATCAGGGCATTTGCCCGAAACGTCGATTTTCCTGCTCCTCGGATGCTGCCTGACCTGCTGTGCTTTTCCAGCACCATTCGACTCTTGAAGCTAAATGATGCAAAACTTTACAAGAGCATTCGCACAATATAACAACAATGATATGAGGAAATAATTCTAGAGGCTGTGGTATCAGTCTGTTTTGTGATATAGCCCTTGCAAGAGGAATGATTTTACAACATTATCTAAAGTGCCTGGATCAGTTAAATTTTTTGCAGGGTCCAGTGACCACAAATGCCATCAGTTTGCCAATGAGTTCAATGGTTAAAAACTTTCAAGATTGTTTGTTTATTACTGAAAATAACTTTTGTATGGAAAAAAAGTCTCATTGAGTACATGGATCTGGGGAAAAAAGAACTCTGCATCAGGTGATGAGGAAAGCTAATGGCACACTGCCCATGTCAGAGTCTGAATCAGAGGAACCAGACCTGGAACAAAATGCTGGCCTTCATAGCGAGAGGATTTGCATACAGGAGTAGGATGTCTTGCTGCAGATGTATATGGGCCTTGGTGAGGCCACATCTTGAATATTGTGTGCAGTTTTATTCTCCTCGTGTGAGGAAGGAGATTTTTGCTACTGAGGCAGGGAACTAACTGAACAGAGGCTGGAATCCTGTCACCAAGTTGCCCTTTATTTACTTGTGCACAGTACACTGGCTATGGCCAGCCAGCTCAGAGTCAGTTCCCTGGACTGAGGAGATGCTAATCTCCTGATTATATATCTTTTTCTTTTCTTCCATTTTTTTTGCCTTTTGTGAGGTGCAAGACACAGTGAAAACACCAAATGTCAATAACCTTATGACTACTCCACCATCAGGATAATCACCCATGTGGTCAAGGAAGTAGTGATGAGCAAAGCCCAGACCCAGCAATGCTGACGTGAAATCAAAGATGAAGGGGAGGGAAGGGACTAAATCAAAATAGAGTTGGAGGAGGAAATAAAACACTCCACTATTAAAATGCTGTGGTGCCCACCTCTCCCTAAGGAGCTTGAGAGCATTGTTGGATACCGTGTGCTTCCTTTCCAGGGATATCCAGGCCTGAATCCCCTGTTTCTTTTTTTTAACTGCGGTAGTGCTTATTTTTCCCCCAGCACCCATGGTGTGTGTGTGTGCAGTGTGAGACACAGTGAAAGACACAAAGTGAATCCCCTGTTTCTTTTTTTTTTAAGATAGGCAAACACCCGAGTGGGTAGTGACAAGCAGTGGCCCTTCACATCAAAGGGCAATGCTGTGTGAATCTCCTGGTTTATTTTTGCTCTTAAACACCTGAGTGGGCAACCCTCCTGTTTATTTTTTTTTTCTTCTGTTTATTTTTTTTTCCTTTTTTTTTCTTTGTGAAAAAAAGAAAAAAAAAGGAAAAAAAAATAAACAGAAGAAAAAAAAATAAACAGGAGGGTTGCCCACTCAGGCGTTTAAGAGCAAAAATAAACCAGGAGATTCACACAGCATTGCCCTTTGATGTGAAGGGCCACTGCTTGTCACTACCCACTCGGGTGTTTGCCTATCTTAAAAAAAAAGAAACAGGGGATTCACTTTGTGTCTTTCACTGTGTCTCACACTGCACACACACACACCATGGGTGCTGGGGGAAAAATAAGCACTACCGCAGTTAAAAAAAAAAGAAACAGGGGATTCAGGCCTGGATATCCCTGGAAAGGAAGCACACGGTATCCAACAATGCTCTCAAGCTCCTTAGGGAGAGGTGGGCACCACAGCATTTTAATAGTGGAGTGTTTTATTTCCTCCTCCAACTCTATTTTGATTTAGTCCCTTCCCTCCCCTTCATCTTTGATTTCACGTCAGCATTGCTGGGTCTGGGCTTTGCTCATCACTACTTCCTTGACCACATGGGTGATTATCCTGATGGTGGAGTAGTCATAAGGTTATTGACATTTGGTGTTTTCACTGTGTCTTGCACTAACTGCGGTAGTGCTTATTTTTCCCCCAGCACCCATGGTGTGTGTGTGTGTGTGCAGTGTGAGACACAGTGAAAGACACAAAGTGAATCCCCTGTTTCTGCTTTTTTTTTCATAAATTCTTTTTTTTTCTTTTTTTTTAAACCCCTACACTACCGCCTAACTGCGGTAGTGCTTATTTTTTCCCCAGCACCCATGGTGTGTGTGTGCAGGTGCGAGACACAGTGAAAGATCCCCTGTTTTTTTTTTCTTTCTTTTTTTTCTTTTTTCTTTTTTTTTCTTTTTTTCTTTTTTTTACACCCCCACACTAATGCCTAAGTGCGGCAGTGCTTATTTTTTAAAGATCCCCTGTTTCTTTTTTTTTAGTCACAAAATGGTCCAACTCTCAAAAGGGAAAACACCCGAGTGGTCAGTGACAAGCACTGCCCTTCAAACCACAGGGCAATGCTGTGTGAGCAAAACAGTGAAGGGGAGGGCAGGGACACTCCTGTTTATATTTTTTTTTCCCTTAACCCCCACACTACCGCCTAAGCGCGGTAGTGCTTATTTTTTCCCCAGCACCCATGGTGTGTGTGTGCAGGTGCGAGACACAGTGAAAGATCCCCTGTTTCTTTTTTTTTTCTTTTTTTCTTTTTTCTTTTTTTCTCTTTTTTTCTTTTTTTTAACACCCCCACACTACCGCCTAAGTGCGGCAGTGCTTATTTTTTAAAGATCCCCTGTTTCTTTTTTTTTTTTTCTTCTTCTTCTTTTTTTTTTTTTCTTTTTTTTTTTTTTGTTTCTATATATTTTTTTTCCTTTTATTTATTTTTTTCTTCTTTTTTTTATCTTATGGTTATATATTTTTTTTCCTTTTTAACCCCCACACTACCGCCTAAGTGCGGTAGTGCTTATTTTTTCCCCAGCACCCATGGTGTGTGTGTGCAGGTGTGAGACACAGTGAAAGACACAAAGTGTACGAATCTTTATTCAATTTCCACCACCAGGAAGATATGAAAAACACCCAAGTGGCCAGTGACAAGCACTGCCCTTCAAACCACAGGGCAATGCTGTGTGAGCAAAACAGTGAAGGGGAGGGCAGGGACACTCCTGTTTATTTTTTTTTTTCCCTTAACCCCCACACTACCGCCTAAGCGCGGTAGTGCTTATTTTTTCCCCAGCACCCATGGTGTGTGTGTGCAGGTGCGAGACACAGTGAAAGATCCCCTGTTTCTTTTTTTTTTCTTTTTTTCTTTTTTCTTTTTTTCTCTTTTTTTCTTTTTTTTAACACCCCCACACTACCGCCTAAGTGCGGCAGTGCTTATTTTTTAAAGATCCCCTGTTTCTGTTGGTCATCCATGGCTCTCTGATTGGCCAAAGTTAACAATGTCAATCAAGGATCTCGTAGACAATGAGATCCACCTGGTTCCAATTAGTACATCCCTCCCCCACTAAGTCTGGGAATCTAGGCCTGGTCTTTCTCTTGTTGATTTTCCTGCAAAGTTTTTGTTCCAGGTCTGGTTCCTCTGATTCAGACTCTGACATGGGCAGTGTGTACTGAACCACAGCCTGCCTCTTGCATCTGGAGAGCCTTGGGAAAACCACCTCCTCTTCCGGTAGTAACCATATCGAGGCCACGTCCATCTTGGGGCTCAGAGGATTCCTTGACATGCATTGGAGTGGGAGAATCCATGGTTTCTGACAAGCCTTCTGAATGTTCTTGGGGTGAGGTATGTTTTGTTCCTGCCCAATTTGCGAGGAAGCAGCTTTTGGATGATCCACATGTTTGTTCAGGACCGCCTCATCTCCCCAAACTTTCTAAGTCGTGGGACCTAACCTTGTGTCAACCTTGCCTTATACACATACAGGGCCACTTCCATGATTCTGACACCAAACTTCCTCCCCTGAAGTAAATTGTCTCTCTCGCTTAGAGAAGGCAATTGACCAGCATTGGTATCCCTGCTGCCATTTCAACTACCCTCCCAGGTCTCAGCATATCAGGTTGTGCAGAGTCTTCTCCCCGTCAGCACCTCTGCTGGAGCTATCCCTGTTGTTGTGTTCAGGGTAATCCTATAATCAAACCAAAATGGGGCAGTTTGTTATTCAGTGGTGCTATTGCTTGCCTTCAACCTTTGGACCACTGTTTCCATCAGACCATTGGATGTTGGATGGTACAGAGCTGTCCTTATGAGCTGAATGCCATTCAACTTTAGTAAATACTCAAATTTTGTGGTTATATTGGTCAGGCAGAGATTCCTGGTTGGGATTGTTAACTTGGGCCAATCAAGGATCTCATCGTCAATGAGATCCACCTGGTTCCAGTCACGACAGGCAGTCCAGTGAAGGTTCACCAAACCGATTCCTTGGGATGGCAGGATTGACAAATGAAGAAAGACTGGATCGAATGGGCTTGTACTCACTGGAATTTAGAAGAATAAGGGGGCTCTCGTAGAAACATATAAAATCCTGATGGGACTGGACAGGCTAGATGTGGGAAGAATGTTCCCAATGTTGGGCAAGTCCAGAAGTAGCAGCCACAGTCTAAGAATAAGGAGCAAGCCATTCAGGACTGAGATGAGGAAGAATTTCTTCACTCAGAGCTGTGAAGCTGTGGAATTTTCTACCACAGGAAGCTGTTGAATCAAATTCATTAGATAAATTCGAGAGGGAGGTGGAAGAGGCCCTTGCAGCTAAAAGGATCAAGGAGTATGGGGAGGGAGTGGGATACTGAGATTGCATGATCAGCTATGATCACATTGAAAGGTGGTGCAGGCTCAAAGGGCTGAATGGCCTACTCCTGCACCTATTCTCTATGAAACTATGAATCTGTGTACCATTCTGCATACTTACTTAGACTTGATTTTTCCAATGCGATTTTCATTGAACTTTACAAAGACTGTATGGCAAAAGTACAAGTCAATTCACAGTCATCACATTCTGGCTTCCGGCAGTATATCCTGATTATCCACTCTGCCTGTCCTAAATTGTCTCCATGCTCTCGGGATGTAAAAATTGAAATGCATTCATTCATCTACAAAATTTCCTTGACTCCATTATTTTGAAAGAATATTGAATAAAACACTGGAGCTTTTTGTTGACCAACTTTCACTATTTAACAACATAATAACTAAAAGTAACTGTTTTTAACCTTTTCACTGAATGTGGCTGGCCAGCATTCATTGCTCATTTCTAGTTTCTTGAGAATCTGTCCATCATAAATTCATGACATTTACATACTTGAAGCCAGAAATATGTATGTATGTGAATCGCCACATTGCATTTAACAGCATTCAGAAATTGTAGCTGTTAATATTAAGATTGCAATGTAAATTAATATAATCCTCACGGCTATACAGAATGCTTATTTTGGCTATAATATTCAAAACCATTGTTTTTAAGATTTCAATTTAAAAATTAAATGGGATGGAAAATATAATTCATTTCCAAAAAAAGAGAAGTATATTGTCTCAGTCCCTACCTTTTATCTCAGCCCGCTTGGCACACTTGCCTCATTCCTGAAGAAGGGCTCATGCCCGAAACGTCGATCCTCCTGCTCCTTGGATGCTGCCTGACCTGTGCTTTTCCAGCAACACATTTTCAGCTCAGTAGAACAACACCAAAGTATATCAAACTGTCAATAAATTGAATGTGCATTCACATCTGCAAAGCTCTTATGTAGAGCATGGCTGATTTTAACAAAAAAACCCACCAGAAAATCAATTGATTTTGTTCACAGAAAGAGGAAAAGATCTGGTCCAGAGTAGAAATAGTCGCAGTTTCCCCAATGACCTCAACTGGCACTTAGTGCTATTTGGTACTTGTAGTGCAGGGAAAGGATTATTTAAGGTCATCCATTGCCACCAATTCTCCTTTGTTTGGGCCTATCTCGCGATTAGTGGTAGAGGACAGGCACCCATAGAGTAGCTATAGAAGATAGACTGTTTCCAGATAATAAGAGATTGATCACATGGTAGCAATAAATGTAACTACATTTGGCCAGGCATAATTATTAGGACTTTGGAGATTTGCCCCTTTGAGCACTAACATACAAGTCATTGTCTCCATCACAGTACGGGATATCAGTGTGACATTAACCTCTTCAGATCCATTACCTTACATAACAGACACATCTTCATGAACATTAAAAGAATAACATCCACAGCTGGAGCTCACCAGCTGACTAAAGGTATAGAGCAAAATTTATTTTGTCTACTCGTTATCCCTGGTAAGCCTCTGATATTCAGGAACCACAGGAGACCATGTAAATCCTGTTAAATTTGTGAGCCACCATCAAAACTTTATGGCTCGGGGTTAATTGGTGTAAACTGACTCACTGATGAGCCTAATTGACACTCTGATGCCAGTAAGCTGTGTCAAGTGCTTCCTGACACAGGAATACTAAATTAGGGACAAAGTTAAAAATCACACAACACCAGGTTATATCCCAACAGGTTTATCCCAAGTACTAGCTTTTGGACTGCTGCTCCTTCGTCAGGTAGCTAGTGGAGCAGGCTCATGGGACACAGAATTTATAGCGCAAGATCATAGTATCATGCAACTGATACAATATATTGAACAAACCTAGATTACTGTTAAGTCTTTCATCATTTAGAATGGTTTGCAAGTTTTGATTCATGAATAGGTAAATCCCAGAACTTCTTTCAAATCACATTCCCGAGATAACTCAAGATTTTTAGAAAAAAATATGATAGTTTTCTTCATGTTGGAAATTGATCCTGAGTTCTACTGAGTGTCTCAACCTACTCTTCAAATATGCCTGTTCTGGCAATATTTTAAATTTCACCTATAGATGTTAAAATGATAAAGTAAAAGAAGGCTTATAACAGTTGAAAGTTTATTGGTTCAGCAAAACTAAATTAAATGTAAAAGATATTGAGAAAATCAATCAAAGCTAACACTCCACTGCAGCCTGTGTAAACAGAGCCCTGCTGAGATAATGCACTAATCTGTCTTTGAGCTCAAACACACATTTGTACTCTCTGAAAACTATATCAACAGACACAGATGGCCAGACTTCTGTTTCTCTATCCTCATTATGAATGTTTGGTTGAGTTCAAGAAGCATTATTTAATTAGCTCAGGGGCATTCGTTTAGTCTGAAGCACAGTCTGAAGTGAGATGTTAGCTTTGATTGACATCTTTATGAAGGTATAATAAGTTATTCTTTCTTTGATCTGTTTCATTCATGCTTATTTAGACAAGATTAAGAGGTTTGGTAAAACTGGGCTGAATTTTTGAAAAGAACAAATCAGAACACTATTTTCTCAAAACAGCTATACAAGTGGTTGTTCTTTATTTTGGGAAAACAAGCCACTATTATTATATGACTCATTGTCTCAGGAAATGTTTTCAGAAGCAATGTGGTGCTAACAGAGCTAATCACTTGGCCTAGCATTCAGGGGAGTGTCCAGGTAAGGGTGGGGCTGCCTTCTCTGTGACAAATCAGAATAATGTTCTACATGAGAGAGAAGAATCTGTGAAGTGCTGTTATCATATGCTGTAAATTATAACTGATAAATTGAAGACTTTTTTTTATGAGGGAACCAGCCATCTTGTTTGTTTCTCCAACCAATGGAAGCAATTGGAGAAAGACCACTTAAGCAATGTGCTGATCAGCAGCAGTCATATAGAATCCCCTCAACAACAGTATCTGCAAACAAAGACTATTGAACTTTCTTTTCAATCTTTCCCCTCCTTCCATTTAACACTATTTGTGTGTCAGTGTAAGGGAGGAGTTTGTAAGGGTATTTTATTATTTGGTATTACGTGCCAATGATTTATAACTGTTTAGCTATAGCTAAAGTCTAAGTCTAATTTTGTAATAAACAATGACTCTGGTTCAGTACAGAAACCTGCTCCATGCTTTCTACCAATCTGGGTTTGAAATTCAGGTAAACTTTGTGTACTCCATAAAATCTTTAACTTTTGTGCTGACTATGGGAATAGCAAGGCTTGATTTCCACCATGCTACCCCAGTGAGTCATAACACTCTCTACAACTCAATAAATAGTCAGTCAAATCAGTTGATTACCCCTAGCTACTTTTTTCAAGTATCTGAATGCAGTTTTAGTGGAAGCTTAGGAGGATGCCTGTAATCTCTTCCCTGAAATAGTGTTTGTCAGGAGGAGATTTTCATAGAAGGAAAGGGATAAACATATGTGAAGCTCTGTTCCCATTCTACATCACTTTACAAAGGTCAGAATGTGATTTGAGGGATGGTGCTCGTCCTGTCTGTTAGGTTTCCATGCCAAAGGCAGAGCTGATGTCTTCTGAGAGATTGTGACAAGTTTTTAGAACAATCCGTGACATAGATTTCATAACTCTAACTGCACAGAGCACTGAGCAGCCATCTGCACTTCAAAATATTGTGGGTTAGGTGGCATTAAAGTAAATACTGAAATTTACACAGCAGCGCTCTTCTAAGCACATCTGAAAAAGTGAATTATGTTTGCTTTTCATAAAGCAGAAATTTGATTTTTAGAATATTACTTCAGATGCTGCCTCTGCAAATTTGATGTTCATCTGTTGTGTAACACATCTGGTCAAAGGCAACAGTTAAAAAAAAAGGAGCTAATTAGATTGTGATCGTTATATCTGTATGATTTTTAATCAGTATCATAGCCTACTAATATTTTTGCCTATTTTCGTAGTATATTAAACATGTATTCACGTTTTGCCTGCAAGAGATAAATATTTTATAAACAAATATTTTCCTGAAAGTCACTCAATAGTCAAACAAGTGGCAAGGATCATCACTGGGATTGACTTTGAATTTGTTGTCCAGGTGGAAAGCTAGTATTGTCTGCCCATTGTAGGAATTGCCTAATTTTATTGCCATTGAAATCTACTGAAAGAAAATTCAGGCAGCTTTTACTATGGCTGCTGGATCTGTCATGCCAGCTCTACGCCTTGGGTGCAAGATGTGTATCAACATCCTTGTGTCTACTGATATGTTTATCCATTGGGATGGCAAGCTTCAGTGTCTATGAATTAGATAATCAGTGACATTCTCTGTACACATATGATGAATTCAAACTGTTTTTAATGAGTGTGTCTCTTGCTAGTTGCTTTGTAATGTGGTTGAGTGTCGTTTTTATTATTTTGGACAGATCAATTTCAATGCCAAAGGCCTCTAACTACAAAACCCACTGATATTTTTGCTGAACAATTGAGGAATGTAATGTATCAACTTCAGTGCCAGTGTGATGCCAGGTAGCTAGGCTTACATTCCAATGAATGGCTCAATGAATCAAGCATCAAGTCCCTTTGATTGTTCGTAATAGGTAGAGTATGGACTGTACCCACCCAGACCATTTTTGCAAAACCCAATATAGACATTTACTATTAGGTGTGATTTCATAATTGAGCAGCACTTGCTGAACAATTCAGAGTCGGCAGATAACTATGTTAAGATAATCAGCTTTGCTTGTAACATGGCCTAGTTATATTTGTTAGACACTAATGAATATAGGCAGAAATTGTTCCTATAGGTGGAAGGATTGAGAACCAGAGAGCACAGATTTAAGATAACTGTCAAAATAAGCAACAATGGTAATGTGAGGAAAGATATTGCTTACACTATGAAAATTTGGGATCTGACGTACACTGCCTGTGATTGTGGAGGAAGGCAGGTTCAACTGAGACTTTCAAAAAGAAATCGGATCACTAAATGAAAAGAAAAAAAAATATCTGCAGGGCGCAGGGAATAAAAACAGGGGATTGGCACGAGGTAAAGTGTTTTGTTAGTGAGCCAGCACAAACACTGCAAACCAAATGGATTCCGTTTATGTTGTGACAATTTTGTGATTCTAACTATTCCTTGTTGTGGTGAATTCAATATGGTCACTACTCTTTGGATAATGAAATTGTTTTTCCAAACTCCCTGTTGGGTTTATTCATAATTATCTTATTTTTATGTCCTCCCAACAACTGGAAACATAATTTGTGGAAACATGATTTTGTGTAAATGACTTGAGTTTTTAACTAAATTTACTATATACAAAAGTAAAATGATTTATCCTTCATATTGCAGCTTCAAGACTGTTTAACGGCAGATATCAAAATGCATGGTACATGTATGCCCATTTAAACTGGAACCTTTTCAGCACCAGATGCCCATGAGCAAAGCTTGCAGGTGTGATAAGTCTGTATATGAAAAATGCAGACCAGAAAAACGCCATGATGATAAAGCAAATAGCAACAGAAAATGAGTGACTGAGACAGTAATTTAAAACTCTCAGATTATATTAATGTGTGCAAGTTTCTGTTGCTCAATTAGTGATGAAAATCGATTCTATTGTCACAATTAAATTCATTAGCTGTTTGGCTGTGGAGGCAGTGCGTACCAATTCCTCCTGCTTCTGTAAAGGACTATCTACAGAATGAGATGTTCCTTTCATGCTCCTTGTTAGATTGGAAAGGTTTATGCATTGGCCAGAGTAATGATCAAATGTTCACATTCACGGAGAATTAAATTTTGGAGCATCTAAACCTATCTAGTTATTTTCAAAGACCACCCTGGTAACTTGAACATTTTGGTAAGTTTACAGATTTCCATAACTCAGCTGCAGTAAACATACTCAAAAATCCTGCAGCAGTTCCAATATTGCTGTTTTTTTTTGGATGTTCAATGACACTTGTCAAGTTCATGGACATTCACACCCTTTAATAAAACAGCAAGGTTCAGAAACCTGCATCCTTGAGCTGTCAAGTACAACCTTTTCCCAAAATGATTTTGAATGTTGTTAAATGTCAGTGATATTTTGATGTTCAATAACAGTTGATCAAGAGTGTAAGGTAATTGATGGTAGTTGATGCATATTCCGAAGAGCTAGGTTGATTTTTTTTTTAACCTCAGTGGTTTACAGTAAAAATGGAATTCCATACCTCATTTAATGACAAATCCAAAAAACCTTGAAAATATACTGTGGTAGTTTTATTATTAAATTCATATTTTAATGCAGGCGAGTGACTCGTTTATTTATGTATTTGCATCAGTATTCAGACTCATCTTTGCTCAAGTTACCGAGGGCTAATTGGTTTTTGCAGGCATTGCCTCTCATAATTTGTCTCAGTCTCAGTGTGCCAGAGAACTGTCAGTGACATGAATGGCAACTGTCTGATCCTGTGTTTCTTTATAGATGCTAGTGCAGAAGAATATCTCTTGATGAATTCTTCTTTCACAAGTACATGGTAAATTGCTGCATCTTCTGCATTTCCAGGAATAATAGGTTTCCCTTCAGCACCCTCTTATTATTCTGCTTCAAGAAGGCTGAAAATGAGGTTCAGTAAAACCAGTGCAGAAAGTCAGGCTGTTCAGACACCATTACACAATTATTGTTCTCTAACTACTGATAGCCTTGTCTCTGGTCTGTGGACCCAGGCTGGACTAATGTTGGATTATTCATTTTCTTTTCTCTCAGACTTAATGTACTGAAAGTGGTAATAAGTTTCACATAAGATTAATAGCACAAGCATCCTTTTTACTTTAAAACTGTAATTCATGTTAGTGTTATTGGTCATACACAAGTTAGATACATAAAACATTTGTTGAGTTTCACTGCACTCAGAACGATGAGGTGATTAATCTTTGACATCTAAGTGTGCCTCCAGAGATTCATCTTCCTAGAATGTCTTTTCTGACCGTTTGCTACCAGTGAACATTTGATTAGACATTTTCCTTATTTTGTGCTCCCTTAAAGACATAGAAATGCATGGTCCTTATTAAAGCACATTTTGTCGCTTTGATGATCACTTCCCCTGCTTGCATGTAGATCAGCCTTCTTTCCAGTAATAGATACCTACTTTCTGTATCTCAACCAGAAACTCTGCTAACCCTGGGCAGATCACATTCTTTGTCCTGAATTCTCAAGCTTATTTATTGAATGTAATTTTTTTAAAAAATGCTGTGGTTTATTACCATTTTATACAGCACTATACGATTCTGCCAATTCAAATTCTTTTAAGACATGTCAAGTTATGTTAAGATACATCGTCAGTGTGACGAGATGTGCCTTTAAGAGGCATTTGTTCTGTCAAGGTTCTCATGAAAGTAAGTTTTGTAAAACTACAACCAAGCTGTCTGCTCTGTGTCCTGCAGTGTAACTAGCTGAGTTTTTTTTAGAAAAAGTAGACAAAAGAAACATGAGTGGGTGGATTCAAGCTCATATAGACCCAGGGTTTGCAGGTTTTGCTTTCAGTTGGTGAAGCTAGAATTTTGGAATAAGTAACGCTCTCTCTCTCTCTCTGCAAAATTTTACGTTCTCTCCTTACTGCCGAGTTCATGCTTTCAAATTTTCCTTTCTATTTGTCTTTTCCAAAGGTGTTTTTGGGAGGCTGTTGTATTGGAACAGCTAATCAGTAGAAGGCTATATATATATATATATTATTTTGTTAAGCATTTCAATACAATTACAATTAAGCCAATTCTTTGTTTATTTTGTCTGGATTTTATCTGTAGTGTAAGAAGAAAGTGTGTTTTGCTTAAAGTCTTCTAGTTTCATCAATCGAATTGCACCTGAAAGACAATGCCCTATACGTTCCTTTTAAATGAGAAAATGTTAGGTTGTCTCCTTGATATATTTTGAGGGGGTTTGTCCAGTACATAACACAACTCACTGGAAGATTAAGTATTACTTGAAAACAAATGGTATTTTCTAGCAAATCAAGTTTTGTGTGGTGATATCATGTAAGATATGGAATTGTTACCTGACAACACTGACCTCAAAGTAGGCAGTCAACTATTTATAATTTTCAGATATTTTATTAAGAAACAGCAGTTTAGATATGATACATTAGCTAAATAGACAGGAAAATTATACAGCAGTGACAGTTGAGGCCAGTTCATCAATACTAGAGCAAGAAACCCAAATAGAAACTGCTGGTAAAGCTCAGCAGGTCTGGTAGCATCTGTGGAGAGAAATCAGAGGTAATGTTTCTCAGAACTGATGATAGCCAGGACAAAAGTCATTTTTTGAGCAGAAGATAGGGTTGGGAGGGTGGGTGTGAGGATCAAACAATAGGTGCAGATAGAGCCCAAACAGAGATAACAGTTGGTCAGACAAAGGAGTGGTTAATTATCAGGCTGGGAGAATGAATAGCTACTAGTGGAGAAAATTGGTGGCTAACAATGGGTTGGGTATAATAGCAGACCATGTTAGAACAAGGTCTGATGTGTATGGTTTGGGATAAGGACAAGGGAGAAAGTGCCTCAAGTCCTAAAATTATTGAACTTGATATGGAATCCAGAAGGCTATAGAATTTCCAAGTGGAAAATGAAGTGCTGTTCTTCCAGCTTGCACTGAGCTTTGCTGGAGCACTTTTAGTATTTAACTAGAGGGTGAATGGCTGGTAGATACAGAACGTGTTGATGTTAGAAAGCTTGTGAAGACAGCATCCTGCTCTCTAGCTGGACTGATGAAGGCTGTCGCCATGATTTTCCTTCATCCATCTTTCTGTTAAAGAAGACAGCTGCCTGATTAACTCTGCCACTCAAAGAGAGGGAGCTGCCTCCTAACAAGGACTATACTTTAGCTGTAGAGGATAGTAATGTGCCCAATGTCAATCATCTGTTTAAACTTTCTAAGCATTGAGTAGAGGACAGATTCCAAGATGTCAGATTAGTCACCTCTCTCCTCCAGCTTGATGTCAGCTTTTTAGTTTATGTGATGCTGAGGGTCATCTCCTGGTCCTCTCTATTCACTTGTAGAGATAGCAGAGTATGCAAGTCTCCATCTTACTAATTTAGGAATGTCAACATGGAAACCTGAAATAAAGGACCTTAGCATTTCCAGGGACTGTATATATGTATTTCCAGAGAAACAAAACAGTGTCTTTGCTGATGTGCCCTCATGCTGTGCATATCAATTCTTAATACATTAATGTGCATTTTTTTAAAAGGTCATGTAATAAAGGTTTATGTTCTTGCAACAACTGACGGAAATCTGAACTCAGCACCAAATCAGTCTTGCTGTCATGATCCCCATTAGACAATAAATCTAAATCATTAAAAACTGAAAGAAATGCAAATGCTGTAAACAGTTAAAAATCACACAACACCAGTTTATAGTCCAACAGTTGGACTATAAACTAGTGTTGTGTGAGTTTTAACTTTGTACACCCCAGTCCAACGCTGGCATCTCCAAATGCTGTAAATAGAATGTAGACATGGAACTGTACAGCACAGGATTGGGCCCTTCGGCCCACAATGTTGTGCTGAACATGATGCCAAATAAAACTAATCCCTCCCCCTGCCCTTCGTTCATATCCACCCATTCCTTACATATTCATGTGTTTATCTAAATGTCTCTTAATCGCCGCTACTGTATTGCCTCCACTACCAGTCCTAGCAGTATGTTCCAAACTCCTACCACTCTCTGTGTGAAAAACTTGCCCCTCACATCTCTTTTGAACTTTCCCCTGTCATCTTCAATGCAAACCCCCGAGGTTTAGACACTTCAACTCTGGGGAAAACGATTCTAACCATAAACCCTATCTATGCAGCTCATAATTTTATAGACTTCTATCAAGTCGCCACTCAGCATCAGCTGCTCTAGAGAAAACAACCCAAATTTTCCTAGCCTCTTCTTATAGGTCATACCCTCTAATCCAGGCAGCATCCTAGTAAACCTCTTCGGCATCCTCTCCAACATCTCTACATCCTTCCTGCAATGCAGTGACGAAAATTGAATGCAATACTTAAAGTGTGGCCTGACCAAAGTCTTATAAAGCTGCAATGTGACGTACTAACTCTTATAGTCACTTCTCCAAACAATGAAGGCAAGCATGCCATACTTCTTTTTTACAACCCCATCTACTTGTATAGACCAGAAACATAAACAGAAATTGCTGGCAAAGCTCAGCAGGTCTGTCAGCATTTGTAGAGAGAAATCAAAGTTAATGTTTTGGGTGGAGTGACCCTTCCTCAGAACTGAATTTCAGTACTGAACAAAAACTTATTTCATTGTCTTGTTGGCAAGGAGCTCTTCTTAAAAAAACACCAAAATGTGCAGAGGTTAGAACGAACAGCCCTTCCCCGCTATGTGGATGCCACCTTTGTCATCACGCATCACAACAAATGAGAAGAAACTGGCAAACACATAATCAACATTCTTACCAGTATAAAATTCACTAAAGAGGAAGAGAACAATAACAGACTCCCTTTCCTGGATGTCACAGAATGAAAAGTCATTGGAGAGTTGCAAATCAGTGTCTAAGGAAAGTCACACACACCGACCAGATACTCAACTACAAGAGCAACCATTCCAACATCCACAAATGGAGCTGCATCAGGGCATTATTTAAATGAGCTGCAACACATTGTACTCAGGAACTATGAGAAGCCGAGGAAAAACACCTATACAACATATTCAGGAACACCAGGTATCTGATAAGCACAGTCCACCAATTCCTGCGTGACAGACTTAAATAAGAAGACACAACACGCCCAAGACTGAAGCCACTTGCCACACATCAAAGGCATCTCGGAGATGATGGCTAGACTACTCTGGCCCCCTGGCATTCTGGTAGCCCACAAACCTACCTCCACACTGAATCAGTTCCTGATGAATTTAAAGGACCTTGTACCAACAGCCAGCAATACATCATCCTGAGTTAGGCTAAACAAAGACACGCATGGGAATTCCTGGAGACCTGACATTCAAACTGGAACTCCATTAAGAAACATACAGATTTGGACCTCATTTACCAATCTCTCAAAAGAACCAGAAATGATATCACCTACCACAACCAAACTGAGACAGATAAATAGCAAGCGGAATGGAATACTAACGCTTCATTGGAGGCTCACTGATAATTACCTAGCATGGTGATGAAACATCTGAGAACAAATCTACCAGCTCAGTGAGCAAACCATACAACCTTATCCACAATCTGAGCTACAGATTTTCTCCAAAAGCGCAACCAAAACTCCAATTTCACAAGCATTCCTCAGTCCAGGAGGACCAGGTTCACATCCCATCTGCTACATAGCAGGCTCAACAGATTGATTCAAAATATCTACACCAATCTGTTATGATTCTTGTAGAGATCAATAACTTTTAAAAAAAAATGACATTTCCTAATGACTAACAGCAATAAACCGAAGGATTTCACATATTAAGATGTCTACTATAATAGAAAATTTAAAGTCAACATAGTCAAAAGAATATCAATGGACAACTAATCAACCAAATTATATTTGCGTTAACAAATATAATTGAGATCATCTTGTAAGTTATTTTACTTTACACAGAGCATTAGCAGATATATAGCATTACTTGATCAAGTTCTGAACTACATCCAACTTTGTTCCAAGGCTCACTTCTCCCTGCTATGCCAGGTCAAATTTTCCAATGTCTGTCAAAAATAATTCCACTCAGCCTGAATATCCCAGAATTGACTTTTGCCTGCAATGCCCAACTTGGCAGTTCCATTTTTATTAAATCTCCAAAAGTCTCATATTTGTTCAACCTTCTTCTTTTCAAACACAGAACCATATCTCACTGCTTGCTCGCTAATGCAGACCAGGATCCCCTTGCCCTTCATAGCAGTAATTGCACTGACTTTCTTGCTCCTGTGCTCCCTCTATGCCTCAATTTTCTGTGTCAAGTTGCAAAATCTGTCTCTTGATTTTCAGTGAGTGTCAGTTTGAGTTTCCTTTTGCATGAGAACCACATTACATGGGCTAGATCCAAAGCCACATTTTAAAATTATTACCATATCTGTTATCCTGGATATTCTTTTCACATGAAGTTAAAGGTGAGATTTTAAAATGTGACTGATTTGTTAATTTCAGTATTTTTAGCAACATTACCATGCAATTGCAAAAGCATTGCACTGATGTTTTTCAAATTACAGTTCATGGTATTCTTCAATGTGCCTAGAATGCTATTCAGTTCAATCCTGGGATTTTTTTTCTTTGGAGATGGCAGCCGCTAAAGGAAGCTGCAATTGATTACAGAAGAAATCATGGACGATTTAGATGTAGCACTTAGTTATTTTGTTTGCATTATGTATGACAAGAAGCTCATACCATCATGTACAAAACAATTAAGGCATTACAGGCATTCCTTAATGGGATGAGAATAAATTGCGGACATGAGATAGAGATCGTATGAGACTGAAACTACATCTTGACTTTATCTGGAAATGAAAGAGCACTTGCAAATTAAATAGATTGGTGTGAAAGTATTGTGGTTTTCAAGTTAATGAGGCACACCGGATTCTTAATAAAATGTCTGGTTGAAAGTCTTGGCATCTGTAAGGAGGTCAATAAACTTTGTCCAGTAGCTACACGGGCATTGCTGACCAGGGCCTATCATTTCACTGCGCCTTGACATTATTGATCTCTTTCACTTAGGTCAAAAATCTCCTTTTTACTGAATTAACAACTTAAAGCATAGCTGAAAATCATTAATATTGTAATTTTGGAGAGTTTAAATTCTTTTGGAACAGTAGTGAGCTGAACAGTTACTTGGCCTTTTTCGGCCTGCATGATGAATTACATGACTACAGAGAAAGAGAATAGGCAGTTCTTCTTCAGTCTGTTGTACGACAGCATGTCCCTGCCTTTGATCCATATCCCTCTTACAAAATGATAATAGAGTCAAAGAGATGTACAGCATGGAAACAGACTATTCAGTCCAACTCATCCATGCTAACCAGGTATCCAAAATTAATCTAGTCCCATTTGTCAGCATTTGACCCATTATCTCTAAACCCTTCCAATTTGTATACCTATCCAAATGCCTTTTAAATGGTGTAATTGTACCAGCCTCCAACACTTCCTCTGGCAGTTCATTCTCTACACATACCACACTCTGCATGAAAAAAACTTGCCCCATAGGTTCTTTTTAAATGTCTCCCTTCTCGCTTTAAACCTGTGCCCTCTCATTTTGGACTTCCCTACACTTGGAAAAAGACTTTGACTATTCACCCTATCCATGTTCCTCATGATTTTATAAACCTCTATAAGGTCAATCCTTGGCCCCCGATATTCCAGGAAAATAGCCTCAGTCTATTCAGTCTCTCCCTATATCTTGAGTCCTCTGATCCTGGCAACATCCTTGTAAATCTTTTCACAACATCTATCTGAAAGCAGGGAGACCAGAATTGACCGCAATACTCATAATGTAGATTAATTCTCAGTTTTGAAAGTTTGACTTGGCCCAGTATCCACAGCCTTTTGGGGAGTGACTTTTATATTTACTCTATTCTTCATGCACAAGAAGTGTAACTGAAACATAACTTCCTCCTTTTATGTATTCCAAGCTCCACGAGAAAATCTCTATTATCCCACAGCCTTTTTCATGTCTGTTTTTGTCCACCAGCTTTTAGTGATTTATGTGCCTGAACAATGGAATTCCTTTCCCCTTCCAGAGTTCCAAACCATGAATAAACTATTGCAATTGATCCTCCGAAGATCCAAATTTGATAACCTTGCACATCTCCACATGGGACTTAATTTGCTAAATTTTGTCCATTTTGTTTAATCTGTCTATGTCCCTTTTGAGAATTTCTTTTCCCATCTATGCATCTTCTAAATTACCATTATCTGCATAATTGACATACAACCCTCTATTCTTTCATCCAGGTCATTGATTTGATTAAATTTAAAAATATAAGCCATAAGTATTAAGTTAGCCTGGAGCAGTGTTTTATAGAGGAAAAAGACAGTGCTATTTTCTGATCTGTAGTTCCCTGAAGTGTCGGAGACTGAGGTGTGACCTTATAGAGGTTTATGAAAACATTAGGGGCATGGATAGGATAAATAGACAAAGTCTCTTTCTTAGGCAGGGGGAAGGTCCAAAAGTAGAGGGCGCAGGTTTAGGGTGAGAGGGGAAAGATATAAAAGGGACCTAAGGGGCAACTTTTTCATGCAGAGGGTGGTGCGTGTTTGGAATGAGCTGCCAGAGGAAATGGTGGAGACTGGTACAATTGCAACATTTAAGAGGCATCTGGATGGATTTATGAATATAAGCCAGGTGCTGGCAGGTGGGACTAGATTGAGTTGGGATATCTGGTCTGCATGGACGAGTTGGACTGAAGAGTCTGTTTCCATGCTGTACATCTCTATGAATCTATATGTATGGGGAAAAGCTGAAACCCCAATATAGTTCTCTGGGAAACAGCATTTATTATCAGTTACCATTTCCTTTATCCTCCTGTTATCCTACCTCCCAACCCCAATTATGAGCCCTTATATTAAAATTACTTATAATAATGTGCAAGATTGTTTTTGCTAATAGTTCTTACTGTGGAACTTTACCAATCTATGTTGGAAATCTACGTGGACAATATCTGGAGCATGCTGGTGCTCTTCTCACAAAATAAATCTGTTTCTTCTCTGTCTAGAGGTGGACATCCTAGATTGGGTGCAAGGAGTATTGAGAAGCCATTCTGAATATTTAATGGAGGTGGAAGACTGATATAGTTCTTGACACTTAAAGGGTAGTCAGCAGAAGTATATATCCAGCTCCACTTGAACAGTAAAACCACTGAGAAGAAAATTCAGGCCTTTAGCTTCATTACTGCCATTCCAATTTTTTTTAAGATTCTTGCCTGACCTTGGTATTATTCATTAATTCCTAAAGCCTAGATCCTAAAGGATCTTCTTGTTCACTGCAGTTGGCTGAGTTACATTATCTATTATATATTGCCATGTTCTTTGTCCTTCAGCATGTAATTGTGGGCCAATCTACGTAGTACTGTTCCTCTACAATGTGTTGTGGTTGGATTTCAATAGCTTGGGTCCAGAACCTTAGCAGAAGGATTTGGCATATTAAGAGGAATACCGTATCCACTTGATTAAAAGTTGATTGCTGTTTTTGACCAAAAAGTCTGGAACTTCCCATATACCTCATGTAAAAGTCGACCCTAGTTCTTCACAGACAACAGATCAACATTTGTAAGTCAAGGTATTATCCTGTACATAAATGTTATGATGAGGAAATTAATCTTTTGTGCTATTGTATGATTTGATGTACAATTCACACCAGTTTGCTGTGAAAATTTAAGACGCATTAGATCAGAGTCAGGTGACAACTAACCTCGTGGAATACAGTCACATACCTAGTTGAGGTTTCGAACTTTCTTCATCATTTTGTGCAAAAATGCCCTCCTGAAAACAACAAAAAATACACAACAGGGTTAATAACTTTCAGTTTAAAAGTTGCAGAGAAGACAAATAACTATATAGCAGCAAGAGAATTTTATGTATCAGAGGAAATTGTGAGAGACTGGAGAAAGACATTGAACCAACTTCAGACAAAGCCAAAACAAATTTGTGCCAACAGAGGTAAACCTAGCAAGTGGCCACAATTAGAGAAAAACATTGCTGAGTGGGGACTTGTAAATTGTCAAAACGGAAAACACTTGTGGAGTTGTTCGTGAAGCTGTTCGAATCCATGCACGAAACGAATCATAGAAGAATGGAATTTCAGATTTTAAGGCAAATGCTGGATGGTGCACAAAGTTCATGAGAAGACATGACTTAGTATTTCTGCAGAGAACTAAGATTGCATGAAAACTGCCTGCTGAACTAGAAGATAAGATATTAAAGTTTAACCAGTTTATAGTCAGAAATCAGTGGAAGGAAGGCTACAAGTTTTCATGCATTCGAAACATGATGAAATGCCTATTACTTTCAACGTGCCAGAGAATCAAACTGTGAACCAAAAAGGAGAAGAAACAGTATTGGTGAAAACCATTGGCTATTCTACCTTGTATGGCTGATGGCACTACATTAAAACTGATGGCTGATTTTAAGAGAAAATCTTTGCCAAAGGCAAAACTTTCAAAAGAAATTGTCATCCATACGCATCCACAAAGCTGGATGGATGGAGTTGGATGTAGAAATTGGGTAAAAAAAGTTTGGAATGTATGACCGAGTGGTAAGAAAAACAGTTTGCTCATCTGGGACCAGTTTAGATCACATCCAACTATATAACACTGACAGAGCTATAATTCCCATTGGACTTACAAGTGTTTGCAAGCAACAGATGTTGGTATCAATAAGCCATTTTAAGGACATGATGAGAATGAAGTGGATTAGCTGAATGTGTGATGGAGGAAAAACATACACAAAAGAGGCAGTATGTGGGCTCCATCACTGTCACTGATCTGTGAATGGATCATTGATTCATAGAAGGAAATAAAAGTTGACACTATTTTCAAATCATTCAAAAAAGTGGAATTTGGAATGCCTTGGACAGTACCGTGGACAATTATCTATGGCATGACATGATGAAGAAGCAGTGGATGATATGCTCCCTTGAACTATGGACAGGGAAGATGAAGAGGTTCCTTCTAATGATATCATTCATCCTGATGATTATGAAGCTTTATTTGGTGTTGAAGATGTTGAACAGTTTGATTTTGCCGGATTTTCATGAACGTTTTGTATTTGACATGTTTTATTTAAGATGTTCCATGTAATTGTAATTAAAAGCCATTTTTATTTCTACTTTTCATATAAATAAAAGTGTACTAACTTATTTTTGTTTCTGTTATCTATATCCGGTAATTTCTGTCATTCATTGTGTTTTTTTTTTCTTTAACCATTTAGAGATCAATTGGGTTTCTGCTTATGATATGTTGGACTGGAGCATGAATTTCAGCCCCTCAAAAGTAGTACCCATGTATTAGTCAACCACATAAATTAAACCTTAAAAAACAGTTAAAAAGGTTCAACTTTTACATGAGTGTATATGGGGGTATATCATATTTTTATCATTGGCATTGATTCAATAAGAATTGTGAAAGAACATTTCTGTTGTGTGTTTTGATTGGTCGTTTATTCTAAAATCTCAACCACCATTTTGACGGCTGTCATTAAAATCAACAAAATCAACAAAACAAAATGATCACATGCCAGGAATCAGTGAATGGTATTGTCAGAGCAGCTTTGTGATATATTCGATTTACATCAATTGTTTTTTACTGTAGAGTATAAAATATCAGTGAAAAATTGGATGCTTATGAACAATGCAATCACTCTCACTCCCCTGCACCACTTCCATTGACCTTGAATTTTATTTTCCTCAAATGCCCATCCAATTTTTCTTTAAAACCATTGCTCATTTGTTTCTTGTCGACAGAGTTCCAGGTCATTGCCACTCACTGTATGAGAAAGTGCTTCCTCTCCTTCCCTATGGTGTCTCATTTACACTATCTCATTACATGTGAACATTTACAAAGACAGATTCAACCTTAAAGCTACAAATATAGCTGGAAGTATTCTTGTGCAGTGGTAGTGACCCTGCTCTGAGACAGGAGGTGCAAGGTTCAAGTCTCACCTACTCCCAAGGAGTACATAAACACCTATGAACAGGTTGATTAGAAAAATATAGTGTATGGATGAGTAATTTATTTATTAAATAATTGTGCACAGCTGGCTATATCCATAGCAATGTGGAGTCTATTATACATGTGAAGTCACATGGCCCAGATGTTCCAGTGGGCTCTGGAAAAGACAGCATGTCCACCTTTCTACACCATATGAAATCCGCACCAAACTCATGTGCAACTTTGCCTGAAATTTTCTCTTTTCAGACGGAATCATGTCCTATTTCCATTTTAGAGCAGATTGTCTTTTCAATCAAATTAGAGAAGGTGGTGCATTGATTTTCTTCCAACTTCTAAAAGCCGATTTTTTTTTTCAACAGTCCAGCTGTCAGTTGTCTTAAATCACAAAACAAAACTTGACAGTTATGTTGATAAGACACTTCTTTCCACATTTTCCAAATGCATTACAGAAGGACCCAATTTATGAATGTCTTACGAACACGATCTAATACAGGGGTTAATTATAAAGATCCAACATACAAATGTTTTCTTGTACTTATTACAGGCTGTTGTGTATTGTCCTGCATTGTGTTCCAAATTGTGTACAAACTAACTTACAAAAGGAGTGAAAAACAGAACCCATTTGCAAACTGCCTGTGTTAGATTTTTGAAAACCAGAAAAGCACTGTAATCTAATACAACAATAACACAATCTTGGACACTCAACTCACCTTTGAGGACAGATCTGTATGATTTGTCATTGCATTAAAAGCACATCCATGTTAGAACACCATATTTAATCGTGACATTTGAAGGTGTCAAAACATTTTTCAGAAGGTTTTCAACATGTCTGCAGGTTTTCTCCAGTGGTCACAAACTCTTTCAAGATGGTTTTGAGTTAGGGCATTTGAAGTCCATACCAGCACACCTTAATAGTGCAGAGGAACATGATGTTTTGAAGATCCTCATGATAGTGACCCTGACCTTAGAAGTGGTATGTTTGTATTTTGCATGAAGGACTTCCTGACCTATTGAACAATAACACACAGTGTGGGATCAGAAATGCAAAAATGGTCTTTTTGCTGCAAAATTTAAGTTCAATGTTTCGTGACTCGATTCTCATCTTAATTGGAAGATGAAAATCTGGCCCCATCTCAGCGGGAAATGTATTATTCTCAGCTTTACATACATTGCTCAATGATTTTGGTGGGGGTTGAGAGGGGCACCACTGTAAATGTCTATTTCATGTAATGTCCAATGAGTTAAAAAAATTAACATCAGTTGTTTCATTAATCAATATCATTCATTATTCCATATTCTGCTAATGTAGATGTATTGCACCTTGTTTCAGAACTGGCACTGTTGACATGCAACAGATGTCATTATGTGAATTATTGACTAAATCTTATGGCTTTAATGACAGTGGAGCTGTCAGCACTTTTTCGTCAATAGTTAATGAAACTGACATCATTTTTCTCCCATCACAGAAGCATAGTTTTAAAAAAAAATTTATTCAGTCATGGGATGTGGGCATCGCTGGCTGGACCAGCTTTTAGAGTCAATTCCTAATAGCCCTTGAGAAGGTGGAAGTGAACAGTACTCTTGTGCTGCTGTGGATGCTGTTGTTAGAAAGTTGTCGAATTTTGGCTCAGCGATAGGGGAGGAACAGTGACATATTTCAAATTTGGGTTGTGTGTGGATGTTTTTGTGGTTTATGTTCAGCTTCACAAACATTATTTTACTCCTAGACATGGCAAGAATAATGATGGGCAAGAGTCCAAAACTAAGATTATTGTTGTTAAAATAAATCTAGATAATGAAATCCTCTCTCCTCAAAGGTGAGTTGATTTTGTTTTTTGCCATCAGCTCATGAGAAGTGTTTCTGCATGCATTTGCATCTAACTTATTAGAAGTAAGTTTGCCTTCCCAATTAATTTATGCCCAATTGAAATATTGATACTTTGAAAACTCACCTGCCATGGGAGACTGGTGAGCAAGCTTAGAGCTCATGGAATACAGGAAGAACTCACCATTTGGATACAGAACTGGCTCAAAGGTAGAAGACAGAAGGTGGTGGCGGAGGATTGTTTTTCAGACTGGAGGCCTGTGACTAGTGGAATGCCACAGGGAATGGTGCTGGGTACACTACTTTTCATCATTTATATAAATGATTTGGATGTGAGCATAAGAGGTATTATTGGTAAGTTTGCTGATGACACCAAAATTGAAGGTGTAGTGGATAGCAAAGAAGGTAACCACAGATTACAATGGGATCTTGATCAGATGGGCCAATGGGCTGAGAAGTGGCAGATGGAGTTTAATTTAGATAAATGTGAGGTGCTGCATTTTGGGAAAGCAAATCTTAGCTGGACTTATACACTTAATGGTAAGGTCCTAGGGAGTGTTGCTGAACAAAGAGACCTTGGAGTACAGGTTCATAGCTCCTTGAAAGTGGAGTCGCAGGTAGATAAGATAGTGAAGAAGGCATTTGGTATGCTTTCCTTTATTAGTCAGAGTATTGAGGTATAGGAGTTGGGAGGTCATGTTGCAGCTGTACAGGACATTGGTTAGGCCACTGTTGGAATATTGCGTGCAGTTCTGGTCTCCTTCCTATCAGATGGATGTTGTGAAACTTGAAAGGGTTCAGAAAAGATTTATAAGGATGTTTCCAGGGTTGGAGGATTTGAGCTATAGGGAGAGGTTGAACAGGCTAGGGCTGTTTTCCCTGGAGCTTCAGAGGCTGAGGGGTGACCATATTGAGGTTTACAAAATTATGAGGGGCATGGAGAGGATAAACAGACAAAGTATTTTTCTTGGGGTGGGGGAATCCAGAACTAGAGGGCATAGGTTTAGGGTAAGAGGGGAAAGATATAAAAGAGACCTAAGAGGCAACGTTTTCACTTAGAGGGTGGTGCGCGTATGGAATGAGCTGCCAGAGGAAGTGGTGGAGGCTGGTACAATTACAGCATTTAAAAGGCATCTGGATGGATATGTGAATTGGAAGGGTTTGGAGGGATATAGACCGGGTGCTGGCAGGCAGGACGAGATTGGGTTGGGATATCTGGTCGGCATGGATGGGTTGGACGGAAGGCTCTGTTTCCATGCTGTACATCTTTATGACTTTGACTCTATATTATGTATCTATTGATTTTTTTTGTCCTTCAGTGAGTATTTTGGCTACCTTGTAAAACTATCTCAATGTTTTGTTATTATCACTTTTGTTGTTAATTCCCCAACTGCAGTAGGTGTGTACAAAGCGACCAAATCAAGCTGTGTATCAGGCTCCTCTCAGAACCCAGCTGGAGAGCTGCAATGCTCCAGCTCCATAGTGGCAGCTTAGTTCACAAGGTCAGGCAGCTGCTTTTTGTTTCAGAGTAGACAAGCAGGAGGCTGGAAGAACTCAGCAAGCCAGGCACCATCAAGAGATGGAGAAGTCAATGTTTCTGGTGTAAGCCTTCTTCAGGGCTGGACTTGGGGGTGAGGGGAGCTGCAGATAAAGGGGGAGGGTTTAGCATGGGGAGAGGGTGGAGAGTGGTGAGGTAGTGATAGGTGAACAGAGATAGAGGATATGGCATGGTCAGTTGAGGGGAGGAATGAATCCAGTTGGTGGCTGGAAGGAAGGGTCAGTAGGTGGAATGGAAGGGAGCAGAAGGAGCTGGAAAGGGAGTTGGGGACTGGGAAGGGAGGTTATTTGAAATTGGAGAAATCAATATTGAGTCTTCTGGGCTGTCTGATGCTGGCTGGCTTGCTGTGTTCTTTCAGTCTCCTGTTTGTCTACTTTGGATTCCCGCATCTTAACGTTTTTTGCCTTGAACTAAGTTTATTTCAGAGTAGCAACATTAGCATAGGAGATAAAGAGGCAGCTTGTGCGGGGAACATGTGAAGCATCAATGGTAAGGGAGAATTAGTGAATGTGTGGCACTGCATCAATGTCACTGAGATAGTGCGTGTGCCTGCAGTAAGTACACTACATACACATAAACAGCATGGCAATGTGTGAGCAGCTGCCATAACTCACACAAGATAAAGGGTGCTCCAAGATGTCTAGTGTGGTGGTATTGATGGAGTGGGGGAGCATTCTGGTCATGGCAGGGTTCTTCCTGGCATCTCTTTCATCGCAAGGCCAATTGACACTTTCTTGGCGAGAAAGCAGAGTTACTGTTATGAGTCCAGTTACACTTCTTCAGAACAGCGTCAGAATATCTAAAGAAATATCAAGCTGCTAAGTGTGTTACATATCCAGTCAGAGAACACAGTAATTTATAACGGAGCAAAAGCGAGTCAAGGGTACAGTTCAGCCATTATTGAACTGAATGGAGGAGCAGGCTCAAGGGGGCTCAGTGACCTATGGTCTCATTCTATTATGATGTAGTTTGCAATGCATGATTATAATCATTTATAACTAAAATAATTCTAAAATTATTTTTGAAATGACATTTCTAAATCTTTTGAAAGAACTTTAATGGCTAGAAAAACTCAGCAGTGTTCTGAACAAAGGTCACCGGCCCCATAACATTAACTCTTCTTTCTCTCCACCAATGCTGCCATACCTGCTGAGCTTTCCCAACAATTTCTGATTTCCAGCATCTTCAGTTTATTGGCACTTCCTTGGGCCACTTTAAATGAGGATCAGGCTGCCGGTTGTGCACAGGAAGAGGTATTGTCAGAATAGAATGCAATCCAGCAGCAATAATTAATTCCAGGTCTCCTGTTATGTTGTTGGCAATGATCTACTCTCTCAAGCCACACTGCAATGTAACATCATATGGAGTGAATGCTGGTTGGGAACTTGATCAGGTACAAGACTAACCTCTGTGAGGGCAAAACCTGGAGATTCATGGAGAAAGATATTGTGAGGAAAGTGTCCCTGTTCTAAGACTGTCTGCTTGTGCTTAATATTCTCATAGCTCTCCTGAAAATGAAAGGACAATAGTCCGATCCACCTTGCAGTTTTCCTTGTGCTTCTCCAATTCTGAAGCAACTGCTGCTGAGGGTTGCTGAGATGGTAATGACAGCAGAAATGGCAGTGCCTATCACCTACAGCAGAGGGAGATACAGTCGGACAAGAGTCAGCACACTGAAGAAGAGCCTTTGTTTGAAGCTGAATTTAGTAGCTCAGGTGCAGCCATCTCCAGATGAGTAACAACCAGTGTAAATGATGCCTTAAGATATTCTGAGCTATTGTCTTATACCTATACTATCATGGAGACTGGGTGTCAATCACATTCTCAGCAGCCCAAAAGATAATAGCTGCCCTTAATTTCGATGTCAGCAGGTCATTTCAAAAAGCAGCTGGGGACCTGTTTGTCTTTTGACAGGCATCAACTCATAAGTGTAACTGGGATGCCACTGTTGTTTCCTTCATAAGACCCCACCAATTCATCCCAATTCCCCTCAATGTGAGGAGTCAGGCAGCCAGGACTTTCTAACTTTGACTATCATTGGTTTCCTGCAGCTTCAGAACAGGAAAGGATTCTATTCCTTTCATATCCAAATTATTTGTGAAATCAATAACCAGGCCTGTGCTAGTTATCTGAGGAACTTCCACAATTTACATATCCTGGTCTGCTGACAGGTGCTAGCCTCTTTCGAAGATCCTCAGCCCATACAAGAATGATTACTGAGTGAAAAATAATATCTGCAACATGGCTGGTGGATGACACCTCCTAAGAAATCCTCAGGTTGCCAACAAAGAGCAATACACCACTGCCCATTTATCATCAGGGCCATTGTTGAACAGACCAAAGGCTTCCTGAAATGAGGTTCCACTCTCTGGACCATTCTGGCATTGCAATGCACAATAATACACACAGGAATTTCCTTATCAGAGTAATGTGCTACATCCTTCACAATCTCAATCACCAAACTGTTGGGAAAGGGATGTTGGGGTGTTTGCTGAGGAAAAGATATAGGAGCAAGAAGAAAACTCTGGGCTGCAAGATGTATAGAAGTTGGGAGGTCATGTTGCGGCTGTACAGGACATTGGTTAGGTCACTTTTGGAATATTGCATGCAATTCTTCCTATTAGAAAGATGTGAAACTTGAAAGGGTTCAGAAAAGATTTACAATGATGTTGCCAGGATTGGAGGATTTGAGCTATAGGGAGAAGCTGAATAGACTGGGGCTGTTTTCCTTAAGTCTCGGAGGCTGAGGGGTGAACTTATAGAGGTTTACAAAATCATGAGGGGCATGGATAGGGTAAATAGACAAAGCCTTTCCCCTGGGGTGGGGGAATCCAGAGCCAGACGGCATAGAGTGAGAGGGAAAAGATACAAAAGGGATGTTGAGGGGCAACCTTTTCATGCAGAGGGTGGTGCATATGGATTGAGCTGCCAAAGGAAGTGGTAGAGGCTGGTATAATTGCAGAATTTGAAAGGCATCTGGATGGGTATATGAAAAGGAAGGGTTTAGAGGGATATGGGCCAAGGGCTGGCAATGCGGCTAGATTGGGTTGGGATATCTGGTCGGCATGGATGAGTTAGACTGAAGGGTCTGCTTCTGTGCTGTACATCTCTATGACTCTGTGACTCTATGAGGGTGAGGATCCTGGATTTGGGCCACGATGATTGGCAATGAAATGAAGATAGTCAGAGAGGCCTGAGACAATGTTAGAGTGACATGCTTCCCGGATGACTGAGCTCAATTGAGACATTTTCTGTTTGTGATCTGTTTTCGTTTGTGCAGTTGGCTGTCAGCCCTCTGCTTGCTGTCTGCAACATTTTTCATTCCTCAGTGATTACGTTGGTTTTCAATTTGATTTATCTCTGCAATAAAATGATGACTTTTACTGTCAGCTGTGGTTCTGTTCTCCTCACCTCTGTGAAAGCTAAAGTATCTGTGCAAACATTGCCTGGACCAATGTCAGTGCTTAAGCACTTGTCTTACAGTAAGCAATTCCACTACCTTGTGCTTCTAGATGTTTGAGCTAAAGTTGCCCAATGACAAAAGAATAAGTCACATAACGGGGTCCTGTTACTGGTGAATACTATTGACATGTCCCATATCCTCAGACTGCTCCATATGCACTTTGTCCCCTCAATATCCCTGCAGTACTGCAAAATGCAGCAAGGCTTTGTTGTATCCTTGCAATACCTGATCATCCTCACTGACAATGCTTCTCCCTATTATGAGAGACAATGTTTGGATTGTTTTCCTCCTGTCAGTTCCATAACGAAAATAAATTAATATGTGATTTGGCCATTTCTCACTTTATGCCCTTATGTTTTCCAGCATGGCTTTGAAAACCCCAAACCTTGGACAGAACTTTTCCTTCTGGGCTGTAGATATGTGACAGATTCCATTGCTGGCCTTTTTCGTGCATGTGCTCATACTTGTGTTATCCACAACTGTGGACAGCTTGGTATTCAAAGATCCACAGACCTTTAATACAGCCTGCAAATATGTACAAATATTGCATTCACAGGCCCCTCTGGGCTAACATGAAGTTAATCTGTGACAAAGACTAACATGCTTCCGTTGGTGTGACCCAAGTTATATCTTTATATCCTCAAGTCACATGCTATTATGCAGTGATGAAATAATAAGCATGTCTTTTAAAGGTATACTTGGTTGGAGACAAAAAAACCTGCAGATGCTGGATTCCAAGTTGGATAAGCAGGAGGCTGGAAGGACACAGCAAGCCAGGCAGCATCACGAGGTGGAGGTCCTGACCAAGGGTTACATCAGAAACGTTGGCTTCTCCACCTCCTTGGCTTGCTGTGTTCTTCCAGCTTCCTGCATGTCTATTTTAGAGGTATACTGGTATATTAACTGTGAGGCACAACAACAACAGATCTCAATATTTTGCAAAATTTTGCTGACAGTGGTTTGTGCTAACTCAGAGGGTACACTGTTGAAAACCTCACCCATAACTGACTATGTTTCAAAACTACTGAATTGCTAAGAAACTCCTCTGTTACATTATAGTTTTGCTGTTGAAAAGTCTGGAAAAGGTAAACAGGATGTAACAGAGTTTCTAAGGGCATATTAAGCCATAACTCCTGCTAAACAATCTCTCTGGCCTTGGAAAACTAGAACTTGTGTAATACTAATTGTTTCCACTATGATCATACAATTTTTAAAAATAAAATGTTCTTTACTGATATTTCAGCATCTAATATGTACATGTCAAAATTTATTTCATTTTGTGAAGTTAAGGTAAAGTAATGCATTTTATTTTCTGCTTTTTGTCAGTGAGAATTCTTCAATGTTTACCTTGTTTGATGTTGTTACGATTTCCTTGAGTCAGTGGCAGATTCAAGTTAAACGTGGGAAGGGTAAATGTAACACCATAGGAATCAGGTTTTTGTGGGTTGCTTCTTTCAAGGTCTATTGCCATCAAATTAGATTACTTGCAGCGTGGAAACAGGCCCTTCGGCCCAACAAGTCCACACCGACCCGCCGAAGCGCACCCACCCACGCTCATTCCCCTACATTTACCCTGCACCTAACATTATGGGCAATTTAGCATAGCCAATTCACCTAACCTGCACATTTTTGGACTGTGGGAGGAAACCGGAGCACCTGGAGGAAACCCACGCAGACACGGGGAGAATGTGCAAACTCCACACAGCCTGAGGTAGGAATTGAACCCCGGTCTCTGGCGCTGTGAGGCAGCAGTGCTTGCCACTGTGCCACCCAAGTCTAGCTGTGCACCTTTCTACTTAAAAATCAAATCACACTAATCATTTCTGGTACATGTTGTACCTGCCTTATCCAGCACTCTCTAGCCCTGTGGTCTGGCAACCACAGTACATTCAGTTTAAGACACCCCACTGTCTCATTCCCTGCTGTGCAATTTTGAAGTTGACTTAAAATCAGCAGTTAGTAAAATATGGTTTATCGCCAATTAAAGAGGAAATAGTGGTAGCCTGGGTTTATTAGTTAACATGCTGGTTAGACTTGTTTCTTCCTGTCAGAATCCACCAGGAGGTGCTGGTGTTCTGGAGCATTTCCTTGGAATTGTGTTTATTCAATACCATCACCTCATCCTCCTCAGGAATGTCAGTGATCAGGACTGAGATAGTCAGAGAGAGCAAGCAGACAGGCCACATGCTGGGATTCAATCTCAGCGTGAGGGTTGACCCAGGCCAGGAGCTCAGGGTCTGTATTGGACATGTGACTTCTGATCGTCTGACAAAAACTCCCATCCTTAAAGGCCTAGTCCAAAGGCTATCTAATTACAATGATATAATCTGTACTGTTGCTCACTTTTGAAAGCAATCCCCAGACAACTTCAGCACTAGTTTCTGCCATGTAGAATTTGGTTATAATTTTGTATTTTGATTGATCTTCCTACCTCAATCACGAACTACATTTGAATTTGTACATTATAATATGATGACAACTGACCAGCCTATTGCTGCAATACATATTGATATCTTAATATTGAATGCTGTTATTTTCCACATAGTTGTCTTTGCATATATATTAGTTATATTTGCTAGGCAAAGGATGAAGATTATTTTGACTGTAGACTTGTATATATTTGAAAGCATTACACCAAAACTGTAATCAGTATTTTGTAGAGGTTTTTGTGGTCTCACCTACTGGCTGGAGGATCGACAAGAGATCAATGCTGCCCTTTTTCAGGAAAGCCTGCTGAACCATCACCCAAACCAGGGGGCTTTCCCTGGAATCAAAATCCTGAGGCAGGGTATCTCACTTATTGAGAGCTGCCAGCCAACCAGAGGCTGACAGGCCTTGAGCTCAGCAGCACCACTGAGGAGACAGTGGCTGCTACAGGAAGGACAAGTATATCAGATCCCAGGATTGTGGAGGTCAGGTCTCAGTTATATAATGTGGAGTGTGGAGCGTAGTGGAAATAATGTTTGCTATGAAGTGAGTTATGGGAGGAGAGGTGGACAGAGATCACCAGAAAGGGAACAAGCTGGCTCTCAATGGCCAGGGGACACCCTCTTCCCCCTCCCCATATTCTACCTTATTCCATTACCTGGTAACAAGCCGGCTGCATGATTTCACTTCACTGAGCAACAGGCCTGCCTGCAATTGGGTTAATTCCAGCACTAGTAGGCTAAGACCCTTATGGAATGATTAGTTGGACACTTTAAGGCTTCATTTGGTAGCATGGTGAGCCTTAACATTTAGAATTTATTTCTGGCAGAGGCAATAGTTGGCTGGGTTCAGGTACTACGACATCCTACCGGATCACATCCACTGCCAGCCTCCAAATTGAGACCAGAGAGAGTGGAAAACTAAATCTGTGTCTTTGCTTTGAACTTCAGAAGGAGAGGTGAGCTGTTGCTTCTAGATGACCATTTATTTGCAAAGTGTTAGAGAGTATCTTAACTCCAGAACTCTCAAAACCACTTTCCATGGCTATGCGTATGTGACAAAAGTGCTGGAGTTCATTCATTGTCAGGTTGTATATTTAACATGGAAAAAGGTTATACCCGAAATGTTGACTTCTCCATCTCCTGATGCTGCCTCGCTTGCTGTGTTCTTCCAGCCTCCTGCTCGTCTACACTGTATATTTAACAAGGCTATTGAGAGGTCAACAGCTCTTAGTTATTTTTAAATATGTATTTCATGGGATGTGGGTGTCACTGGCTGGGCCAGCATTTATTGCCCATTTCCTAAGTTCCCTGAGGAGGTGGTGAGTTGCCTTCTTCAACCATTGCATGTGCTTTCCTTAGACCCACACCACTGTTAGAGATGATATATTTCCAAATCAGGATGGACGTGGCTTAGAAGAGAAATTGCAGTGGTGTTCCAAAGTATCTGATGCCATTGTCCTTTTTAGCTGGCAGTGGTCATAGATTTGGAAAGTGCTGGTTTATTTCTGTAGGACACTTCTAGAGGGTACACACTGCTGTTACTGAATTTAGAGACAAAGGAAATGATTATTTGTGTTTGTGATGCTAATCAAGCAGGCTGCTTTGTCCTGGATGGAGCCAAGTTGCTCAAGTCTTGTTGGTCTGTGCTCATCAAAGCAACTGAGGAATATTCCAACACACTCCTTGACTTGTGGTGGACAGGCTTTGGGAGTCAGGAGATGAGTTACTCATTGCAAGATTCCTGGTCTTGGACCTACTCTTGCAGCCACTGTATTTACATAGCTAACCCTGTTCAGTTTCTGGTCACTGGCAACCCACAGGATGTTGATAGTGAGGGATTTGTCTTGATGGTAATGCCATTGAATGTCAAGATTAGATTCTCTCTGTTACTGGAGATGGTCATTGCCTGGTCATTGTGTGGCATGAATATGGACATGTGTGTGGATTCCAGGGCGGTCTTGCTGGTGGGCTTGCTACTTGCTGATTGGGCTTGTAGTTTTGCCAAAGTGTGTCAGCATAAGTCTCTCATTGGCTCTCCAGTCGGCAGGCATGATTACTGACACCATAAGATTCTACCTACGGTTTGTAATCTATGATATACTCAATTGGAATACCATCTTGTAAGTCTGTACCTGGTTCTGCTTATCTTCACAGGATCATTGTGGTCCACCTGGCCTGTACCAGCAGCTAAAACAATCATTATTTTATAATCATACACTATGATGGCACAGTAATAACAGAACTTCCCATTTTTTTGTACCAGCTTGGCAGCAAGGTTATTTTCTCTTGTCAGTGTGGGTCAGTATTTGAAAGTCAGTTCAACTAAGTGTTGCTCATTTTTGGTGTCAGGAGAGTAACAGTCTCCTTATTTTGTTGAAGTGAATTACTTGCAAGCAGCTGTCTATGGAAACAATCAGATGAAATGTCGATGTATGTTCAGATCTTCACACTCCTCCAGCACCAACTCTCACCTCCTTTGACTTAATGTGGAGGTGCCAGTGTTGGACTGGGATGGACAAAGTTAAAAATCACACAACACCAAGTTATAGTCCAACAGGTTTATTTTTATCTTACTCCTTTGTCTTGCCCAGATAAATCTGTTTTTGAATATTTGTTCCCCCATTACGTGTTATCTCCTTGCGTTTTCCAAAGTCTTCAAGATTTCTTTGGAGGAAAGGTGCACTTCATTGTGTATGTTAAAAGGTTTTACAGTCAAAAATGGGACTGGGAATAAAATCTGGTCAGAATAAATGCTGAGACACGGTCGCTTGGCTTCCAGCATTTAACTAAAAAACTCTTCAGCAACAGTATCCCTAATACTTTATGGGTGTACATGTGATTTATTTATTTTGTTTTTATTCACCTGTGGGATGTGGGCATCACTGGCTGGCCAGCATTACTCAAGTGTGTTGCTCCCTTTGAATGTTTCTGACGAGCCATGCACACGTAATTTAATATGAAAGGGAGGTGTCGTGCAGATTGTTCATGAACAGCCCAGGAACTTTGGTTTGCTGCAGGGTCACACGTCTTCCAGGGATCATTGGTGTCCAGTAAATAAGAAGTGTTAAACCTACATTTACGAAAAGTGAAACAGCTCTCACTAACCTCATAATTTGAAGATCTGACCTGTGGTGTTTTTATTTTAAAACTTATCTGATGACAATGCCCTATCGAAACATTAAACAGCAGAAAATTTTCATCAAATGATTCTGCCTTCCCCAGTGTGCCTGCTATGACAATCTTTTATTATCCAGGAATCATAGATAGACAGACAAAATGACAGAAAGGTGCAGCACCTTTGTTGATGGTTCTGGGAATTGTCCGGTTCCACGTAATTGTGTATTACAATCTCAGCCTTATAAGTATTCAATCAAAATCGCACTTAATTCAAGTAAACCAAATTAATTCCATCTAAATTCCAGTCTGCTTTCACTATCGGGAAATGAATCCATCAGGTCTAATACACTGTTTCCATTCTGTGACTATAATTGGTCCTGCTGATAAGGGAGTTGAGAATAGAAATGTTGGCAGAGATGGCTGTAGGAATGAAAAGTGCTTACTGTTGATCAATCAAAATAAGAGCACGTGTCTGACTGCCACTTGTCTGATGTGTCATAAACCTTGATTGAACTGCTTTCCTCCTGAGACCTCTATTGAGCCATGCAATTAAACTTTACACTGCAGTCAAGTAGAAGTGAAGTTTCAATTCAATAAATGAAAGCATTTTCAACATCACTCAACCTTAAATGTCTAGTTGTGTATGGGTTTCCAACACGTCCCGCATCACACTAATGCTTTTCATTACTTTCCGCAAGAGGCAACCTCTTTGTAGCCAGACGATCATGTGAATTGAGAACACCACAGGGTTAATGAGACATGGAACTCTATTTAATTAAAGTGCCTAAATGTTTGTGGCTAAATATGTGTTGCAAGTCTGGTTATTCAGCTTTTCTTCAATTGTTTAAAGGGCAGGGGTGATGGTGGTGTGGGAATAAGCAAAGTGAATCTGATTCAGAGGGTCAGCATGGAACAATTTGCATCAGTTAATTTGCCTTAGGAAGCCTGTTCCCTTGCTTGATTTGTTAAATATGGTCACTCTAACAAGACTTATAACTTTGTTAAGACTTTCAAAACCAATCTTGGGAGTATCAAAAATGAAACTGATGACTAATTAAACACCTGAGGTTTCACAATGTGAACAAAAGTTTTGAGATATTATCAATCTGGTCCGAGATGCTGGTGTTGGTTAAACTCATGCCTCCTGGCTCAGAGATATGGACTGTACCACTGTATCACATGAATTCTAAGAAAACATTTCAAATCAATGACAGAAATTGAAGTCAGGTGCAATTTTCACATCTGCTTTATTAATAACTAGAATCTTACAAATTCTGAATTCACAAGAGTCATTACAGTCAATTAAACCACGAGGAAGGATAACGTCAGAGCCCAGAAAGAAAGTGAGTTAATAATATTTATTGTTAAGAATTGAACCATTGATCTATCATGAGGTTACAGTAACAAGGAGTGTCAAGTTAATTTATGATTCTATTAATTGCAGAGACAGAATCTTTCCAGGACTGGGCCAGCTGAAGACTGAGAGCGGAGAGTACAAATGTGTGTGACTCTATTAGTGTGGACATCATGATAAGATAAAATACATGGGAACCTAGAGGCTGTGCCAGTGAGAAGGCTGTGTGTATGTTGGACACTGTAGCAATGTTTTTGAAAAGACCCTATGGCCATCTGCAACATTGTGTAGATATTTTTTAATGGATCTATTCAGTGATGTTATTACACACATCAGGAGTCGGGGGTGGGACTTGACCAGGGCATCCTGGCTCAGAGGCAGGGACACTACCATAACACCACAAGAGCGTTGTATCAGTGTGTAAGGCTACACCAATGTGCACTAACAAAGAGGCTATAGCAGTCTGTTTGTGAAGTGCCTGTGCCAATTTGGCTCAAACAGTTAGTAAGAGTTCATGAGGTTACACAGACCAATGATGCAGTAAATACTGTTGAGTGTTTATTCACGGTATGAGCTTCCTCTTACGCTAATTGATTTGAACCTCATCTGCATATCCTCTATTCCTTCCTCTCTAGCTTCTTCTTAAAGGCCTTTTGAGTGATGTTTTATACTGTTTTATGGGGTGTGCTGGACACTGTACCAATGTGTTTGAGAAGAACCTCTAGCCATTGCTGGCAAGGCCAGCATTTATTGCCAATCCCAAGATTCCACAGAACTGATGTCTCTCTTGCCTTTCAGAGGACATTTAAGAATCAATCACATTGCTTTGGATCTGGAGTCACTATAGGCCAGATCAGGCAAGAATAGCAAATTTTCTTCCCTATTAGTGATTTAGTTCTTTATGACAATCAACAATAGTTAAATGGTCACCATCAGGCGAAGTTTTATTGTATTTGATTCAATAAATTTCTATTTTAATTTTCCGTGCCTATGTACAGAAGTGACATTCTATGGTTCCACACAGGAGTCTGTCAGATAGTCACTGAATATATATCCACAGTCGGCTTTTGATTGTAGTCATTTTCTTTTCAGAAAGAAGTTGGAAGTAAAAATTCAATATGTCTACATATACCTCAGGGTTCTCACGTAGTGTTATGAAAATTGTGGTGACTAGATTGGAGAAAAATTCATGATGTCACATCTTTCTGATAAATATATGATGAGGTTTGTGTCTCTTGGACAATAGTTGAAAGTATTTATCAAGACCTTAAATCCTCTCATTGTATTGTAAAGGTTTGTAACGAAAGTAATAAACTTTCAGAATAAGTGCTTTCTATCTGCAACATAGTTGCTTCAATATCCTTGTCCCTGTCTATGAATTCACACTTGGCTTTTGATATGTATTCAAGAAGTACAGCATGGCTTATACTGTGTCTTTATTGGAACTGCTTGCAAGATGACTATAGTGAACCTCGCGGATCACATGACTTCAGCAAGCCAGGAAAGATGTTAGTATATTATGGTATTTCTATCTGAACTTCTCTTGCATGCACAATCATTTATCCAGAGTTGCCCATGTTACTCATAATGCACATTGATCTCATGCATTATGTTATGATTCCATCTGATGTAATTACTGCAGAGGTCACGTCCCAGACAAAAACCTGGTTTGATGGACTGTATGTTTTCTTTTGTTTTAATGAAATAGTCTTTCGACTGAAACAAAAGCATACAATGCTGCAGATTTGTTTTAACAATAAAACTGAACTTTATTAAACAAAAGAATTGAAGATAAAATAGAATAAACCAAATTATTTACATTGACATGAATTTAAAGAATTAAAAAAACATGATAAACTACAATCCAATTAATCCAAACAGGATCCCTTTACAGTATTCCAGTAGCAGAGAGAAAATTGCCTTCTTTGTCATACATAGGTCTTGACTTATCTGTGGCTTCAATTCAATGATCTTAAGAATCTGATAGCCTCTTCCTTGAATCTTTATAATGCTGTGCTTAGTCTTTATCAGCTTCAAGTAATACCTTCAGTGTTTTAACCAAGCACTTCTGGTCTGGAACTTTAAAACTAAGTTGTAAGTCAACTCCCTTCATCAAGACCAACTATTTTATACATTCAACTTCAGCTAGGACTTCTGCAAAACTGCCAAACAGATAAGCCAAAAACTTGTTTTCCCAAGCTGTAGGTGCTTCCCTAATAAAAAGAATAAAAAATCTCTGACCTTTTAACTTAACACTTAATGCACAACTATTTACGCTGTTCATTTATGAAACAACTCTCCCAATGAAATTAAAATCCCATTATACTCCAGGAAGTCTCTCCTCCTCTAAAATCATAGAATCCCTACACTGTGGAAACAGGCTTTTTGGCCCAACATGTCCACACCAACCCTCCAAAGAGTATCCCACCCAAACTCATTCCTCTACCCTACATTTACCCCTAACTAATGCACCTAACCTACACATCCCTGAATACTACGGGCAATTTAGCATGGCCAATTCACCTAACCTGCACATCTTTGGATTGTGGAAGGAAACCGGAGCACCCAGAGGAAACCAAAGGGAAAATTTACAAATTTCACACAGACAGTCACTTGAGGCTGGAATCAAACTCAGGTCCTTGGTGCTGTGAGGCAGCAGTACTAACCACTGAGCCACCGTGCCACTATCTCTCCTGCAATATTTTAAAAGAAATCACTACGGCTCCAGAAATACATATAAGTTAATCGTTAAACCCTTCAGACACACAGACCAAAACTCACATGTCATGAGGTCAAAATCCAAACTTTAAAACAAATTATATGAATGCATATGCATGTCACATAACTTAAATCACAATTATAAAAACTTCTTATTCTTGTTAATCCTCCTTTTGACAGTCTCTTTGTATGCATGACACAGATGCCAGTTGTCAGTTTTTCCTTCAATGCCTCATGTTTGTAATGATGTGGTCTGTTTTAAAATCTTCTCAGCGTATTTTGCTGATTTCCACTGTTGTTGTAGACACTTCCCTTTAGTTTCTGTCTCATGATGTTTGTCAGTCAATATGGGCTGTGAAACTTTAAAATCTATTCTGGCATATTTTCAAGTTGCGTTTGCTGACATGACTGGCTTTCACTTTGTGCCAAATATCTAGAATTCTAAGTTTATTCTTTCCATAGCCTTAGGCTGTGACCAATGTGTCCTCTTGGGGTAAGCATCATGCCATCACAGAGTCTGAACTTTAGCTTTGCAAAGTTTCATTTCTAAATCATCATCTGGCATAACTTTGCACAGATCTGTGAAGTTTATTATGTTTCAGGAAGCATCAAGTGTCTGTCTAGCACTTTATATTTGTTTTATGGTCTTGTTCTACTGTCTGAATTTCAATAGTTACAAATCATTTTTCTCCTTTAGACTTGACAGTGCCAGTTTGCTCTAAGATGTAGATTGAATTGTCAGAATCTTTGTCCAACATTTCTCTACACTCTATGCTCAATTTGTCAGAATTGTCATCTGACATTTCTGTAGCAGCAATTATCTCTCTAGACTTCTTTGTCTTTTTTCTAGTTAAATATTTGCATGCAAAGTGTTTTGGATTCATGCATTTAAAGTTAAGACACCTTTTCTTTTCTCAGGCTTGATGTGCTTTCTTTAGTTTTAAATAATGATCTTTACAATATCGAAAACTTGCTATTTGGCCTTTTATTTCTGTTAATTATTCTGTGGATTATTGTTGCTTTTCTCCATATTGTTGCACTTGAAAGATTTAGGCTACTTTTCAGATCTTTCCTGGACAGATCTGAACTGTTTATCAAAATAAGCTGCAGATCTGGAATTTTTTTAACGCAATGTTTCATAATCAATGTATCAGTATACTTTTAAGAGATATTCTCATGACAACATCACTATTTTATGCATAAAGATGTAAAGGTCTCATAAATCAGATCACTTGAAGCATGACATCCTACTGGAAAGATGCTGTGCTGTTGTAGTTTTCCCGCTGAATGTTAGCCCAGTTACGGAGGTGTCTGAGAAATGTAATGTTTGTGTATAATAGCTAGCTATAATAAACATCTGTCAGATTCTTCAATACCATGATACTTGCATTCAGTTTCTTATACTATCAATGATCATATAAGCATTGACACAGAAGGTAAAATATACTGTTAGATGCAAAATCACACCATACATAGCAGCTACGGTCATTTACAAAGAAGACTCCAAGATCTAGATGACAGATATTTGCAAAACTGCTGCCTTCCCAGCACCAGGGACCGGGGTTCAATTCTACCATCGGGCAATTGTCTGTATGGAGTTGCACATTCTCTGCGTGTCTGCGTGGGTTTTCTCCAGGTGCTCTGGTTTCCTCCCACAGTCCAAAGATATGCCGATTAGGTGGATTGGGCATGCTATTGTCCACAGTGTAAAGGCTAGATGGATTAGCCATGGGAAGTGCAGGGTTACAGGGATAGGATGGGTCTGAGTGGGATGCTCTTCGGAGAGTTGATGTGGACTCAATGTGCTGAATGGCCTGCTTCCACACTGTAGGGATTCAATGAAAACTAATTGATGATCAATTGGATCACAACTTTGGACATCAGAGAATTTGGACAATCAGCAGGATCAGGTGTAGCTGGAGCATGAGGCAGGGAGAAAACAGAGCAAATTTATTTTGAATAACATATAAGCTCAATCAAGATAATAGAAATTTCTAAGATTGCCTCAGTGAAAAATAAGGAAACAAAAGTCTGCAGCCCACTTTTGAGCTGAGGCACCAGAGCGAGCTGTAACCCTGGTGGGCTATGTTCTTCAAAGTTGATATGGAAATAGCAATCTCTTACAAAGCCTGTGAAGTTAGAATTGTAAAGAAGGAGCACTTATAATTTTCACTGACACAAAGTCTGCAAAGAAACGTAGCAACAACAGCATGTTATGCAGTCATTCAACCATTTAATATGATCATGGCTCATCGAATGCTTCAGTGCCTTTTACCCTTATAACCTTACGCACCATTGATAATTGAAAATGTATCAACCTTTGTTTTAAATATGTTCGGGTTGAGCTTCCACAGTACTCTTCAGTAGACAACTCCAAAAGTTCACCACCCTCTGAATAAAATAAAATTCTCTCATCTCAGTCTGAAATGGCATCCCTGTGTTTTTAAGTTGTGTCACCTGTTCTCGGCACTCCAACGAGGGAAAATATCTTACATCCATCAACTCTGGCTATCACTCGAATTATTTTGGATGTTTCAATGAGATCACTCTCATTCTTTGAAACTCCAGAGAGTACAGGCTCAATTTTTTCAATCTTTTTTCATAGAACAGTTCTGCTTGTTGCATTCATTTTATAACAATTGTATCTTTCCTGAGATAAGGAGATCAAAACTGTACAAATATTTCAGGTTCTAACTTAGCTCCTATGCAAGTCATAGAGTCATTGAGATATACAGCATGGAAACAGACCCTTCAGTCCAACTTGTCCTTGCCGAACAAATTTCCAAAATTAACCTAGTCCTTTTTGCCAGCATCTCGCTAAAACCTTCCTATTCATATACCCATCCAGATGCCTTTTAAATGTTGTAATTGTTCCAGCCTCCATCACTTCCTCTGGCAGTTCATTCCATATCTGCACCACCCTCTGCATGAAAAGGTTCCCCTATAGGTCCCTTTCAAATCTTTCCCCTCTCACATTAAACCCATGCCCTCTAGTTTTGGACTCCCCTATCCTGGGGAAAAGACCTTGACTATTCACCCTATCCATGCCTCTCATGATTTTATAAACTTTTTTAAGGTCAACCCTCAACCTCCGACGCTCCAGGGAAAATAGCCCTAGCCTATTCAGCCTCTCCCTGGTGCTTTCCTCATTCCTGAAGAAGGGCTCATGCCTGAAACGTCGATTCTCCTGCTCCTTGGATGCTGCCTGACCTGCTACGCTTTTCCAGCAACACATTTTTAGCTCTGATCTCCGGCATCTGCAGTCCTCACTTTCTCCTTAAATCTTCCAACCTTGGCAACATCCATGTAAATCTTTTATGAGCCCTTTCAAGTTTCACATTTTTCCTATAGCAAAGAGGTCAGAATTGAATGCAATATTCCAAAAATGGCCGAAGTTCTTAGTGCTTTAATTTATCTTAAACCAACTTAGAAGTATAGCCCAGCTTTTTAAGGCTGCATCATGGATAGCAGAAGCCTCTTTAATAGAATGGGCATCGAGAACCACCTTTATCAATTAGAACTCTTCAAAATCCTTTTAAATTGGCGCCATAGAGGTATAACATATTTGTGAAAGTGTGCTGTTCTCTTTAAATAGTTTAATATTAGACCAAACACAAAAGCAGTCTGCTCAAATTTATAGGATTCTGTGTGTTGTACTAATGCAGCTAAATGTCTACTAAAATGTTCTCTTTCACCTTCAGTTCCAAGATTGAGTACCTACTGTTCACAAGTTACATAAACTTGGGATTCAAAGCGTGCCTTTGAGTATTTTACAATTCCTGCTCTTTCTTTCTGTACTTTGGTGACCTGTACTTTGTAACAATCTCTCCTCAACAGCCGTTCTGAGGAAAGGTCATTGGAGCGGAAATGTTAACTCTGTTTTCTCTCCACAAATGCTGCCAGACCTTTTGCAACAATTTCTGTTTTTGTTTCTGATCTCCAGTATCCGCAGTTCTTTCAGTTTTTAATGGTAAAAACATAGCTACTTGTAGCTGTTCTGGCTTGTTAATTTACTTTGCAGCCTCTGCGTTTTTGTCATTGTGAGTAGAAAAACTGCTAGTTCTGTTTCAGAACTTCTTTCATTTTAACCCGAACTAGGAGAGGAAGATTTATGGTTGTTGGATGATTCGTTCACTCAGTGGTTTAGCTGCAGCCTGCTTCTTTGCTTACATTCCCCTTTTCAATAGCTTACAGTGATTTCCAGCAGCTTTCAGCTACTGTGTTCCTTTTTTAGTAGCTGTGCTTCTGTACAACTCTTCGAAGCTCAATCTCAACTCCATTTCCATAAGCCTTTCTGTAAGTTCAACCAATACAATATGGCTTGTACTATTTCTTCATTAAAACTGTCGACAGCTATCTGGCAGACAATGAATGTGTCTCTTTTGGTAAAGTTCACATGACTACAGTAAGCCAGGAATGACATCAGTGTATTTCCACCCAAGTACCTTTCATATTTTCTATCGTTCCAAATTTCCCTCACCATAAGAACAAATCACACCCTCTGTACCCCACTGTTTATGTGTGTGGCTCTCCTCCTTCATCTCCACCACTAGTAGCCTTAGCTCTCCTGTCTATAATGCAGCTGAAAAATTCCAATGTTTTTCAGGTTGTTTCATCTATTTACTATTATACAAGCCTGCACAAGTCTACCACGTGTTGTGATATTTTCTCACTTCAATATTTTCTATGCTGTCTATTGGTCTACATATAGTCTGAGGATCATAGGGTCATACAACACAGAAACAGGCCCTTTGGCCCAGCTCGTCCATGCTGGCTAGATTTCCTAAACTGAACTAGTCTCTTTTGCCTGTGTTTGGTCTACATTCCTTTAAAACTTTCCTAACCATATACATGTCCAAATTCTTTGTAAATATTATAATTTTACATACCTCTATCACTTCCTCTGGCAGCTTGTTCCATACATGCACCACCCTCTATGAAAACATTGCCTCTCAGGACCCTACTAAACTTTCGCCTCTCACCTTAAGCCTTGAGTTCTGGATTCCTCCACCCTCCGAAAAAGACCTTTGCGCTTCTCCTTACCTATGCCTTTCATGATTTTATAAACCTTTGTAAGGTGAAGTCTCAGCCTTCCACACTCCAGGGAATCTTCATCTATTTTCTTGGTTATATCTCTCAGCCCAAGAAGGATCTTTGGATGTTTTATGTTTTTAAAGTTACATTGCAAGTTTAAAAAAAAATCTTGTTGGAAATGAGCAAGCAAAGTAAAGAGATATTGCTGCACACATGATTTGGGTCAATCCTTGAGTTGAGATTTCAAAATGTCTTACTTTGTCTCAACTTTCAAGTTGTGGATTTTAGTTCAAATGTACTAAGTGCACAGACTTGTCATTAGGAAGCAGGATTATATACTTTAATAGTTTTCAGCAGTACCTTGAGATTTGTATGATTACTCTATTCTGCTGACATTATTAACAACTTCAAACACATTAAAGTTCCCAGATGAGGGATTGCTTTTCAATGTTTTTAAAGCTGAATTAATCACCAGTGGGAATGATTGCTAATTGTTCTCTTTTACTTAAAATGCTTAAAAAAAAGTTCAGTGGGTTGTTTTGGACCCAAAGACTCACAATGCACAATTTTAAAGCTCTTCAATATATCTTTCTATTGAACTAAGAAAATTGCTACAGTTCCCCCATGGAAAATTATTCAGCGTATTTTTAAATGTCATTTTCAGGAATTTCAAATCAGATTACTCACAGTTAATGGATACTGATTTACCGTTTTTGCTGCTAAATTCATTTTCAATTGTCTTAACCAAAGTGCCACATAAGGAGTACTATGGATAAAAGAGATTAGATTAGATTCCCTCCAATATGGAAACAAGTCACCTGATGAAGGAGCGTCGCTCCGAAAGCTAGTGTGCTTCCAATTAAACCTGTTGGACTATAACCTGGTGCTGTGTGATTTTTAACTTTGTACACCCCAGTCCAACACCAGCATCTCCAAATCATAATGAAGCAATGGTTGTTTTTATGTCAGTCCTGCAAAATTTCTTAGATTCAGGAAAGATTCAGTTGCATTGGAAATATAACTGCTCTATTTGAGAAAGGAGGGAGGCAGAAAGCAGAAAACTATTGGCCAGCTAGCTTGATGACCGTTGTGTGTAAGGTGTTAGACTCAATCATAAAAAGGATTACAGTTTTGAAAAATTCAAGCTAATCAGGAAGAGTCAGCATGGTATTGACAAAGAGGAACTTTGAAGGAGTACGATGGATAAAGAAGATTAGATTCCCTACACTATGGAAACAAGTCCACACTGACCCTCTGAAGAGTAACCCATCCAGATCCTTTCCCTCTGACTAATGTACCTAACACTATGGGCAATTTTAGCATGGCCATTTCACCTGATCTGTGAGAGGAAACCCATGCAGACATGTGGAGAATGTGCAAACTCCACACAAACAGTCCCCTGAAGCTGGAGTTGAATCCGGGTCCCTGGCTCTGTGAGGCAGCAGTGCTAACCACTGAGCCACCATGCCACCCTAATCCTGTTCACATAGAACATAGAACAATACAGCGCAGTACAGGCCCTATGGCCCTTGATGTTGCGCCGATCCAAGCCCACCTAACCTACACTAACCCACTATCCTCCATATGTCTATCCAATGCCCGTTTAAATGCCCATAAAGAGGGACAGTCTACCACTGCTACTGGCAGGGCATTCCATGAACTCCCGACTCGCTGAGTAAAGAAATATTATGCTTGGACTTCCAGAAGGCATTTGATAATGTGCCACATCAAAGGTTATTTCCAAAAACAAAAGGTCATGATGCAGATGCCAGTATATTAGCATATCTAGCAGATTGGCTGTGCCATAAATGGAGTCACTTGGATGTGACACGTGGAGTCCAGCTGGAATCTATGCTGGGGCCTCAACATTTTACATTTTATGTAAATGACTTAGATCATGGGAATGAAAGTATCAGAGATTGATTTGTGGACAATGCCAAGATAATCAGAAAGTAGGACTGGCAACATCTATGAAGAGAAAATTGAGTGAAGTATTGGATTAAGTTTCAGGTGAAGTGACTCTTCTTCAGAACTGATTGGGTAACCTTACCCCACCTCCACACACCAGACCATGTCATCACATGGGCTGCGACCACAAACAACCCATTTTCAGCTACTCATACTTCCCATTAGCAGCTATTCAATTCCTCAGACTATCGTTTACCCATTCATTTGTCTGTCTAATTGTTTTTCTCTCTCTCCGGCCTGTATCTCTGCCTATCATTTACTCTTCCTCCCTCCTCACACCATCTGCAGAAATACCAATCCATTTTCTAGCTACCATCAGTTCTGAAGAAGGGTCAATTGACCCGAATATTAAGATTAGATTCTCTACAGTGTGGGAACTGGCCCTTCGGCCCAACAAGTCCACACCGACCCATTTCCCTCTGACTAATGTACCTAACACTATGGGCAATTTAGCATGGACAATTCACCTGACCTGCACATCTTTGGACTGTGGGAGGAAACCAGAGCAAACCTATGCAGACACAGGGAGAATGTGCAAACTCCACACAGCCAGTTGCCCAAGGCTGGAATCAAACCTGGGACCCTGGTGCCGTGAGGCAGCAGTGCTAACCACTGAGCCACTATACTGCCTGACTCTGCTGTCTCTGCAAAGATGCTGCCAGACCTGCTGGGTTTTTCCAGCAATTTCTGTTTTTGCTTTTGATTTCCAGCATCTGCAGCTCTTCGGTTTTTATTTGGTTTAGACAAAAAGTATGTCATGAAGGAAGCATAACGAAGTTGCAAATAGACATAGATAGGTTGAGGAAGTGAACAAAAACGTGGTATGTGGAGTGTAATGTGGCAAAATGTGAAAATGTTTACTTTGGCTGGATGAATGAAAAAGCAGAGCATTACTTAAAACCAAAAGAGAAAATGCTGGAAAATCTCAGCAGGTCGGGCAGCATCTGTAAGGAGAGAAAAGAGCTAATATTTCGAGTCCAACTGACCCTTTGTCAAAGCTATGACAAAGGGTCAGTTAGACTCGAAACGTCAGCTCTTTTCTCTCCTTACAAATGCTGCCAGACCTGCTGAGATTTTCAAGTATTTTCTCTTTTGGTTTCAGATTCCAGCACCTGCAGTAATTTGCTTTTATCCAGAGTATTACTTAAATGGAGAACAACTGCAGGATTCCAATGTGCAGAAAGATTCAGGTTTGCTGGTGCATGGGTCACAAAACATTAGTATGCAGGTACAGAAAATAATGTAGGAAGCTCTTGGGATGTTATCCTTCATTATGAGATGAATTGAACATAGAATTGTAGATGTTATGCTTCAGTCCCACATGATATTGATGAGAAGCCACCTTGAATATTGTATGTGTTTATGTTGACCTTCTTTAAGAAAGCATGTAACTACATTTGGAGGTAGTTAAGTGGAGAAAGTGAGGATTGCAGATGCTGGAGATCAGAGTTGAAAAGTGTGACATTGGAAAAGCACAGCTGGTCAGGCAGCATCTGAGGCAGGAGAATCAACATTTCAGGATGGTGAGGTAAGGTACACATGCAAAAAACTCTCTGCATAAATAGGTACTACCTCACACCTCCCTGCTTTTCATGACCAAAATCCAGAAATCTGTTTTCGCTCATCCTTGTATCATCAGTTGATTACATAGGATATACAGCACAGAATCAGGCCGTTCAGCCCAACAAGTTCATGTTTGCATTTCTGTTTCAAGCCTCTTGCCATCTTTTTCAATTAAATCATCTATAGTAACCAGCTATTCCCTTTTTTATCTGAAATGTAATGTTTTGTTTTCCCCTTCAAAGTATCTGCAGCAATTGTAACAAGGTCAGCTGGGTGGACCTCATGGAACATGAATTCCTTGATTGGTGCTGTTAATCTGGTCCAATCAGGGAGCCCTGGCTGACATAACTTTCATTCTGGATTAGTGATGCTAGAAGAGCACAGCAGTTCAGGCAGCATCCGAGGAGCAGTAAAATCAACGTTTCGGGCAAAAGCCCTTCATCAGGAATATAGGCAGAGTGCCTGAAGTGTAGAGAGACCTAACTTTCAAGCAATAAGTGGAAAGAGCTTTGCTTTGTTTACGTGATTTGAATTTGTCATAATTTTGCTTATCTCTAACAAATCCCTGCTCAATTTCCTCCATTCCAGAGTGAATAGTCCCAGCTTTATCAACCTGACTTTATAACTAAACTCCCTTATATTTTGAAGTATTTTGGTAAATATGCTTTGTTCATAAGGACACTCTTATCCTTTTTGAAGTACAGTGACCAGGATGAGAATGCAAAGCTCAAGTTGTGGCCTACAAATTCATACAGGTTCAACATAATATCACTGTTTTTGGCCCCAAAGATCTCATATGGTTTTCTAACTACCCTCTTATTACATTCCTGCTATCTTCAGAATTGTCTGTCTTCTGGCCTTCTACCAAAATGCGACATTTCACACTTGTCGAGACAAAATTTCAACTGCCATTTCCGTATTCATTCTGCTAGTGTATCCATGACCTGTTACAGTCAATTACATTAGAATATACAAGTGTGGAAAATGGGGCTATATAGACTATTTGACCCCTGAAGCCTGCCCTATCATTCAATAAGTTCATGTTTATATTTCACATTCCACATTCCCATCTAAACCTGATAACTCTTTGTCTAACAAGAATCCACCTACATCTATCTAAAAATCACCTTCACCATACTTTGAATCAGGGAATTTCAAAGTTGTACATTTCCTTGTCCTGAAAGGCTGAACATTTAGTTCTGGACTGATCCAGAATTTAGTTCTGGCTTGTACACATCCACCTTTTCAATACCATCAGAATCATCTTCACAGTCTGCAAGACTTACAACTTTGGTATCATAACAAATTTTGAAATTTTACCAGACGTTTAGAGTAGGGTTAGCAATAACAATGATCCTAGCACTGAATTGGGGGAGCACCAATGTCTATCATCATCCATTTTTAAAAGCTACCTTTTCCCATGCCTTTCTATTTTCTGTCCTTGATGCAATTTTTAAAACCAAGTTGACACTAATCTTTCTATTCTAAAAGCCTCAATTTTGTTAATCAATATTTTATGCAGTACTTTGTCAAATGCTTTCTTAAAATCCCTATAGACAATACTCATTGTTTTCTCTTCTTTGTTACTTCCTCAGAAAAAAGGTCATTTTAGTTAGTCAAGCATGATCTGACATTTATAAAGTTGTGCTGACTCTCCTGAATTAAGTAAAATATCTCTCCAAGTTTCATAACCACTCTTAAGTATATCAACAAATATTTTTAAAACATTTTTTTCTCTTTAAATTTGTTTTTTAAATGCAACTCAGTTGTGTTAATGCTTGATAAATTTTATGTTTGGTGATACAGAATCATGGAATCATTACAATACAGAAGATGGTCATATGACCCATTGTGTTCAGGCTGGTTCTTCTAAGGCACAGACTCTGGAATAGAGTGGTGCTGGAAAAGCACAGCAATTCAGGCAGCATCCGAGGAGCAGATCCCATACTGCCCCTCTCCCGTCCTCTCCCCACATCCCTGCATATTCCTCACCTTCAGATATTTAGAATGTTTAGAAAATACTAGAGAGAAGGAGGCTACTCTGTTCCTGATGCTCCAAAACCATCAATATGCAAACAGTAAATAAAAGCTGAAAGAACTGTGGGTGCTAAAAATCAGAAGCAAAAACAGAAATTGCTGGAAAAGCTCAGCAGATCTGGCAGCATTTGTGGAGAAAAATCAGAGTTAATATTTCAGGTCAGAACAGGTCACCTGACCTGAAATATTAACTCTAATTTTTCTCCACAGATGCTGCCAGATCTGCTAAGATTTTCCAGCAATTTCTGTTCTTGCTTCTGATATGCAAACAGATTTTGAGCAAAAACCTGAGATGAAAGAAAGCATTTTCAAAACAGGCCACTGTGGAAACTTTCATACTTGAAGCCTAGTTCCACCCACTTTGTAACTTAGACAAATAACTGTGTTGTTTTATTAACTTGCAACAGAGGGTTTCTACAATGTGAAGGCTTCATGGAGCATTCCTTGCAGTCTGTGGTTTTCTATATTTCCTCATTCACATGTAAGTCTCATTCACCCTCTAATTTTTTTTCCTGTGTATTCTGTAGATAAATACTTGGATCCACAATCACTGAAGAATGGCAAGGTTAAGACTGAGGAGTCAAAACAGATCATTACAGTCAATTCTTCTACGAGGTGATAGTTGTGTTCTTGTGCAACCCCACGTTATAGAAAAATCATGTTTTAGAAACAGCGGTTAAAGCGTTGGTGCTGTAATCGCATTACAGCCATCACATGTTTTAAATGTTTGCGCTGTAAAAACAGTGTCACCAATTTGTTAATTGTGTTACAGTGAATTGATAAAACAAAGAACAACCTGTTTTTTTGAACTGACTTCCTATCTGTGAATAATACAGATCACCTGAGCAGCATCATGCTTCTCCTTTTGTAGAAGCCTACAAGATAGATCATATGATTTGCAGTCTTTGGTTAGAATCAAAGAGGCATAGAATCATTCTGGCACAGTAGGAGACCAGTCAGTCCATCAAATTTGTACCAACTGTTTGTAGAGCAATCCATTCAGCCCCAATCCATTGCTCTAACTCCATAGCCCTTCAGGGGTGGCACGATGGCTCACAGTACCAGGGTCCCCCGTTCAATTCCAGCCTCAGGCGACTGTGTGGAGTTTGCACATTCTCCCCGTGTCTGTATGGGTTTCCTCCAAGTGCTCTGATTTCCTCCCACCGTCCAAAGATGTGCAGGTCAGGTGAATTGGCCGTGCTAAATTGTCCATAGTGTTAGGTGCATTACTCAGAGGGAAATGGGTCTGGGTGGGTTACTCTTCAGGGGGTCGGTGTGGACTGGTTGGGACAAAGGGCCTGTTTCCACACTGTAGGGAATCTAATCTAATCTTGTCTTCCAAGTCCCAGATCAATTTCCTTTTGAACTAACGGTAAGGTCCTAGGGAGTGTTGCTGAACAAAGAGACCTTGGAGTGCAGGTTCATAGCTCCTTGAAAGTAGAGTCGCAGGTAGATAGGATAGTAAAGAAGGCGTTTGGTATGCTTTCCTTTATTGATCAGAGTATTGAGTACAGGAGTTGGGAGGTCATATTGCAGCTGTACAGGACATTGGTTAGGCCACTGTTGGAATAGTGTATGCAATTCTGATCTCCTTCCTATCAGAAAGATGTTGTGAAAATTGAAAGGGTTCAGAAAAGATTTACAAGGATATTGCCAAGGTTGGAGGATTTGAGCTATAGGGAGAGGTTGAATAGACTAGGGCTGTTTTCCTTAGAGCATCGAAGGCTGAGGGGTGACCTTATAGAGGTTTACAAAATTATGAGGGGCTTGGATAGGATAAATAGACAAAGTCTTTTCCCTGGGGTGGGGGAGTCCAGAACTAGAGGGCATAGGTTTAGGGTGAGAAGGGAAAGATATAATAGAGACCTAAGGGCCAATTTATTCACGCAGAGAGTGGTATGTGTATGGAATGAGCTGCTGGAGAAAGTGGAGGAATTGGTACAATTGCAACATTTAAAAGGCATTTGGATGGGTATATGAATAGGAAGGGTTTGGAGGGATATGGATCGGGTGCTGGCAGGTGGGACTAGATTGGGTTGGGATATCTGGACGGCATGGACCGAAGGGTCTGTTTCCATGTTGTACATCTCTATGACTCTAATTGATTATCTTTGATTCCGTTGCCCTGAAAGGCAACAGGTTCCATGTCATTACCACCAGCTGCATAAAGGAGCTCTTCCTCTCATTCTTCCTGCATTATTTATTGTAAATCTTAAATGTGTGTCCCTTAGGCCTTGTTACATCAACCAACAAGGACAGTTTTGCTTTGTCTTTTCTTTAGTTAAGTGGACAAAGTGCCAAAAATCAGTTTTTCAGTCAAATGCACTGTATTAGATTGACCAGTCTTGCTGCCTGTAAAATGGGAATATGCCGGGCTGCAGCTGTAAAGCAGCAGTAAAACAAAATTGTAATCATTTAGGCTAGGGACTCTCTTAGGGGACCACAAGACATACTTGTGAAGTGTAGACAATGATTTGCTGCCAAGGCTGATCAATTCACTCATTTAACAAAGCATAAAAGTGTCTGGGCAATAATTAGATGATGGGTCACTTCCCACACTTACTTAGCACTGTGTGTTATTTATATGCTGTCTAAATGTTCATCCTATTGTCATTGAAAGCTCTGACTTTATTTTCAATGGGTATGCCTACCATGCTGACATTTGTAACACTGTCCAGAAAATATCCAAAGTTGAATTTTCTATATGGCTATATGGTCAATACTGAATTGAGAACTTTACAGGTATAAAAATAACAAGACTTTCTTTTAAAGAGACCTGTAGTATCCTCAAGCAAGTGTGAATAGAGATTTAATTAGATATGATACACAGGCTGGGGAAGAGTTGAATCATCCAATTAAACCAGGCTAGTAAACCACAGTCACATCTGTTTATGAATCTGGTAGCAAAATAATTTATGACATGGCCGTGTGCATCAGTGGATTAATGGTAGCAAAACACAAAAACAATCTTTTCTTCATTGGAGTTGGTTGTGTCGGAAGTTTTATCCCATGATTCAAATGAAGAGGGAAAGCAAGGTCTCTGAACAAGGAAATGTTCCCATAATAAGGAAATATCATGAATAATGAATAGAACAAGGAGAACATTATATTGCTTAGTGGGTTGGCATGTGTAATGTGTGGAAATGGTAATTAATGAACTGTACCAAATACGGTGAATGACATGGACTGCTGGAGAAGGTACAACAGTATTCGTCCATTTTGGGAGGAGCATATAAGGCTTTAATGGAGAAGAGATAGGAGAAAAGAAATTAAGTACACAAGAAAAAATGAGCAATTATTAAAGGAATGAGACAGGCTCAGTATAGAGTGTTCTTTTATAGCAGTTAGTGGTTTTGGGTTGAATTTAAAGCCTACTCCACTTGTAGTAATTTGTAGACTATGTTTTTCTTCTTAAAACGAACAGCAAAGTTCTTTTATGTTAAGCTCTCTGACGTATATCCTCAGCTGTGAAAATTTGGCTCCTTCATGCCCATTTGTTTGCTGCGACAAGTGCTGTTTGGCCCCACAATGGTGTCTACAGTGTGTACACATATTGTGAACCAGACTGGGCACCACTTTGATGAGAGCATTAGTGCAATTTGCAAATTGTGATATCAACCAGCGTATAACACTGCTTTAATGACAGCACTACCATTTTAAACTTAACTCACCAAGTGCCATCCCATAAACACAGAGAGCTGAACACTTCTGCTAGAAGATATCATTCAGGTTAATACCTGGTATTCTGAAAGTAGTCATAATGCATTCTTTTTTAGATTAGATTAGATTAGATTACTTACAGTGTGGAAACAGGCCCTTCGGCCCAACAAGTCCACACCGCCCCGCCGAAGCGTAACCCACCCATACCCCTACATCTACATCTACCCCTTACCTAACACTACGGGCAATTTAGCATAGCCAATTCACCTGACCTGCACATCTTTGGACTGTGGGAGGAAACCGGAGCACCCGGAGGAAACCCACGCAGACACGGGGAGAACGTGCAAACTCCACACAGTCAGTCGCCTGAGGCGGGAATTGAACCCGGGTCTCAGGCGCTGTGAGGCAGCAGTGCTAACCACTGTGCCACCGTGCCGCCATTCATTCTATAGAAGTCTGCTTTGTGAACTGCATTGTATGACCACTCTTAGTAACAAGAGATATCCTCTGACATTGTGATTCACAATTTTATTGCACAAACCATGCACATGTGCAGCATACAATGAAAGCAATAGCAAAGTTGTAAGATTAAAAGTACTGAAACAACACTTGTACTGCCTGCACCACTCTCGAGGAGCCCTACAGTACTCAACAGAGTACATGACAAAGTTGTAATAGTCTGCTGCTTGCTGCACACAACCTTACATTCATGATGACCCTTGCCACCAACTATACAATGACTAGCTGAGAAGGTGGACGAAATAGAAGGCACCCAACAATGACCATTTTATGAACACTTCATGTACAACTTTCAGAACATATGGTCAATACTTTAGGGAATAGGAACCCCACTGGAGGACAATCACAGGAACATACTTTCTCTGCCTTGTGTACTTCAGGTGTGTGAAGGGAAGAAAAAGAAAAAGAGAGATAACATAAAGTATAAAGGTGATTGGGACTCATTGAAATGGCTCTTTCAAAGAGTCAATCCAGCCATAATGGGATGAATGGCTTCTTTCAATCACCTGATACAAAAGGAATAATTTAATGTCCATTTCTGAGGTAGAGATGCATTTAATTGTGCATGAGGATGGGTAGTGCCACGTTTCTATTTCCACTCAATTCAGTCCATGACCAAGAAGGACCACAGATAGCCAGCTTTGTTGTCAATTCATACTCTCAAATGACTCATACAGCCTCTTAAAGACCTCATCCACCTCCAATAGCACTTACCCAATAGCTATTGTACTTAGTAGTGTGTAGAGAGTATGATGACCAAACTGTTGAGAGGGTAGTTACAGTTTCCCAGTGAGGGGACAATGTCATACTCAAGGGCATCTGGTATCAGATTGAGGGATCTGGAATTGGGAATGGGAGTGCCATTGAGTGTTGCCAAAACACCTCTCCCGGCTACCTTCACCCTCTATGCCCAACAACAACATGTGGCCTGGTATCCATCGGTGACTGATTCTCTGATGGGTGTTGTATGGGTATTGTTCTTCACCTTCCCAGAGTCCTATTGTTCAGTTGAGCTACTGACCTCTGGTTGGCCTGTGGCACTCAGTGAACAGCTTTTCTGCATCTTCTGAATCTTTTTCTGACCATTTTCTAGGTGAAATTTGCTCTTCTGACTCATAATGAGCTTTTCTTAACTTTCCCCATCATTGACATGAATCTGATGTGCCACATAATTAAATGGTTTCTTTTTGTCTTTCTCACTCAATTAATGCTCCATGCTAGAACTTGCCTGCTGAATCAGCTGTTATTTATTGCACTTGTTATTGATGTTAACGGGTGATTAATCAGTATTACTGCAAGTTCTCATTTAGGTTTAGGTTCAAATACACTTTAGGTTCAAAAATTAGCTAAGGGTGCCACTGTTGAAAGGTTGTTAAAGACAGGATGTAAAAATAACTCTCAATTAATGTACAATCAGCACACTGAGTGCAAATTAACCATCCAGGCACCCAACCAGTGATAGATTATATCAAAGTTCCAATATATTTAGATAATTCTAATAAAATATTCTATTCATTTTCAGACTTGTTTCCAGTAGTGGTGATTTTGATAATTTTGTCTTTTTTTTTGTTCATGGGATATGGCAAAACTAGCATTTGTTTTCCATCCCTAGTTAATCTTGGCAAGTCTATAATAAGCCATCTTCTTGAAACTGTTGCTATCCACATATATTCGTGGTACTAATAGAGAGGGAGTTCCTAAATTTTGTCTCAGCAATGCTGAAGGAACAGTGACATTTTTCCATTGAGGAGGAGATCCACCTGGAGGAAGTTTTGCAGGTGGTGGTTCCTTGGTCATGCTACCCTCAACTTCTTAGGCTTTAGAGGTTTTGAGTTTGTAATGTGCTGCTCAAGGAGTTTTGGCCAGCTGTACTGTGAATCTTGGAAAAGGAGCATACAACTGCAATGACGTGCCTATGATGGAAGGAGTGAATATTAATGGTAATTGATGTAGTGTCAATCAAGCAGACTGCAATCTCTTGAGTGTATTGATTGTCTTGTGCGGTTGAAGCCATACTCAAACAGGCAAATGGAAAGTAATCTATCACGCTTCCAACTCCTACTGTGTACAGTGGAAAAATAATCTCTGATCTGTTCTAGTAACCACAATTCTAAAGTGTCTGGTCCAGTTAAGTTTCTAGTCAGTGGTGACCCCCTAGGATGTTGATCGTAGGGAATTTGTTGATGGTAATGCTGTTGAGCGTCAAGGGGAAGTGTAATTCAATTCAAAGTTAATGCAGTCAGACAAAAACTAATACCTCTCTCCTGTTCTTGAATTGTGTATTAATATTTATGAGCCCACAGGAATGCTTCTGACAAAGATTGCTACCTTGTTATGGGGAGGTTCTTCGACATTCAACCTCCATGGCATGACTGACGTGCACTTATCAGTTAGATAGGATGTAACATGTCTGTCCTATGTAATAACACACATCTTCAAATCTGACAGTCTTAAAGCCAGTGCTTAATGTACAGCCATTTATAAGCATAGTTACTCTTTCTGGTAAGAATTGAACTCACTACCACCCACATTCACAGGATCAGTACTCTAACTACTGAGCTATGGAGGATGCATTGTTATATTTTCTACTGCTATAAGCACTGGGGTTAATGCACATTTTAAGTATCCTTTGCCTGCTTAAAATTAAGTCAAAAATTTAACAATCTTTACTTTCATAAAACATTCCCAAATTTGAGTATTCAGATGACTAGTCTGGCAGGTTACTTTTATTTAATTGATCTCGCGTAGCCATTCATTCTGTGCACGATTCACTAATTGTTAATATAAGAATTATAAGGTGGGATATTTTTCATGGAAAGGCAACTTGCAGCTACAGAATCTATGTTTAAGACAATGGGTATCATTTTATCTCCAACTGATGGAGTAAAATGTGATCTCAGCTCAGCCAGCTGTTAAACACTAAATCGAAACAGAAATTGAGAGATGAGCTTCTCTTTATAAGAGGTGACCTGGGATTTGTGTTTTGCTACACTAAGGATAAGTTGAAGTTGAAAATTCTTTGTGTTAAGCAGTTACTTCGAACTGAATAAGCAATCTGGACCCATTTGAGCATGCCTTGAGTCCCACTTGATAAAATACCGACTGCTGCACTAGTTATTTCCCATATAACACTGTTGAACGGTTTCAAAATCAAGGCCCATTCCCAATAGCATAATAAAAATTCCTGGTCACAACTCCCCTGGGGAATCCTTTCCATAATAATTTTGCTTATGCATTGAGATATTTAGTCAGCTGTGATGATCTGTCTGATATGATGCATGGCTATGTTATATTCTGTAAGCCCTGAAGCGATGACAGTGAGTAATCTGTCTTTGAGATAAGCTGTTCACCTGGACATATTCCTTGTTTCAGGTGACACAAGAGTATATTCTCCTCAGGGCAAAAACCACTGGGAAAAGGTACAGTACACAAACAAGACAGGACATCTATTTTTGCGACTTCTCTTAAAATTGTGATGTTGCTGCTTGTAAAGAATTTTTCTTCTCTTTATAAAAAGAAAGACTTGAAACTATATAGCACTCGCATGACGACTCATACTTCAAAGTGCATTACCACTACAAGGTTATAATGTTGATATTTTTTGTGAATATGTCTAACTTAAGGTAAAATAAAAGCGATCATGTGTGCTACAGACATCTGCCTGACACCAAGCCTGGGTGATTTGATTTGAGACTAAAATGGGTCCAGATTGTTTCAGGGGGAAGAAACTGCAAAATTTGCACCTTGTAGCCTGCTAACAGGATAGACTGAGACTCCCCAAAGTCTCAAATGGGTATGAGAATGTTAACGTTTTTCTGGTGAGAAAAGTTGTGTCTTTAACTGTCTATTTATAAATATATGAAAAAGGGCAGTCAAAGGAAGAAAATGATGAATTTGAACAGGGAATTCCAGAGCTGAATGCGCCATCACCAGAGGGTTTTTTTAAAATAGTTTACCAGCATCTTCACTCTCAGGATTAGAAAGAACATTAAGAAATAATGAAAAGATATATCAGCTGATTAACAATCTGATAAGACACACCCTTTGGCCAGAAATACTTCAGCCTTGTTTTAACTCTTCATGAATTTGGCAATGTTAATTCTTGGTTAACTATTCCTTCTTGGTTAACTATATAGTCAGACACAGCATTTTGTTGCCAATAATTGCTTTGACTGACCTGGATCCTGACCAACAAAGCTGATCTGGAATTTTAGCTTAGGCCATGCTTGTATGCCAGGAAGATTTTATCAGATTCTATGACATAATCTTCAACAAGTTTTAAAAATATATTCCAACTTCCAACTGATAGCTGAAAGGATGATATGACAAGATGTTGTGTTTTAAGATTTCTTCTATAACTAAAAACAAAGCACTCTTGACTTAACATGAGCTAATTTAAACTTTAAACCACAAAACACAGCATTCCCCTTTTTCTTAAAGTGGAACTGAAACGCTCTTTTCAGTTCTGCTTCATGCTGCCTTGCGAGTAGATATTCAATTCTTCTCAGACTACTGTAAGGTATTTCTGAACTCCTGAAGGTTTACATCTGTTTTGTTCCTTTCTCTGGCTCAGAACATTTAATCTTAGATACATCTTTCACAGTGCAACTTTTCCCCCTTGGGATTGATCCATTAGTATCTGCTAGATAAATATTTCAGCCTTGTTTTAACTTTTCATGAATTTGGCAATGTTAATTCCAAGCACGATTTCCTTCTTGGTTATCTATATACTCAAAGACAGCATTTTGTTGCCAATAATTACTTTGACTGACCTGGATCATGTCCAACAAAACTGATCTTGAATTTTCAGAGAAGTCTCAGATCCTTCCTTTCTCAAAGGTCGTCTCTAAGGCAATGTAAAGCACATGGGCTTCATATCCAGAAAGAAATGCTGATACCCTGGAGACCCCAGTTCTCTTTTATCTTGGAAGTAAAAGTTTAGACCACATCTCAAGTACTGTATTTATTTTTCGTCTCTTTATTTAAGGAAGAATGTAAATGCCTTATGGCAGTTCAGAGGAGGTTTACATGATTGATATCTCAAATAAGCAGGTTATCTTCTGAGGATAGATTAGACAGACTGCAGTCGATTCTGCTGGAATTTAGAAAAGTGAAGGGTGACTTGATAAAGAATAGAAGGTCGAATCATTTTGACATGGTGGACATCGAAAGCATGCTGTTCCTTGTGGGTGAGTTCAGCAAAATGAGACACTGCTGAAAAATAAGAGTTACCCTTTTAGAACTGAGATGAGGAGATTTTTCTTCTCTTAAAAAGTTGTGTGACTTTAGAACTCTCTGCATCAGAAGGTGATAGAGGCTTTGTCACTAGATATTTTTAAAGTGGAAGGTTAGATGGGGAAATCAAAGATTATTGGAGGTAGATGGGAATGTAGCATTTGAAACTCAAACGGAACTAATTGAACAATTATCTTGACAATGTCTTGTTCCCCTTAGTCCAGGGACTCCTGGCCTACGTTCGGGACACCATCGACACCCTTCACCTCCTCCAAGACTTTTGTTTCCCTGGTCCCCTACACCTTATCTTCACCATGGACATCCAGTCCCTGTACACATCTATCCGCCATGACAAAGGTCTCTAAGCCCTCCATTTCTTCTTCTCACGCCATCCCAACCAGTACCTTTCCACTGACACCCTCATCTGCCTGGCTGAACTGGTCCTCACCCTTAACAACTTCTCCTTCCAATCCTCCCACTTCATCCAAATCAAAGGTATAGGCCGGCACCATCAACCCCTTTTCCCTCGGCAACATCAATGACTGTATCGGCCAGCGCTACACCATGCTTCCACAAGGAGGTTAAACAGTTCATCAACTTCACTAACACCTTTCACCCTGATCTCAAATTCACCTGGACCACCTCTGACACCTCCATCCCCTTCCTGGACCTGTCCATCTCCATCTCCAATAAAACCCATGGACTCCCACAGCCAACTGGACTACCCCTCCTTCCACCCTGACTCCTGTAAAAGCACCATCCCTCATTCCCAATTCCTCCGCCTCCACTGTATCTGTTCCCAGGATGATCAATTCCACCATAGAAAATCCCAGATGGCCTCCTTCTTCAAAGACTGCAATTTCCCCTCCAGCACATCTCCTCTACTTCCTGCACCCTGCCTTGAACCCCACCCTTCCCAACGCAGCAGGGACAGAACCCCTGGTCCATACCTTCCACCCCACCAACCTCTGCATACATCGCATCATCCTCTGCCACTTCCACCACCTATAAGCAGACCCCACCTATAGGGTTATATTTCCCACCCCACCCCTATCAGTGTTCCAGGGAGACCATTCCCTCCATGACTCCCTTGTCAGATCCACACCCCTGACCAGCCCTCACCCTACTCCCAGCACCTTCCCCTGCCACTGCAGCAAATGCAAAACCTGCGCCCACACCTCCCCCCTCACTTCCATCCAAGGCCCCAAAGGATCTTTCCACCTCCTACAGAAATTTTCCTGTACCTCCACAAATGTCATCTACTGTGTCCTTTGCACCCGGTGTGGTCTCCTTTACATCGAGGAAACAGGATGCCAACTTGCAGATCATTTCAGAGACACCTGCACCAACCAAGCCCACTACCACGTGGCTGAACACTTCAACTTCCCCTCCCAATCCACTCAGGATATACAGGTCCTGGCCTACCTCCATCGCCAAACCCTAACCACCCGACGGCTGGAGGAAGAGCGCCTCACCTTGGGACCCTGCAGCTACATGGGATTAATGTGGATTTCCCCTCCCCCCACCTTAGCCCAGTCCCAAGCCTCCAACTCAGCACCTCCCTTTTGACCTGTCCGTCATCTTTCCCATCTCCGATCTATCACCTTCTCTTCGCACCTTCACCTACCTGTTGCATTCTCAGCTACCTTCCCCCCAAACCTACCCCCCCATTTATATCTCAGCACCCGCCGCCCCCATACCCTACAAGTCTCATTCCTAATGAAGGATTTATGCCTGAAACATTGATTCTCCTGCTCCTCAGATGCTGGCTGACCTGCTTTTCCAGCACCACACTCTTGACAATGATAATTGAATAATGGAATGGACACATATCACTATTGTATTGGATCAATTGGCAGTGTTTGATGATATTTGTCACTATCTTTGTGAAAATGAACTATCAATACGTAACTTCCATTATTTGACTTTAATACATAACATTTTGATAAACTCAATGCTTTTAAAAAGGACACAGCAGACCTAACATGGCTGCTGTGATCATGTGACAATCCCAGGCAATTTACATGAAATATAAAAAGCCATTAGAAATCAACTCAGTGAGCCCAGAAATTTACACTGTTTTACTCACAACTGCATGATTACTGTGCATATTGGCCGTGGGATGTTGTTTATAATTATCCAGCTTGAAATGAAACCATGACAAGGATGTCAGACTATGCAAAAGAATCATTTATCAACAGCGGTCTTTGACATAAAGAAGAAAGAAAACAACATGGACTGATAACAGCAAGGAGACTGAAAGTTTCTCTTTCTCTCTCCCCCTCCCTTTTGACCTCAGGAACAGTCTAAGAAACTGACACCAGATTAAAAAAAACAATTTGGAAAACCCACTGCTTAGTGAGAAATCAGACGATCAGAAAGCTTCACCCCATCTGAGGAAACAGGACAGCAGATAAACTATTGGCTCTCCAGATTTACTCTCCCAGCTCAACAACTTGAAACATTTTGAATTGCAATGATCTGAGGCACCCTTCTCCCTCCTTCTCCTCCTTTTAGATTGGTTTCTTGTGTTTCTGTGTGTTGATGAGTTTTATTATTTTTCACACATTTAATAGTTAATAAAAGATCTCACTGCCTCACTGAGTATTTATGTCTCTTGATTAAAAGTGGTCATTCTGATAGCTTATTTCATTCTTTCATAAGTTGTCTGGGATTGTAATGTGATCACAACAGCCACTTTAAATCAAGAGTATCTTTTTTAAAACCACTTTGAGTCCATTAAAGTCTTATGTACTAAAGACCTTTATTTGGATGCTTTAATGCTGTTCAACTGCTGATTAAAACAGGCACAATGTCTATGGAATGGGCACATTAGTTCCAACATCAGCCCCATGATACCTCTTTGATGCCTGAACCTCATTGTGGTGTTGTCTCTGATCTTTGCCAGACCACTCTGTTGTTTCCTGTCTGTGGAAAGGCAGGAAGTTGACTGGCTCCCATATTGTATTGGTTGGCATGTGCTGTCCAGAGAGATGGTGGTCCCAGAAAGTTGTCTCAGGTTGTCAAAGGGGAGTTCAATGGGGAAACCAATGACTTCCATGTGTACTGCCATTATCTGATTGTTAGTAACCCATTCACTTGGCAAGAAGTGATGGCTGGTTGGCAGCTGCTGATTGATCCAAATGATTCCTCAGTGAAAACCAAAATAAATCTTCAACTTCAGTGTGTTCAAGGGTTCATAGTAACTTTTCTGATTTCCCCTACACCACTGAACATAGAGCAATATGTTCTCTAATGATGATGATACTCAATTAGCTCTTGGTGTGGATTTCTCAAGATGAGGCAAATCTTTGTAAAAATGCTTGTTCCCTTTGTCAACTTGTGTATCTGAGTCAAGATATCACCTGAAATATTAACTAGATAGAAAGTAATTTCAAACTTCGAGATTAATGGACTGGAGTCAACATTGATCAAAAGATCTCGGTAACTTAAAACCAAAGCCAATACATACATCATTGCATAATATAAGTCATAGGGTGTGATTTTTCTTTTAGTGTGTAAGGGGTGAGTGTGGCTAACATGCTGCACCCATTGGCAAGGCAATGCAATAAATCACCCACCAATCAGTTAACTAAGAACTAAAAGGCATATAAGGGTCTTTCACCCTATCCTATGCATCGACACTGACAACCTGCAACGCCAAAAGTTTCTAACCAATCAGATGCTGGTAGGTTCTGGGTGGTAAAGTCTACCAGTTGAGGCCCAATCCTTGGGTGATCCAGCACAAAGAAGGTAAGTCTTTATTCTCAGAGAGTGGCGGATTGCAGGGTATGAGGGTTGAGGTGCAGGTGGGTGTCAGATGCTGGTAGCAGGGGTTGCTTTCAACTGTCTGCCTATCTGTGCTTCCAATAGCCCTCTGACTGGATCAACTTGAGTCTCCAATGCCTTTCTCACCAGGCTGATTCCTATACGGTTTTGCAGTAGGAAAGTGATCCATCTTTTTTGCCCACATGGTACGGACGGAGACTACTCAGCCCATTAAGTCCATGCTGGTTCATGCTCCTTTCCCAGTTGTTGGAATGTATCTTGCCTGGACCTGAGCATCTTGTCTTCAAGAATCATCTGCTATTCCATGACTGTTTTTGTCTCCCCTGTCAGTATCTGGTACCATGTTCTCCTGGCTTGATCATTTCACGTTACACTGAAATTAGCTGTCTTCCAATTCAGAAGTTCTGTGATAGATGGTTTCTTGCTCTTCTCCATAACTAATCTAACCCCCTCTGATAGGATGATCAAACCTAGCCCACCCAAATAATCCCTACAGTCACTTGGCTCATGCCATTTGCCTGCATCCTATTCCAGCAAAGCCTCTGACTGGGCTGAGAATATACTGGGTAAAAACAATGACTGCAGATGCTGGAAACCAGATTCTGGAGTAGAGTGGTGCTGGAAAAGCACAGCAGTTCAGGCAGCATCCGAGGAGCAGTACAGGGAAGTCCTACAGAGCACAGAACGTTCTCCCTCTCCTTAACCATTATACTAATGCTACTCCAATTTTTAATAAAAGATTCCCTGTACCTCACTGTCATAGTTCTTACATTTGTTTGCTATGGTGGGATTTGAACCCATGACCACAGAACACGCATGAGATGCTAGATTACTAGTCCAGTGACATTACCACTTCACCACTACACCCCCATGTTACTATTACATGGCTATCTCCCCAACGAGAAGCAGAAGTAGCTCATTTAGTTCTTTCAGCCTGTTTTGCCCTTCGACAAAAGCGTGGCTAATTCCCACGCATCAAGCCACCCGGACACCCTAGCTTTCTATTTCTACTTTGGCTAGTGCATAGCACTGGAAGGAATAATATAGAAATTGCCATCTGGAGATCTGATGTTAGGACCTCAATATTTGCCCTGTATATGTCATTGGTGACACACACACCAAACCGCTGCCTCATTTCCTTCAGTCTCTGCACCCTCTGCATAATTATCTTTACCCTGGTGTGTTCGTGTCAACCCACCATGTGGGACTTGCTAAGAAGGTCACAGAAATGCCTTGTGAGTCTTCTAACGGTGGAATTTCCTGTAAACAACTGCATTTCTATGTTTTTCTGTTCCCTACTGTACAGTCTCTTTGTAGTTGGTGCTGTGGTCTGGGATGTATGCCTCTGGATATTGTCACTCTCAGCAGTCTTTAATACAACAGCTGTGTGAGAGTACGTGGCATACATATCAATGTTTCCTGTGCTTACTGCCTCTTCTTACTCTCCTGGATGGCTGCCCACTCTCTGGATCACAGAATCATTGAGATCTATGGCACAGGGAACAGCCCTTCAGTCCATCAAGTCTGCATCGGTCAAAAACAAACATCTAACTATTCTCACCCCAATTTCTATCACTTGGCCGAAAGCCTTGCATGAGGCAGGAAACTCTCATCCTCCCTGATATCCATCACAATAAGTGAATGCAATTCAAGATAGAATTGAGTGCTTATCTTCCAACTTAGAATCTGTATTTTGGCAGAAGTATTGGCTGCAAGGGACCATGGACATTCTAAGATTTTCTGCAGGATTCAAGTTTTACAAGGATTTTCCACTCAGTGAATTACTCAGTTTAATCACATTGTTCTAGCTCACGGCTGCACATGCAAGTGAGTGACAAGGTGAGCACCATGCGGATGTAAGGAGGTGAGTAATCTACTGACTAATCTGTCAGCCTGTTCCAAGGTAAATAAAAAGGTAAGCGCTCTTGTCATCCTTTGCAAAGGAGTGTGACAACTAGGTTTTCTGTCAGGCTGTTAGATGATGCAAAATAAAGAATCCAGCTGGAAGAAAGACATTAACTGTTGTGGGAAAGGTTTCTCTATCAGGATAAATGCTTGGGTATTGTATTTTGTCTTGGGAAATATATTACACTGTCTGTGTAGATGGAGATCCAAATTTCCTGGAATGGCATAATTCATGGTATATACTGTAGGTGATGCCTAATTGTTGATCTAATGTGTGAAATATTCGGAAATATTATTTGAATACTGAGCATAATGATGAATTACAGACCTCACAGTGACATTGTTTAAGAACATAACAGATTGAAGTAGGAATATGCCATACTGCTCCTTCAACCTGATCCACCATACAGTACAGTCACAATTGATTTTCAGTTCCAGTTCCCACCTTGTCCCAATATTCCACAAATCCCATCAGCATTTGTGAACCAATTTCAATATTGGCTTAACATGTCTTGCAGAGTTCTGAATTTCTGGTCCGTTCACTATTGTAAGTGTGCTTAGGGATGTGCATGTTCTTGATTCACAGAACTAATATTGAACTATACACTTTACACAGAGAGGGGAGAAATCCCAGTATGATTCTTCTGGATGTTAGTGCAGCAAATAGTTAAGCTGGCAATAGGGATTAATTGATGAAGCACCAGACAGTAGAAGGGGTCATAGTTGCTCTGCCATTATTCTGCAACTATATAGTGCCTGAGTGCCCTTGGAGATAGAATAAACTGTCTAATAATATGCTTGATGCTTTTAATGAGTGGTGGGCACCACAAGGGATATAGTGCCTTATTTCCCATTCCAACTTCCATTTTGGTTTCGCTCTCTTCCTCTCTCCCTTACTTTCCCAAACCTTTGCTCTCATTACATTACCTCGACACTAATCTCCCCAAATATTTATCTGACATTGAATGCTTACCCTTTCCCATCTTTACAGGCCTGTTATTTACAGTTTTACATTTCTCTTCATTATCAGCTTGTATCTCACTTTCCTTCCCACTAATTCTATTGTGAAGAGGAATGTTGACTGTGTCTTCAGCCCCCTAGGAGGACAGACACGATTGAACTTCCTCTTAGGAGTGAAGATGAAGATTGGCTGTTCCATTTTGTTTGTGGAAGTACCCCATCGTGGAATGTCATGTGCTGTTGCCGTGCTCCCAGTGTCATTTGGCTAAATCTTTCTTCCAGTCTATCTTAGGTGTGGACTGGCCATGGTATCAACTGTCTGGTGGGATGTGGTTTGCCTTACCATGAGTGATCTCTGCAAACATGTTTGCACCTTAACCTCCCTTGAAAGCAAGTAGTCTGTACAAATCTGACATTTAGTTACCTGGATAACCTCTTTAATGACCTCCTAGGTAGGTTGTAGAGTTCAAAAGAAATTCTCTCATCCCTTTTGTCAGTGTTACGTTTGGTACTTCTAAGGCTGCTGCTGAAGTAGATTTCCAGTTGTGCAGCATCTTTCTGTTTTCAGTCTTTCTGTTTGTACATGGTGCTTTCGAATGATCTTCTATTGGTAATTCCAATGGATGGCAGCTTGAGTAGACTCATTAAGCAAGCAGATATTCTCAATGACTCTGGACCAGCTGGAAGTCCCGAATGCTGTATCAGACTGTGCCACCAAGTAGTCTCCCCCCAACTTCTTGAAGAGCCATCCAGAGTCTCTTCCTCCAATTAGCCACTATAGTTCATGTTGTCTTGGAGGTTACCTCCTTCCACTGTCTCCTCAAAGACCAGAGTCCAGAGTCTCCTATTGCACCTAACTGTTATGCTTAGTGGAATCTTGGTTGGTATTATCGACATACGGACATGCAATTTAGGAGCAGGATTGATCTTTTAGACCGTCCAGCCTGCTCTTCCAGTCAGTAAGATTTACAGTTGATCTGATTGTAACCTCAAATTCACATTTCCACACAGTTTTGATAACCTTTCACCCATTTTGCTTACTAAGACTCTATCTCCCTTTGCCTTAAAAAAATTCAAGGCTTTCTTTCAGGAAAGCTTCCACTTGCTTTCTTTCAGGAAGAGTCTTCTAAGGGTTCATAACCTTTTAAGACAAAACCTGTCACCTTACCTGTTTTAAATGGGCAACATCAGGTTTTTAAACAATGACCCCTAGTTTGAGATTTTTCCATGAGAGAAAACAACTTCTCCACATCCACCCTGCCAAGATTCCTAATATGTTTCAATAAAGTCACCTTTTACTCTTCTAAACTCTAATGGATACATCGGCAGCCTATCCAAACCGGTTTCAAAGGTAGTCCTCCTTCTGCTCCAAGAACTCATCTACTCTGCCCATTCTTTTTCTTTTTCATCCTTTCTTTTTGTTTGTGTTCTTCTTCTCTTCTAACCTGGCCTCAGATGACTTCTGGCCTCCAACAACTCCTGACCTCAGCGCAGATACAACGCGGGGTCCTGTTAACCTGGCAGCCTCTTGGCCCAGCAGCACGTGATGGTTAGTCAGCCTGGCATGGCCTCAGCATGGTCTCTTGGTCTTGAGGTGATTCCAGAACAATCTTCCAGCCTAATGAACCTCAAGTTGAAGCCCAACATGGTCTGGAGCCAAGGCCCAATGTGGACTGGAGGCTAGGTGCCAATGTGCTCTAGATTGGAAGACTGGATGTTTTTCTGAACTTCTATTTCTGTAATGCTGGACATTTTATTTCTTTATTTTCTAAGATGCTGCAACTAAAGAAGCTGTACCAAGGTATCTTTGTACCGATGAGGGATGACATGTAAACTATTCACTGTACTCATTTGAGTACATGTGACAATAAAGCTAATTCTAATTCTAATTCTCATTCTGGGTGTGGGAAACCTCTAAACTTTTTCCTTAGATAAAGTGACCAATATTGTGCTGTATTCCAGATACAACCTCACCAGTGTACTGCATAATTGAAACATAGCCTCTCTACTTTTATATTTATTTCCTTTCATTATAGACAAGAACATTCTATTAGCTTTCCTAATCACTTGATGTGGCCTTGTTTTGCAACTTATACACTTGGAAACCCAGATCTCTCTGCATCTCAGAGGTCTATTTCTGTCATTAGTTCGATGATATGATTCTTATTTGTTCGTGCTGTCAACTTGGAGAATCTCATATTATATTCCAATTGCTATGTCTTTGCCCACTTGTTTACCCTAGCTATATCTTTGTAGCTTTCTTTTGTCTTGTTTACAATTTACACTCCTGTCTATCTTTGTGTTCACTCAGCTTATGCTGACTTTAATGCTCACAGCTTCTTAGCCTTGCTTTGCCTTTTTATGTTTTATCTCCTTAGCTGGAGCCTACAGACTCACAGCTGTATCTCGACTTGCCTTTTAGCGCGGAGGCAAAGGCATGCAGCTTGTCAAGCTTTCTAGCAGTGATCAGTCAGCTGGGTAGACATATTGTTGTATATCACCAGGCTGAACTAATCTCACACCTGCACCTTGCGCTTGCCACATGTACATCAAACACACTGCACTGCAAACAAATGGCCACATCTCAAGGGCTCAAGGAAGTCGCACTCAGTCAAGTCAAGGGAGACAGCCTTCAGTAAGGGGGTTGCCACATGGCAAGTCAAGGGCAGCTTCCTGTATCCCTGCAGGCTCAGCAGCTTATGGCAGTCCAAGGTCAACTCTGTGGGTCCAGTGCAACTAGTCCAGAGAAGTCAGTTAGGAAGTTGCATATATCAGTCAGGGCCTGGTCACTCGTCATTCTGGGTGGCTGAGTCCTGTGGGTCTTTCTGCTAAAAGTCAAGAATTGGAGATGGGACAATATAAGCGGCCCCTGCTCTAGGATGGAAACTGGGGAGTTTAATTGTTGGGATTAGAGGGAGCAGTTTGGAGCGCAAAGGGGATAACAATTGGATCGGGAAGGGCAAATCAGTACATAAAGGGTTGAAACGGTTGAGAATTGAACTGAAAGAGGTAATGTAAGAGGGGAGTCATCAATAGTCAGCAGCACCCTGGATTATGTGGGGGTACAGTGCAACATTATATCTGGCCTATTTACTTAGTATGCCTAGACTAGGAGGGTAAAGTGGGGAGATGAAAATTTAGATGGACAGGTTGTTTGGAAACTTAGGAAGTTTAAAGCCAATGGGGCTTGGCAGGGAGGACTACCAGGAAGGAAATGTGTAGAATTGTGAGTTCACCAATGATAAGAAACTGAAACTCACTGGCATGAGGTGCGACTCCTGTTTCCTTCCATTATGCTGTAAATAACAAGTGTGCAATGAGGCAGAAAATGGTGCTACCATCCCCAGATTAGGCAAGGAAAATGTTTCATTCTGAAGGAAGGGAGCTTCACGTTTGAGTGATGTGAGGTCCATCAAATGATGTCAGCATTACACAGTTACCCATTCAGTACAGGTAAAAGACACAAAAGCACTACATACACTGGAAATGTTAGATATCAACTGACTGAATAGATGTCCAATCCTGGCCCCAAACACTCTTGAAGACATCAGGAATCAATGTCACAAATGACTGTGATTTACAGGTAGCATATTATGTTCTGGATGAATTGACTGTAGTTGTTAAAGTAGCAAGCACCTCCCAAGTTCCAACAACATATTGCAGGAGCTCCTCACTTCACATCTTGAAGCAGTAAGGATGGCTACACTCTGTCCCTTCATTCTGGTGGTAGCTGGGAGACACATTTTCACTGACACGACTGATGGTGAAAAGTATACATTCATAAACAAATGTGAGAATGTACTTACAATGAAGTGTCACTAGTTACACTGATTGTGTCCTCTGAAGGTTGTCTTATTTCTTTCCCACTTGTTCTGTCTGGGTGCAACCCTGAGGTCTGTTGCTGGGCTGGAGGCAGCCTCCTCTGCAGTGGAATCCAGTTTTAAGAAGGTGTCCCTAGGGTTGTTTGTGTCTAGAAGGTACAGAGTGTGTCTTACCCAAAAGGAAAAAAGTTGTGAAACTTGAAGGGGTTCCGAAAATATTTACAAGGATGTTGCCAGGGTTGGAGGGCTTGAGCTATAGAGAGACGCTGAATAGACTGGGACAATTATCCCTGGAGCGTTGGAGGCTGAGGTGTGACCTTATAGAGGTTTATAAAATCATGAGGGGCATGGATAGGTTATATAGACAAGGTCTTTTTCCTGGGATGGGGGAATCCAAAACTAGAGAGCATAGTTTTAAGATGAGAGGGGAAAGATTTAAAAGGGACCCAAGGTGCAACGTTTTCACCCAGAGGGTGGTGTGTATATGGAATGAACTGCCAGAGGAAGTAGTGGAGCCGAGTACAATTGGAACATTTAAAAGGCATCTGTTTAGGTACATGCACAGGAAGGGGGTTTACAGGATATGGGCCAGATGCTGGTAAATGGGACTAGATTTATTTCGGATATCTGGTCAGCATCGATGAGTTGGATTGAAGGGTCTCACAGAGATATTGCTGTATATATCTATGACTCTATGACTGTAAGTTGCATCCTTACGAGATTGAACTTTTACTAGGATGAGGATGGAGGTGGAAGTCACGATCATATCTGGAGAGGCCATTTCTGTCAGAGGCCCTGCACGTGGTTCCTCCTCAGGCTGAGATCTTCTGGGCATTGCCCTGTCTCCTTGTGAGGATGTGGCACCTAGGGTAAGTCAAAGTTCCTTGTTTCCCTGTTGCCTTGCAATTGGTGCTCACTGGCTAGAACAATGGAGTGCAGGTCTGTGTATATAGTCAGCAGACACTGAGAGCACTGGACCTGGCTCTCCATGGCAGGTATCAATCTGTCCATGGACCTTGCACGCCAGAGGCAGCAGAATGTTAAACACTTTGCAGAGGATCCATAAGCTTTGTGTCTACTTGCTCAGTGCCTCATACTGCTGCTTCTGTGTTTGCTTGTGCATTTTCATGAAGTTTTTAATGGCCAACACCTTGGACCCTTCTCCTGCCTGGCACTGAGTAGGTGCTTGTTCTTCAACAGGCCTCCAAATGCCGGTGACCTTCACCCTTCCTCCCTTGGCCAGCTGTGGAGACGTGACAGTGATCTGCTCATCAGCAGGAACTCCCAACTCTAATTGAGCTAAAGTGATGACTAAGGTGTCAGTCTCACAGGTGGAGGGTGCAGCAGGCAACTTTGCTAATGCATCCTGTAAGGGATCTGGGGCTTCCTTCTCAGAGGTAATTTGTGGGATCACCTTGGAGACTATGCTAATACTGCTCACACCTTCAGGAGACAAAGCAGAGGATGAGTCACAAACAAAAGATGGAAGGTCGGCCATGTTGAGAATGCATTGATAGTGACAACAACACAGCATTGGACAAGGCATCTTACTTGGCTGCTGGGACATGGATGCATTGGCATTTCCAATGGGGCAGTCCCAATCCTGCCCTAGTCAAGGCTAGGTTGAGCTCTCCATACGAGGTCAGAAACTAAATGTTAGGCACCCCACACTTGGTCTGCGGCCTTTTGTGGACTATTTCTTGCCTGGAATGAGGCAAAGGGAGGGATTGAGTGAGATGAAAATAGTTGGTACAGCTGTTAGTACTTGTGCAGGTGGGGATTAATGTTAAGGTGTCCAAGTGTGTGAGTAGGCAGAACAGAGGCCATGCACAGATAGTGGTGTGGGCAAGGAGGCGGCTGGGGAGTAGGGGGGAGCTCTATTAGTGTGGGTGAGGGAAGAAGTTGCATTCTGTCGAGAGACTGGGTACCATGTGCCTTGGTGGGGGTGGGGATGGGGGGGGGCGTGGATCGGTGGGTGGGGGTGTGCTGTGTATCTGCGATGGAGTAAGTATGAGTTAGCAGGTAGAAACTGGCAGAGCAAAGCTGGTAATTGATCTTCCTCCTCCATTGCTGGGTGTCCCTCCAAGCTGTGTGACCTCATGGACTGAGGTGGCAACCTCGGTCTGTTAGTTTCTGGTGTCATGGCCTCCTTTCTTAGATCTTGATGCTACCCCACCAGTCAGTGCTTCCAGGTCCCTGTCCAAGAAGCAGAATGCCAATTTTCCCTTCTCTCCCATGTCTGGGGAAAATAAATTGAATTGTGCATGGCATCCTTGGACAGGCAATCCATGAGCATTTTCAATACAATGCCATTGCCAGGATATCCAAGTAGTGACAGGTACATCCACCTACAGTGAGTGGAGGAGTAGGATAAGAGGGTACGATTTGGGCATGAAGGATGGGTAAAGAGAGACATTAGGGGTGCCATAGCAAGAAAACTCTCTGGGCCTTGCCAGAGAGAAACCTGATATGAAGCTTGCCAACAAATAACACTTTGCTGATTTCCGGTAAGATTCTGCCCTGAGTTCAGTTGTTTGGAGAGTGGGGCAGTTGAAACAAGCCTCCACGGAGTTTACAGTCTGGAATAGAAAAACGAGAAAAAATAGAAAGTTGGTAAAGAGGTTTTGCGCTCATTGTTCCACCCTTTCTTGTTTTGTAAGATACAATGCTCAAAGATTCTGAAAACTGAAATGGGATATAAGACCCTGGTCTAACTAAGCAGTGATACACACTAAAGCATTTCCATCACCCTGTGGCCAACAGCAATGTGATCTCATCAGTGGAAAAACAAAGATATTTTGGACAGCCACCTCAAACTAACATTATGCTTTGGCATCTTGATGCACAGCATTTTCTTTTTAAGCCAATTCTTTTCCCACTCATTGCAGCTCTGCAGAGTCCCAGCTCATCCAGTCCATCCAATGCATATGTGTTTCAGTTCAAAGGAGTTGCAGTTTCCATTTTGATAGTGGTAGTTCAAAATCCATTTTGCTACTTGTTATAAACTGTTTATAATAAAAATGTTTTGTTGTTTATTGATAAAACCTGATGGGCGTCTTTTGTTTTGTCCTGGAAAACACTAGAGAGGAAGCAATTTAACTATCTTGGTGATTCAGTTGAACATTTACACTTTTGGGATGTCTCATGGAGTAATGGAGCTCAATTGCCAGTGCAATCCTCCAATCAACCTGGTTTTAATCATCAGGTCATGTGCTGTGATATGAGATGATATTATGAGAATGGGTCTTAAAGCCATACTAATTGAGACACATACCATAGCAGTAACATTGCAGCATGTTGTGCGGGCATGAGATCATACTTGCTTTTGCCTGTCTTGGGTCCATTAGTTGTGGTTTATGCCACTTTTGTCTTGTTGCTGGTCTGATCCTGTGTCATTGATTGCTGTTTGCCTTTGCTGCTGGACAAAGGTTTCACCTGCTGATGGGCTTTTAGCTTATCTCCGAAGGCCAGGTGCTGTGAGGATTTGCCTATTGCTGGAGAATGGCCACTCTGTGTAATGTCGATCTCCCTTATCCCTACATTGCAACGGCCTTGACATTGGAACCTTTTTGCTCTGTGTTTCCTGATTTCTTCCCCATGATTTGTTGATCCTTAGTTGAGACTACCATGTCCACTTTTGACTCTGCTGCTATCTCCTCTGATTTTACTGCACAGCTGCTTAATTCTTGGTCTATTTTAATGATGGACCTTGATGCCGGCTGCTGCTCTCCTCCATTTTAAATTTTCCTGCAGCACTGTGTATTGTTGGGTGTCATTCCCGTTGTAAGAGTGCTTAGGGCTCGTCTTGGTAACTGTTTATTGAACTGTGTATATACAGATTGGAGAGAAATCCCTGTAAGATTATCTGGGAGTAAGTCCTTTCAGACATTGACTGTAATGTGGCTAGATGTCACTTTCTACAACATAATCAACTATTCTATTGATAGCTGCTATCTCAAACATATGTATTATGCCAAACTTCATTCAGAATTTAGGAACACTATTTTAAACTATTTTGTTAGAAAAAAGCTTTAATAATTTAAGAAATCTACAGAAAAAGTTCAAATTAAACAAGTCACTCTTTCTTCAGTGAAATTTGAAGGCACTTCAGTCACTAGGGCTTTGTATGCAGTACAAGGAAAGCTTAACATGCAAACTGTCTGGTAACATCTTGATGGATCTTAGCTCAGAATTAAATAGTAGCGGCTTTCTTTTATTTCAATCAATTATTTCCCTAACATGATGTAAAGATGTTCACAGATCAAATAGATTGATGTTTATACACTTGCCTCAAGTGTTCTACTTTTGAATGTATAATAACTTATTTTTCATGGCAAAAGGTCAAAACCTTTTGTTTTATTGTACATGCACCCAAGTCATTCATGTGTTTGCAAGCAGTAGGAATGAGGCTTTACAGCTTTGATGGCCCTCAGGCTGAGAATCTTTTGAGCAAGATAAATAATGTCAATACCGTGTATCCAAGACTTCTCTGCATTATTATCTTCATCCCAAATGACAGAGAAAACAGGTTTAAATCCAGGAAACGTGCTCTTACTATTGACTTAAAAGTAAATGGCTTAGAGTAATTGATTTTTTTACTGTTCCAATGTTTTTGGGATTTATGCCACACTGTGGCTCATGGCCTATTATATTTGAAATGGACAATGGACTTGACATCAATAGAACTGCCATTCAAGTGATGCAAACTTCCAGGAAGCTCAATGAAATAATCCTTTGCTGTGGAGGAAAAGGATTTGCTGTGTTATGCTTCAGGAGGTGAGACTCTGCCGTCTGTCCTTATCTACTATTCCAACAGCATCCACATCCAGAGGATCGTTAGCCACCATTTCTGCTACTTCCAACAGGATGCCACCAACTGACACATATTCCTCTCCCCTCCCTTGTCAGATTTCTGCAAGGGCCATTCTCTCCAGAATGCCCTGGTCCACTCCTCCTTCACTCTCAACATCACCACCTTCCCCACCGCCTCCCCCCACCCCCCACCCACAGCCTCACGGCACCTTCCCCTGAAGTTGGAGAAGGTGTACACCTGCCCATTTACCTCCTTCCTCCTCAGTAACCAAGGGCCCAAACATCTCTTCCAGGTGAAGCAGCACTTTTCCTGCACTTCACTCAATGTAGTCTACTGCGTTCGCTGTTCACAATGTGGTCTCCTCTACACTGGGGAAACAAAGCATAGACTGGTTTAACACTTCTGCAGAACACCTACATTCTGTCTGCAAAAACAAACCCTGAGCTTCCAGTTGCCTGCTACTTCAACACTCCACCCTGTTCCCTGGCCAACCTCTCTGTATCAGGCTTGCTGCTATGCTCCAGTGAAGCTCAGCACAAGCTGGAAGAACAGCATCTCATTTTCCTCCTTCTGGACACAATATTGAGTTCAACTGTTTTAGGGGTTGAGGTACCTTCTTCAATATCCTTACCCCAACCCCGCCACACAGTCAGCCTTGTCACATGGTCTGCTGTTACACACTACCCACTGTTAGCCACTGATAAGTCCTATTAGCAGCTGTTTATTGTTCTTGACTGACTGTTAGCCACTCCTTTGTCTGTCAAACTGTTTCTCTCTCTCTCTCTCTTTGGGCTCCGTCTTCACCTATTGTTTACTCCTTACCCTCTCTCTCTACCCTATCTTCTGCAGAAAACAACAATGTTTTCCTGGCTATCATCAGTTCTGAAGAAGGGTCACTAGACCCGAAACGTGAGCTCTGACTTCTCTCCACAAATGCTGCCAGGAATTTCTGTTTTTGTTTGTGACTCTGCAACTGCTGATGTGTGGGGTTTTGGGCATGGAGCTATGCACATTAATAGATTGCCAATGTAAGGATATTTTTACAATTGCGGCAAAAGTGAACTATCAAATTTCATCTTTCATTATCAGATTATTGATGTCAATACCTTTTGCAGATTTTTTTTTAAAAAAGAAGAAACGTGGACATAAATTGGGTGAACTGGTCACCTGGCTATAGATTGAATGCAAGCTTTGTGACTATCATTTGGAATAAACAAGGCTGTTCACACTGAAATTGTCATTTTTTTTCTAAAAGCATCAAAACCTGGCAATTCAGTCAACATGAAGAATTTCACATCTCCTGATTTAATTCACATTTGTATAATAATTAACATACTGGGAAATGAAAAGTTCATTTGCCAATTCGCTAGCTTGGAAAGACAGAGAGCCCAGATTTAGGAATACACATTGAATTATATTGCAACAGCTGCTTTTCAGCAGCAGAGTTGAGAGAAACCCATGGTTGAGAAAAAACATGGGTGGAAACAATAATTCTTGTCATAAATCTTGTGTCCTATGATTCTGCTCCATAATCATCTGATGAATAAACAGTGCTTTGAAAGCTAGTGCCTCCAAATAAACCTATTGGACTATAACCTGGTGTTGTGTGATTTTTAACTTTGTCCACCCCAGTTCAACACTGGCGCCTCTGATTCGCAACAATGAGGACTAAGATTTCTCTCTCCCTGTCTATAAACTAAGATATAGGGGCAGAATGAGGGCAGCACGGTGGCTCAGTGGTTAGCACTGCTGCCTCACAGCGCCAGGGGCCCGGTTTCAGTTCGTGTCTGGGGCAACTGCCTGTGTGGAGTGTACACATTTTCCCCGTGTCTGCGTGGGTTTCCTCCCACAGCCCAAAAGATGTGCAGGTTAGGTAAATTGGCCATGCTAAATTGGCCATAGTGTTAGGTGTAGAGGAATGGGTCTGGGTGGGTTGCTCTTCGGAGGGTCAGTGTGGACTTGTTGGGCTGAAGGGCCTGTTTCCACATTGTCGGGAATCTAATCTAATTAGTCCATCTGGCCTAATGATCACAACTGATATGTTTCTCAGCCCAATTCTCCTGCCTTCTTCACATGACCTTTGATCATCTTACTGTGAAGAAACTACCTATCTCCATCTTTACATTTAATGACTTGACCTCCATAGCCTTCTGTAGCAGCGAGCTCCATAAGAAATAGAATCAAGAGTAGAATATTCAACCCCTCAATCCTGCCACCCATTCCATATTATGACTGATCTTCCCCAGGCCTCAGCATTTCATTCAAGCCAGCTTCTCACAACCCTCAGCTACTTGATACTTGAAAAATCTATCTATTTCAGGGAGGAAAATCATTCATCTCTCAGTTTTAAATGATTATCGCCTCATTCTATAGTTATGACCCTAGTTTGAGATTCCCTCACGAGTAAAAATATCTTCTTAATATCTACTCTGTCAAGTCCCCTCAAATCTTGTATTTTTCAATAATCTTTTACTTTTCTAAACTCTAATGATTGAAGGAGTAATCTGTTTAGCTGTTCTCTCTGAATCAACCCCTTCATTCCAATAATCAGCTCGTGATTCTTTTTTTGAATTTCCTCCAATGCCAATATCCTTTCCCAAATATCTGGAACAAAGCTGCCCACCAGGTATGCCCTCAACAAAATCCTGTATGGTTGTAAAAATAATTCCCTATTTTTGAACTCCAAACCCTGAGCAGTCAAGGCCAAAATTCCATATGCCTTCTTAATTACTTGCTGTACTTGTGTACCAACTTTGTGTTTCATGAACAAGTAAACCGAAGTCTATCAGTGCTGGATATGTTTTGGAATCTCTCTCCATTTCAATAATAGTCTGCTTTTTGGTTCTTCCCACCAAAATGCAAGACCTCACGCTTTCCTGCCAAAAACTCTAATTGCCAAGTTTTTGACCGCTTAACCAATCTATTTATATCAAGACTTGAAGGTGCTGGTGTTGGACTGGGGTGGACAAAGTTAAAAATCACACAATACCAGGTTATAGTCCAACAGGTTTATTTGGAAGCACTAGCTTTTGGAGCATTGCTCCTTCATCAACTGATTAAGGAATGGTTCTCCTAAAGCTCGTGCTTCCAAATAAACCTGTTGGACTATAACCTGGTGTTGTGCGATTTTTAACTTTATTCATATCAAGTTGCAGATTGTTTATGTCCTCATCACAACATGCCTTCCCATCTATTGTTGTATCATCAGCAAATATGGAAACATTACACTCTGCCCCCTGCTGCAAGTCACTTATTTAGATAGTAAATAATTGAGGCTCCAAGACTGAACCTTGTGGTACTCTATTAATTACACCTTTCCATTAGTCCCAACTCTCTGTCTTCTGTGTGCTAAGAAATCCTCAATCCATGTTAATATATTACCTCCAATAGCATTAGTATCTATCATATGCAACCTTGTTTTGTAATGCACCTTATTGTATCGCTTCTGGAAATCCGAATATAGTACATCTATTTATATCTTTTTATTACTTCTGCTTGTTATATCCTCAAAGAAATATAGGAAATTTATTGAACATCATTTCACTTTCACAAAACCATGTTGACTCTGTTTGATTGTGTTGGGCTTTTCTAAATGACCTGCCACTTCTTCCTTAATAGTAGACTCTATAAGATTTTGCCAATTAGGCTAAATAGTTTATAATTTCTCACCAATGTTTGAGAAGACACTACATCAGACAAACAAGCATGAAACTTGCCACCGGGATGCATGAACACCAACTAGCCACCAAAAGACCCAACCCATTATCACTAGTTTCCCCAACCCATTATCACTAGTTTCCATACACGCAGTCAAAGAAGAACACCACTTTGACTGGGACAACACACACATCCTAGGACAGGTGAAATAAAGACATGCATGGGAATTCTTAAGAGGCCTGGCATTCTAACTAGAACTCCATCAATAAACTGGAAATGACATCACCCACCTTAAGAAACCAAGACCTATAACTAGAGAGGTGAGGCATTTCAGAAGCGCTTCACCCGAGACTCTCACTGTTGATGTTACCTAGTCATGATGACGAGCCATCTGAAAACACACCTTCCAACTCAGCGAGCTAACTAACATATTTATAATTTCTTACATTCTGTCTCTTTTCCTTTTTGAACAGCCGCATCACATTAGCAGTTTTCTAATCTGCTGCAACTTTCCTGGAATCAAATGAATTCTAGAGCATTTTGACCTACACCTGACCTACTGCCACTTCCTGTAAAATCCTGAGATGCAGGCCATCAGGTCCTTGTGAATTGTCTGGCTTCAGTCTGCTTAGTTTGTCATAATACTTTGTCCCGGTGGTAAAGACTGGTTAAAAAATCTTTCCTCCCATGAGCATCTTGCTCATTAGATGTTGGCTTGGAGTGTCCTCCGCTGTGAAGACTGGTTCTAAATTTGAGTGTAAATAATCTACCATTTTCCTGTACATTGTTATCAGTTCTCCAGTTGGAGAAACCTTTCAAGGCTTCCATGCTCAGCATCCTCTCAGTTTGCTTCACAAAGATGCTGACCCACTGCACACTCCTCCCAGTCTCACTCAGCATCTAGAAAACATTCCTGATGAAGGGCATATGCCCAAAACGTTGACTCTCTTGCTCCTCAGATGCTGCCTGACCTGTTGTGCTTTTCCAGTGCCTCACGTTTCGACTCTGACTCATCAGTATCTGCAGTCCTCATTTTCTCTATCTCAAAAACAATGCCCAGTTAAGCAATAACTTTAGGGAATAAATTCATCAAGAACTCAAAAGACATTTTCAAACCTTTCTCAGGATGTAATTCTGAATAACAATGGCCTATGATTAAAAATCTTAACACATTAAGTACTCTAAGGACATTCAAATTGTGTATATAAAACATTGAGAACACAGAACAGTACAGGCACTTAGGCTCACCAGGTCTGGGCTGACAAGAATGCAATTCTAAAGTAATAACATTTGCCTTCACAAAGTCCATTTCCCTCTATTCCCTACCTGTTCAGGTGTCTGCCTAAATGCTTCTTAAATATCACTCTTGTATTTACTTGTACTATCTCCCTTAGCAGCACATGTCAGTCATCTATCACTCTCTATGTAAAAAACTTGCCTTGCACATCTCCATTAAACTTTCCCCCTCTCACCTTAAACCTATGTTCCTAGTACTTGACATTGCCATTCTGGGAAAAAGACTTTGACTGTCCATGCTATCCCATGCCTCTCATAATTTTATATATTTCTATCAGGTCACCCCTCAGCCTCCATCATTCTAGTGATACAATCCAAGTTTGTCCAACCTCTCCTTATAGTCAATACACTCTACCCAGACAACATCCTGGTAAACCTCTTTTGCACCATCTTCAAAGTCTCTACATCCTTCTTATACTGTGGCAACCATAATTGCAGATAATATTCCAAGAGTGGCCCAACTGTAGTTTTATACAACTGCAACATGACTTTCCAATGTTTATACTCGGTGCCTTGACCAATGAAGGCCAGTGTACCATATGCCTTCTTTACACCTTATCCACTTGTGATACCTCTTTCAGGGAGCTATAGATGCACCCTCATGTCCCTCAATATATCAATGCTCCTAAGGGATCCTACCATTTATTAGTTACTTTCCTCCTGCATTTGACCTCTCAAAATGTATCACAGTTGTGTAACAATTATTCTCCCTGTCTGAACCAGACATTGCACATTTTAAAATTATTACCCGTGTTTACGTGCACATTTGATGTTGACTTTTTACAATATTTTCTCAACAGCAGTAGATTTTTTATTTCTTTCACACAATAAAACTTTGTAATTGGCCCAATTGGCAGTTGCATCTTTAATTGATGTGTGATAACGAGTTTTGAGAAGAACTGTGGCTCAGGTTGAGGATCTCGATGTAGGTTTGCTCGCTGAGCTGGAAGGTTCGTTTCCAGACGTTTCATCACCATACTAGGTAGTATCGTCAGTGAGCCTCCGGATGAAGATATGTGATAGAGCAGGATACTAAGAGAGTTTTAAAATAATTGTTGCAACTGACCAAGAGGGGTTTGAGAAAAGGGATCTGACTGCCCCTAAAGCCCCCCACCTTGCCCCCGATTGTAAGAAGTTGCACACATGCACTGACAAGCTCTTATTTAAAAAACTGGTTGCAGGTGTACATTTTTTCCACATTTGTAGCATAATATATTGGAGATATTTGCAAGTTAACAAAGCCTCAAATAGAGTGAATGGCCTCATTTTGTTGTAATATGCAATTCTTAAAAGCACTTATAGAAAAGAAGTTACACAGCACAAGTACAAATCACAATGGATATATTCGGAATTATAATGAGGTGGCCTTACCAGGACACCTTAAGTGACCGTTACTGTCTGATAAAGAGAATTTTAAAAGATGAATACAAGCTTCCTCTATGAGCTAGACAGTGAGGAAGCACAAATGGCAGAAGCATCAAAAGCATCAGAGTTACACACAAGTAGCAGGCTAGGAAGCCTCGATGTGATTGAAAAATGGTAACTGAATAGAAAACTTTAACTTGTGTAAACAGCAGTATTGTAGTTCAGTAGCATTGTCAGAAAAACAAACGCGTCCTCACAATGCCATTTGTGTCATCATGAAGACATCAATAATTCAACCTTAGTTCTTTTTAAAAGGCTGAGTTTCAAAGATGGATGAAAGGAATTCATGCTTGCAGGGCATGTCTATTATAAATTCTGCATTGCTGTGCTATCTGTGCCACTGCACCCAGCATAAAGCCACTGTCTGTCAGTAGCTCAGGCAAGAATCTCATTTACAACTTTCTGTTGTACCATTATAAAGAAGAATCTATTATTCAGAATAATAAGGAAAGATCACATTTGAAACACGACTGGGAATCTTGATTTGGTTTTAATGACCTTTGCTTTTTCTTCCCCTGTGATTTATTCTGAATCAATAACAACTTTACAAAACTCCAAGAACTAGTGTGTTATCCATGGTATAGAGTTATGTTATAACTTTACCTGCACAATGAACTTGAAATCAGTAATTCCAGCTCATCTTTCTTTGAATGTGAAATACATCAATAGTTCTAGATGAACCTGTCATGAAAGTGCTTTGAAATATTCTTGCTCTGAATGTTATAATTCTTGGACTACTGCGTATTCTCACAGTGAGCTCTATATCCCAACCAACGTTTTCACATGCCCGGGTGTCTTCAGGTGAATCCAAAGCAATGGCGAGGGAGGGGTCAGAAGTCCAACTGAGATCCTTTCAGCTGCCACTGTCATTTGCCTGGACTTCCAAAAGTGGTGGAGTAACATTACACTCGACTTTGACTTGAACTTTAATGGTCTTGCAAATGTATTCGTCACTAAAAGGTCAAGCAAAAAGATGCAGTTAATACAATACATATTCTTATGGTTGAGTTTCTCCTGTACAGTCAAAATCCAATCACAACTGTATGACTAATGATTACATAAGTAGCTTTATAACATAAGTATTCTTTTTGATCTATGCATGGAAGTTATCTAGCCTGACAATTCCAATTTAAGGATATCTTGTGAGATGACAGAAAGATAAAAGCCTATATAGATATAAATATATATGCTTGACTGGGACTAAATAATCAAATAGTTTCAATCCAGGCAAAGCTCTTAATTAAACAAACACTAGAACAAATTTCATGCGGATGGCTTGGGTATCCCCCAGGCATGTTTCTGTAGATAAATGACTGAGCACAATATATTGCAGTAGAGAAAGTGCAAGAAATGTTCACTGAATTGATTTCTGAAATGAAGAGATTATTCCTTTGCAAAAAGCATTTTTTTTCTATATTTTTAGTTGTGGATTGAAGTGAGAAATGGAATGTTTTTACAACCACGAATTGTAGAATGGATTACTGCACTTATTAAAAGCAAGTTACCTGACACTCGTTCTAAGTGCTGTTTGTTCAAGCAACGGGGGAGCTTATTGCAGACAATCTGTGGTTGGGGATATGGACAATGAAGATTCAGGCAGCAACACATAGCTGATTGGTCTGTGGCATGATGAACAATTGTCAATGACAAAGATCTTCTGCCTGGCAACAAGTATGTGATTGGCTCCTAAGTAGCTATACAGTTTATGGGCGTGAATGTTTAGTCAGAATTCATTGGACATCCAAAAGCACTTTAAGCCTAAAGAAAGCCAATTCATTTTCCTTTAGCAGATTCTGTGAGCTGTGATTCATAATATTAAGTCAGATACTTTGTAAGTGTGAACCAGATTCCCTTCTCCCCTGCAAGCAATTGCAAGTACCCTTAGAAGGGTGATCAAGAAGCAGCAAGTCGTGACAAGCCAAAATTACTGTTATCATTTTATTGAACCTTATGAACAGAGATTGTTGAACTGCCTGCCCAGTCTTCCCTTCCCTTCCATAACACCCATGTTCTTTCACGTCTGTCTGCATCAGTTTGCATATGTATGTAGACAGAGTTTTATAGGGGAGTTTAGAGTTTTAATTAGTAGGAGTTTTGTATCAACAATTGTTGATCTGTTGTAGCTAGAATCTATTTATTTGAAATAAATGGTAATTCATTTAAATGAAGAAACCCGGTCCATGTCAAAAAAAAGGAAATTGTTGCTTACTTTTGAAAATCTTTAACTTTTGTGGTGACTGGGATTGGTGGGGCTTAATTTCCAATGCACTATCTCAATGAGGTGTGGTTCTATAAAATAAGATTAAGAAGGTTATGCCCACATTCTCCAGAATTAAGAACAATGAAAAGAGACCTCCCTGCAACATTTAATCTTTTTAAGGTCCTTAGTAATGTAAATATTGAGAGGTTGTTCCACTGGCTAGGGAATCTAGAATTACAGGGATCATTATATATGGGTTGAACAAGGTTAATACTGAAGTACCATAAGCACCATCCACTGCAATGATGTCATATGTACTCTGACAGAACAGCTTAGAATCTTGAAGAAGTGAGACCTGATGTCTAGTCTTACTTATAATCTTTGTAATAATGACTATAATATTGAGCTCTTACTTTGGAAACAGAGCTAGAAAAGGCAAAGCCTCCTGCAGCAGAGAAGCATTTCAACAGTGATAAATGCTATCGACAAACAAACAGGTTTGTATAAAAAAGATTTATACTTCTTACATACCAATCCCCAAAATTCAGTCCTCTTGCAGGAAAATGAATGTGTGTGTATGTGGGGGGGGGGGGGGGGGGGGGAGGTCGCGGGGTGGTGCAGTGAATAAAACCAGAATTTAGCTGGCAGCAATCTGTGATTGAGGCGACAGTAAATTCTTATTTGTGAACTCAGTGTACTTGAGTACCAACATTTTGGTTTGAGACTCCACTTTCTCCGAAGGACGCACTTCATCCTCTCCAAAAAGACTCATTGAACTCTCGCAATTCAATGCCCAGAATCTGCAAGGTTTAAAGCATAGAATTTCATTTGGAAAGCCATTTGCTCATCTGTTACAACTAAAACTGCTATTCATTACCATTGCCTTTGTTGCTCCTAAATTCCCCAAGTCATGACTGACTCTCTTATGGATATGGATTATTTCCCACTATCAACACAATAAATATATTAAAGAATACATAAAATGAATGTGAGTATATATAAATTAAAATACATGCAAATAAAAAAATATATAATAAAGCATTCAATGGCAATCATGGTCATAATAATGATGCTGTAATTCAAAAGCAATTATGATCTATCCTGCTGGTTATTCAATCTAAACCAATTTAGATTTTAGTGCTCATTCTCTTAAGTATCTAATAAAAGAGAGATGATTGTGCTGTTTGTAAGATGTTGATATCTGGGACAATGTGCTAATAGGAAATGGCCTAACTCCCTGTGACTTTGGATACTAAAACCTGAGGGTTAAAAAAATTATAGTTCTACCTCATTTGATTCTAGAATTTCCAACAGTATTCATTGAACTTAAAATATCAGTTAAGTCCAACGCTTGTGCATAAAAGCAGTTCAATAAAGTGTCCCAAGCTGTCTCTTTCCAACCTAATATATTTAAGACTGATCTATATTCATATTTGGAATACTTATAATATATTCTCACTTAACTGCCTAAAACTGAAAAAAAATTATGCCATCACCTGTACTACTCTTATGGCTGCCATTATTCAGAAAAATTACAACTTTTGCTTTTGATATACAAATATTTAATTGCTATAACATATGCATTTTCCCTTTGTCTCTCTGTATGTTAATTCACCAGTTCTATATTCACTGCAACGCCTCTTGTCATTATTATTTGTGAAGCATTGCATTTTTAGTATATCTCATTGTCATATCACAAAAAGACCTCCTTTAATGTAGAAGAATCATACAATCCCTCCAGTGCAGATAGAGACCATTCAGCCCATCAAGTCTACACTACAGGGCAATTTAGCATGGTCAATCGACATAATGTGCACAAATTTCAACTATGAGAGGAAACCGGAGTACCTGGTAGAAACCCAACAGACACAGGGAGAATGTGCAAACTCCATGCAGACAGTCATCCAAGGCTAGAATTGAACCCAGGGCCCTCACACGGTGAGGTAGTAGTGCTAACCACTGAGCTACCATGCTACCCATTATTACAGATGTCAATGTGAAGTAAGTTTATTGACTGGTTTGTTGATTAAAACTAGCTGGACTACTAAGGGTTGAGTAATTAAATGAATTGGTGTAGTTGATGCTCCTTTGCTTTTGCTTCTTATCGCCTACCTATGAAAATAACACCCCCGACTCAGAGATTTTAGGATAAGAACAAGAAATATAGGGAAAGTTGTGAACGACTGTGGTATAAAATTAACTTCTCAAATTATTGAGAATTAAATTCTCAAGTTATTTACCGTTGAGGGTAGTGAATTGAGCAGGATGGCTTAAATCTATATTCAGGAACCAACAGTCAAAGCAGAGAAGGAAGAAAAAAATGAGACAAAGCCAGCAAGAAAGAGAGAATGAAAGAAAAGATATCACAAGCTTTAGGGAAGCGTTGATAATGGTGAATGAGGAGTCCCTGATCTCATATTTTCATTGCAAAAGAAAGAGCATAGTAGGTAGTGATAGGAACTGAGAACATTAATGGAACAGTAGGTCTGACAAGTAAATACTATATTTAGAATGATGAATACCTGGGAATACAGAATGTAATCTAATCAAAGGAGTTTTCATAATTGCATATTGAATAATAGGATACCATTGAGTGAATTACAGTTAGTAATTTAGTTGTGGTTCCGCTGGTTTGCATATTTCTCTGATGAATTTCTGTGACACATCTCATTGTTTTTTTTAAAAAAAATCATTTGCTGCTGCAATAATATTGCATTTATGCATATTATAGTGAGATAAATAAAGACAAAATGTCTGTTTGCCAAATACCACAGTAATATCTAAATAAATCTCTTCATGTAACAAGTTATTATTGCATCTGTGAAGAAATGTAGCTTTGCTCCATCTGTGTACTCCATTTTAATTGGATAAGGACCAAAGAGAGAAGAGATAAATATATGTAAATAAGATATACACAATTGGATAGATTTTCTGGTTCAGATGGGAATTGGCTTTATGCTCATCATTTACTGAGTGCCAGTAGTATTTTATTTTAGAACATTTGATTTATTCAGGTGCTCCTAGTGCATTTGGAGCAGGAGATTGCTTACGACATGAGTTACTGGGTAATTTTGAAATGTTTAACTGGAAGGAGAGGCATGAACTGGAAACCTTTAAAAAGGCAGTGAATATTTGAATATGTAGTTTAGTCTCACAACTGTTTATGGTAAAGAAATGGTTGATCAAAACAAAACCCAGTACATTACATAGTGAATAGAGTGAAATGACCTACAGCATATGGGCTCTTACTCCTGAAATATTGCTTCTTATATGATAAGCTTTATGGAAAGACTATCCATGAGGATAATATTTAAAAAATCATCACTGATTTTGGGCACATAATCCTCACAAAACAACTCAGAAAAGGCATGCCCAGTATTTTGGGGGATCAGCAGATTGAAATAAAAGACTGCAATGCCTTTGGTTGTCAGATAGCCTGCAGTGCCAACACTCCTGTATGTTTAAGCATGCACACATACACATGAACGATTATCAATTAGCTCGGGTAATGAAGGGTGTCAGGGCTTGTGGAACTATGGCCCAACTAATTCAATGTCAACAGGAGAGGAAGGGGAGAAAATGCGGAACTGTCTGTGGTAGTACATAGCTCATGAAGCTTGCTGACAGTGAAAGAAATGCAGTATAATCAGACTGATGTAACCAGTGACTGAATAGGTTATTTTGCTGTCATTAGAGGCTGTAACTAATCCTAGAATCATGTTTTATGAATTGACTGACCATACAAAGCAGACATAAAATTGTCTCCTTCCACCTTCAAATTTTTAGGGTCATTTATTAAGAGTAAGATGCAGGCAATGGAACTCTTCTGAAGGCAATAAGAAGTGACAGCTGCTCTCTTCTGCCTATAGCCTTGTCAGGTCCCTGTCATCCTTACAGTTGGCATCCCAACCTAAGCTAAACAACTTTTACCATTGTTCTCAATTACCTAAAGACTAGCTAGATGCTGATCAGCACACTACGGAAAACAAATTAATGTCTCATGAACACAATGAATGAAAATAGGTATTTTACAAAGCAATATTTTGGAGCTTTTTCATCAAAACTTGCATGTGAAAAGTTGATAAAGTGAATCCAGTGTTATATTGAACTTCAAATGAAGTAGAATTATGGCTTAGTTCCCACAATCCTATTGTGTCAGAGTAAAATCTGTAAAACAGCATTACAAAAAAAATTTGTTACAATAAATCTAGTGTAACATTAAAATCCAATGACTACAATGCCACAAAAATTGCATAATAATTAATCTTGTAGGTTGTCCAATATTGCTGTGTCTCATAATATAGGAAATCCTATGATACACTGCACCACTGTGCAACCAATTTAACAAAATGTAACACTGAAGAACAATGGATTGTCTCTGACTGGAAAATTTGCATTATAAATGAAAGCTGCTGGTGTGAACCTTGAAAATAAGCACAAGCTCAATCACAGTCTAATCTGTGGCTACTATCTAATGAATTTGACAAGATTATAATACGCCAGTGAGCAAAGAATTTGATCCAGTGTATCGTGTCATTGAAACTCACAATGTAGTGATATTGCTGCTGCAGAAAAAAAATTGCTGCAGTGGGTTAAGTGATGAAAACAGCAACATAGTAAACACTGCGTAAAGCATTACTTGTGTCTTTGTTTAACATAGAGTTCCAATAAAATTGTGTCAAAAATTAGAGCTGTGTTTCTGAGAAACCTTGGATTTTAAATGGCATGAATTGTGAATGGTACTGGACATTTGCATCAATAAGGATATTCAAGGCTTAGTTAGATAGATCTTTGACTTGAAAGGGTATCAAAGGTTATGGGCTGGTAGGCAGGAAGTTCCTGCTTTTATTATGTTTTTATGTTTTTATACCATTTCCCTGAAGACATAATTGCAGGCATGAGGATGGACACCTCAAATAATGCATTTGAATCATTAGAAAGAAACATATACACAGCGGAACTGATTTTCTTATGTGTAAAATAAGCCTTCCTCATCCTCTTTTATTTTCTGTATCATTAAACAATGTGGTTCCAGCAGAGTTAGGGACAGTCCCTTGCTCTGACTGATGAAATGCCTGCAACAGAGATTCTATTGACTTCAGTGCCCATAAAGGCTGCAGGGGAAAACCCTGTCATTGAGTCAGTAAACAGCATTTTGGGTCTGGCTGAGAACATAGAACAAGGTATTAGGAATGGGTACACCTCAGATAGGGTCCCTACGGTCTTGTGCTTTTTGTCCATTTTCCACTTTATGGTTCAATTGCACCTCACCTGCTGACCAAGATCTGGAATGACTTGGCTGCAATCCCATGAGGCATTGGGCGTCCAAGGAGAGGCTTTCCTCCATTACTTGTTATAGTGCAGACTGAGGGTACATATTCTAGATCAACATGCAATCAGATCCTGATTTGTCTGATTCTGAATGCAGGTGAACATCCTTTCCACAAAGGTGGATACACCATGAATGCCCAAGATATTACAGCACTTATTTTCCATACAATTTTGTCTCTTTAAAAGGAAGTGCAATATTGCTGATAATCTCTTTGTTGCTGAAGAAGTTGTCTTTCCATGAATGAAGCCCAAGGCTCAACGTCTGTGTTCAGCTGTACGAACAAGCCTTAGCATATATGGCACCTTCTGATGGGGGCCTTCCACTGCTGATACCATCTCCATCATCTGCTCCTACCTACCTGTCCTCACCAGGTGACTGAGCTACATCTATCATAGTGCTCACTGGTGTCTGTGCGTGTGACTCTATGGGGATAGGGCATCCTGTACTTTATAGCTTCAAGATACACAAAAGTTACACACTCCAGATTTCTGAAAAGGAGTTTGATTCAATCTTTCAAAATGTATGCATTCCCCAGCTGCTTCTTCAGGTTTTGTTTTCTTGTGTTACAACTGGAAGAGAAGGGGTGATTTGTTCCCTTTTTAACTGCCTGTCAGTCAAAATATTTTCTTTTAGCAGACAGCTATCACATTTCAGTTAAAATGCATCAGAGCGAAGAAGCAAAATTAAAAGGCTTTTCTAATTCAGGAAATAAATATTTTCTTTTCGACTAACCCTGAGAAAAATAATTAAAATACAATATCAAACACAAATACAGGCAATACGTTTAAAATGAATAAAGTGTCTGGTACAGTCAGAAAGAATAAGCTACACATTTTTTCCTAAAAAACGTATATCCTTAGAAATTTTGAGGTGTTATATTTCCAACCTGAGGCCAGTTTAGACTTTGATTTATATTCTGTTCCAGGATGATGTTGGTAGATCTTGAGTTTTCAGTAAATGGCTGCCATTGCAAGTTGTTTTCTCACTGGACACTAACATTGAGGTTGAGAGAAATAAGGAGAGTAAGGCTGGCAGTGTCCTTGCTGATGTCACTTCATACTTTCTTTCACTTTGTTGCTGAAAGCACCTGTTTATCAGTATATTTGTACATTTCTGAGTTTGCTCCATTGCCCTTATGTACTGAATATTCCACTTGCAACCATCTCACAATATGTGAATTTGTCATGCAAGTATGAATTATAGAAGAGATGTAAATTTCTTGTCACTGATTACATTGGCTGATTTGAGTCTTTGGCTCAACTAATTGCAGATAGTTTATTTTATTTCAGATGGATTTCCTCAACCTGCCTCGATGTATGGTCAGGTGATCTCAGTAGCCATTTTAGGTCAGTGGTTGTTCGTTCTAGAAAAAAATTAGTCCATGAAGAATTTTGTGTCTAATGGAAATTTAATATCAACAATTCACTTTCATGATGATCATAACTCTTTCTCTCTGTTACTATACCTAGGCATAGCTATTGGTACACAGATATTAGTTAATAGACACACATAATCAAACAAGTAATTGATCACAGCAGTATGTGTGCAAATGATGTGACACAGTGTTCACCCTCCTCCTATTCATGCTCCACCATTATTCCTCTTGAAATATCTGTGGGAGATGAAAGACATTGATGAGTACTGATAAGCGGAAAGTGAAATAATTCCACAAAGCCTGTATCCTGTTATTGAGTCCCACTTTAATTACATATGCATATTACATGACACTGACCCAGCTAGCTCAGAGCCAGCACCTCCAGTGAACAGAACCCCTGACACTCCTGTTTATATCTGTCAGCCAGGGCTCCTTGATTGGACCAGGTTAACAGCCCCAAAGTCCATGGGGTCTACCTGGCTGATCTCATTCCAGTCACTACAGAACGTTTCATCATTAGCCTCATGCGTTTCTTGACATCTCAATTAGTACAGTGCAAAATGAATAACTGCTGTGTGAAAAGGGAGGTGGGATATCAAGTCCTGTCATCAGGTCTGTGGGAAACCCCCAACCTCTCTTGCTGCCAACACCACCACAGCCTATAACTGTATAACTGTGCCAGTTCAGCTCCTCATCACCAAGGTCTTCCTTTCTGGTGTGGTGAGGGTTGCTGCTCAGCCTCTTCCTGGAACTGTCATCTGTCTTCTACTGCAATTGGAGAAAGGAGAGGGTAAAGAATGTGAGAATTGTGCTGATGAATGAATGATACCATGTGTGGAAGAATGGTGACTGGATTTGTGGAGGTGCCTTGTAACAAATGAATGAGTGGAGCTGAAAGATGCTTTGGTCTTAGGAGTGCTGAGAAGGAGAAAACTGTGGAAAAGTGGAAAAGCCATTTAAATTTTAATGTCACTCACCTCGCCTGATGTAATGAGATCAATAAATTGTTTGTGACATTGGATGTATCTTTGGAACCTCATTCCTAGTGTTAACAACATCCAGGGCTGTTTGGCCAGCCTCCCATCCACAGGGAACAGCATTTGTGATTAAGGTAAAGGAACAGATTTAGGTCATTCGGCCTATTGAGTCTGCCCTGCCATTTGATTATGGCTGATATGTTTCTTAACCTATTCTCCTGCCTTCACCCCATAACCTTTATCCCCTTACTAGTCAAGAACCTATTTATCTCTATCTTAAAATACACTCAATGATTTGGCCTCCAAAGCCTCCACCAGCAAGAAATCAACAGATTCACTACCCTCTGGCTGAAAAAAATTCCTCCCCATCTCTGTTCTAAAGAGTTGCCCCTTCACTCTCTGAGGCTGTGGCCTTACTTTCTAGTCTCTCCTATTAGTAGAAACATTTTCTCCACATCCACTCTCTCCAGGCATCGCAGTGTTCTGAAAGTTTCAATCAGAGCCCCCCCCCCCCCCATCCTCCTAAACTCCATCTAGTGCAGATCCAGACTCCTCAACCATTCCTCAAATGACACGCCCTTCATCCTTGGAATTGTTTTTGTAAACCTCCTGATACCCTCCAGAGCCAGCACATCCTTCCTTAGATACGGAGCCCAAAGCTGCTTAGAATATTCCAAATGTGGTCTGACCAGAATCTTATTCAGCCTCAGTCATACATCCCTGCTCTTGTATTCTAGCCCTCTCAAAATGAATGCCAATATTGCATTTTCCTTCCTAACTGCTAACTGAACCTGTATGTTAACCTTATGTGAATCCTGAACTAGGACTCGTACGTGCCTTTATGCTTCAGATTTCTGAAGCCTTTTCGTCTTTGGAAAACACTCTGCACCTCTATTCTTCCCACCAAAATGCATAACCTCACACTTTCCCACATTGTATTCCATCTGCCACTTCATTGCCCACTCTCCTCACTTGTCTAACTTCTCCTGCAGCCTCCCCGCTTCCCAAATGCTACATCTATCCCTCCAATTATCTTTGTGTCATCTGCAAACTTTTCAATAATGCCCTCAGTTCTTTCATCCAGAATATTAATGTGTAATGTAAATAGTTGTAGTCCTGTCACAGACCCCTGCGGAACTCCTCTAGTCACTGGCTACCATCCTGATTAAACTCTCACTGCCTCCAATTTCACCTCCAGGGAAGAGATGAGTATCAGAACATGTTTTCCACATTCTTCTACTTTCTGCAGCCTCCAGCACCTTTTTTGGATTCTGACCCCCGCAAGAGCCATTGACTGGTGAGTGTTGATGTAAGCTGTGGCACAGTTGACAGCTTTGCCATCTGTGTGTGTGAAGGTTCTGGGTTCAAGCCCACTCCAAGACCTGGGCACAAAAGTCAAGCGTGACAAATGGATGCATCTACCACACTGTTGGAGATGCCATCTTTCAGATGAGGTGTTAATCCTAGGCCCTCTCAGCCTGGTCAGATGGATGTAAGAAGTCTTGTGGCACTATTTTAAAGAAGAGCAGGTGAGTTATTCCTGGTGTCCTTTCCAATATTTATCCCTCGATTAGCTGTTCTCACATTTCTGTTAGTGAGGGTAAGCTGTATGCATGTAGCCATATTTCCTATATGACAACAGTGACAACATATTTATAAGTACCTTGTTAATGGAGAGTGCTTTGAGACATCCATGTGTGAAGTATGGTATAAATGCAAGTTTTTCTCTTCTTATGACACCCATCCTTGTTGAATGGTCAGAAGCCAGATTCTCATTTAAACAGAGAAACAGCAAGTACTGCTGCTGGAATGTTGCTTCTTGACTCAATGGTGATGCTCCTTGTAGTACGAGGAGTGGGTCTACAGGTTTATTTTGCTACAATGTGACAGTGATGTCCCTCTGCGACCTTACGCTATCAACAATCATGTTATGGAAAACCACTATAGAAAATCACACTGCAGAAGATCACTGATAGAAAATCGCTGTACCCATTCAATAGAAAGTTTGTGTTATCCAAACAATGTCCACAATTTTTTAATCGCGTTATAGCTCATTTGAGCTATATTTTGGTAAAATGCTGCCCACATATAAACCTACAGGGAATGTTGTCGAGAAATCTCTGTGATGATGACATTGCATCTCAGGGAGCTTGCATTATAACAAAAATAGTATTGTATTGATTTTAAGCTAAATCAAAAGCTGCATCAGGGTGAAGCCAGTATTTTTGGTGATATTTGTTGCTTGCAAACCAGCGGACTTTGCATTGCAGTCAAAGCCACAATCCAGTGAATACTGCAGCACAATGAGTCCTATGCTGAATCTTGAATTTGTGAAACTACAGTCTAGTGTACCTCATGCTGAAACTTTTGTTCTCAGAAGTTCGACAGTCCTGTGGTATGATACACACTGTGCTACACCTATTCCACATTATTGCAATTCAGGAAAAAAATTGGATAGCGGCAAGCTATGGCTTGAATACTTTATTGAAATGAACCGTGGCAAGGCATTTGTAAAACAAATCATTTAAGTTCGTTTTATTGAGTGATCTATGCAAAGGAGGAACTGCAATGTAGTGAAATATATCAGAGTGAAATGTTGCATTGAAACCTGCATTGCAGTGAAACCAACGATATCATCGAAACCTGAAAGGCAATAAGCCAAGTAGGATATGTGTTAACTGTAAAACGAAAATAAAATGATACCTGAATCACAGAGAAGCTCACTGTGCTGATCCCAATTACCGTGATAGTCATCAGCAAAATAGTTCTGCATTCTAATTTGCATTTACAGTAGATCCTGTGTTTGAAGGAAGTGAAGGTATGTCAAGACACTGCAATGAGAGTATAACAACAGTGAAAGCAATGGGACATTTATTACACTGAATGCTTAATTATGCTGCAATTTATGTTGCTGTAAATTCTGTGCCAAGCCTGTTATATTGATGCTTTCGTAAGAAAAATGAATGATTCTTATGTTCAAGTAAATATTGATAATGCACCAGGTGCATTGAATTGTGTTTCACTGCAGTAGAGGTTAATCGTGATTTATGATACAAATTACTGTGGATGAATCAGGACGTTGTTCATCCCCAGGCTACCTCCAGTACATTAATTCGAATGGGTGGAATGTCATGAACTAGGGGCAGTCCAAAATATGTTCTGGAAAGAATGTAAAGTCGTCTTATACAGCTTGAATGATATGCTAATTTTGCAAAAAGAAACTATTGGATAAATATACAAAGGGATATTTCTGATTAATTTTAATGCGTAATTATTGAGTATCAATGAACAAAGGAGCATGTAGTCTGAAGATTCTGAAATATTTATAAAGTTTCAACATGTTCAGTCTTATAGTATAGACGAATCAATTTAGTCTTGCACAGTTTTCAGAGAGGCTCATATTATTGATTGTTGAATTCAACAAAATGAGAGTCTCCAGATAGCTTAGAACCAAGCTGTCTGTGTCTGTTTGCTTGTGTCATTGTTTCTGTTGTCCATATTTTGGACGCTTCAACCAATTTATGTTTTAAAAACATTTGACCCAAGTGCTCTTGATTTGGATTACTGTTCAGTTTGATTCTGATTAAAACGCAATGTGAGCATTTCTCAAATTCCCACAATATTTACTCTTTTCCAGCTCTATCTATCTGAAAAAGATAATACTCTTAATGATCCATATGGATCGGTGACCTTTGGCTAATGGGTCATGAGCTGAATTCAAATTAGCCAATAGGTTGCCAGCTCCCTTCACTGTTGCCATGCTGGGAAATGGACAGTGCCCAGACTGAGGCAGTAAAGATGCCAGAATGTCTGTTTGATACATCCCCAGTACACAACCCTTGGTCTGGTTGTAACTGGTTCCCCTTGAACCTTTGTACATCTTTGACCTTGGTTTCCACTATTTGCTGTAGCTGAAAGCTGCTAGCTGATGTTTAATTTAGTTTGACCAATTTTCTGTGAGGCCTGATTTCTCTGGTTGCAGATCAATTTAGAATGTCCAATTTTGGGCTCGTGTTCACTTGACCAATTTCTCCCTCCTGTTGGTTCTTTCGAGCATTTAGTGAAAATGAGATTACAAGTTCTGACCAACTTCTCTAACAGGACATATCAAGTCTCAGGTGGCTAGCCTAGCTCCCTGAGTATCTGGGCTCCCCATTGTACATAGATAACATTAAGCTATACACTAACTATCTTCTTTATCACATCAATAAGCTTAACAGTATTATATACAAATAAATTAATACATTAATTGTGAATTAGACACTGTTTGTATACACGGGCTCAACTTCAAGTCTCTTTGGTAATTAGCTGCACTCGATAGAGTAAAATTCATACTGTGCAACAATTTACATAGTCTTTTCACTACATAGCCCGTGTTCATTAATCTTTTGGCTCTCGCTGTAGGAGCATAGAGTCCATCGTTAGTTTCTGGATAAATTCCTTCTTCCAGCCAATGAATTTAACGATGAGGACAGTGAGATCGATCAAAGTAAACAGAATGATAAATACATTGGGGGTGATAGGAGCCCCAATTGCAAGGTCATCCCACCAATTCATCATTTTGATTTCCCTAATGCTGTTTTGAATTTGCTCTGTCTGCTGGGTAACAGGAGCAAAATCTTTATATGCTTTGCCAATTGTGGCTGTGCCTGCTGTAATTTTCCTCGTAGGAGATCAATGTCAGTGTCATACTTCTCTGAATAATCACCTAAAGGTTGTCTGAGTTCATCACAGACATTAACAAAATTCTCACTCCTGCTCTCAATGTCTCTGAGCTCAATTAGGCCTACCCTGGCTGGTATGTGTGACCGCATACAAAAGGTAATGTTTTGGATGTTACATGCAAAGGTCCTATCCTGGAAGTGGTTTAGGAAAGTTTGATACAATATTTTCACTTCCCCCATATGCTGCCATGCGATGTCTGTGTTCAAGTTCCAGATATATCCAGTACAATTTAGAACAGCATTTGTCTGGAGACAACAGAAGACATGTTCATTTGTGTACACGAGGTAGGGGTACACAGTTACATCTTTTTTGTAAAAAAGGTCCCCTACAGTGTGGAAACAGGCCCTTTGGCCCAACAAGTCCACATCTACCCTCTGAAGAGTAACCCACCCAGACCCATTTCCCTCGAACTAATGCGCAGAACACTATGGGCAATTTAGCATGCCAATTCACCTGACCTGCACATCTTTGGACTGTGGGAGGAAACCGGAGCAGACCCAAGCAGACATGGGGAGAATGCGTAAACGCACACAGACGGTTGCCCAAGGCTGGAATTGAACCTGAGTCCCTGGTGCTGTGAGGCAGCAGTGCTAACTACTGAGCTACCATGCTACACCCCTAAAGGTCTGCTGATCTTTACCCAGAGTGATACCGATGAACCTTCCCTCTATCTCAACAGCAATGAAAGGGTGCTATGGTTTTCTAACCATGGTCCTCTTGGATAATGCTGACACTTTCCACCTCAAAGACTTGTAACTCATTTTAATTTGACATTATGCTCAGTACTTTCCTCATGGCCTTCCCTGCGGTCCCCTTACAATCATCATTAAACCAGACCTTGGTCACTCGCTATGATGACAATTTAAAATATTCAAGTGCCACTTTGCACAGGACAAGTGCTCTATCTAGATGTCACTGATCCAAGACTGGACCTCTCTTTGTTTAGCCTACTCAAGGTTCTCCCTCAATTGTTCAATCATCCACTAACCATAGATGTTGCACAGTGTCCTAGTCCACTGCTATTTGTCATCATCTACCTTTCCCTGGATTCCCACCTCAGCATCCAGATTGCTGGGTGGTATAAAGCTGGGAGGTACATACTGAGGTAGTCAAGATGTCAGAAAGTTTGATCAACACATCTTCAATACACAATGCACGGGCTGGTTTTAACTGGTTCCACTTGAACCATTTGACTGTGGCTCTTTGACCTTGGTTTTCAGTATTCTTATAGCTGATGGCTGTTGGTTGTTGTATACTTCACTGTACTGGATCAATATGGCTTGAACAGGCTATTTAGCGAGTTCTCTGTGCCCATCTCTTACAGATGTAATTGTGAGGCTTGAAAAATGTGTACTGTGTTGTCCCTACCTATCTATCCATGCATTAATGTGAGACTTTAGTTTGTTTCTAGCAACACTCTTAGGAAGAAAGGTTTGGTTTGAAAATAAACACTTACAAATAAAAGTGTAACTATTCATCATAATGTCTATAAAACAGTTTTGTTATGGTGGTGGGAGAAACAGTTAGCTGTGATGTCACCTGCTTTAGTGATATATTGGAGATCACATTGATTTTTGTGAACTCACAGGTCATTTAATTTTACAACATTGTCTATATAGTGTATTTGAAACACAATCTAATTCCAGTGTGTTCCATTCTGGTTATCTCATTTAGGTCTTTCCCAAATGTTGAACTTTCTTATTTGTTTGGATGAATCTGTTGTTCCTTCAACAGAGATAAATCTGAGATAAGTATCTGATATGGTAATTGCATTAAAGTCACCTGTCTGTCATGGTAGAATAGTCTGTGGCTCTTGTTTCTGAGTTGAGATTAGTCAATGGCATCAGTCTCTAATGGTACATTAATCCAGAGCTTATATTTATAATCATAGATTATTCCAGACCTTGGCTTCACTGCTGATTGGAATAACAATTACTTAACTTGTGCCTATGAACTGCTCCACTCACTTGTTGTCTAATCAGAGTTTTCCAGCTGGATATCCCATTATTGGTATCAACAGTGACCTTTGCATTGAGCAACTGTCATGTTACAATTCATTGATGTTTCCCCATAGACGATAAACAACTTAAAGTGATGCTGGTTTATGTTTTGACATTTGACTTGCTACTTCTCAGAAGCTAATTTGGAACCTTCTTTGAGCTACTAAAAAGAGTGAGTCAGGACTCCTTTGCAGCAGAGTGGCAGAAACCTCTTAGGCCGATTAAAACTGAATGCTTGGCGTGATTGGTGATGGCATTGGCTGCAAATAAAATATCCAAGTGTCCTTTCTGAATAAATATTCAACCAAAGCTATTAAAGTGCAACAGTAGAATAATTAGATTATTGCTTTTGACTGGCACAGACTTGATGGGTTGAAGGGCCTTTTGCTGTGCTGTAGACGTCTCTGACTCTACTCATTGTTCTATTTCATGAAATTAAAATCATGTGGTGAAATGATTACTTCTGTGACACTCTTCCATCTGCATCTTCAGGTAATATTACTTTGTGAATGTGAAACTTTGGGATGTTGAAGAACCAGCTGCTACATTCTTGAAGTGGCATGTTTTTCTTTTTACTTCGTTCACTCATAGATTTAAGAGCCACAGGTTAAGATGGCAGGTGCACACCATTCTGCTCCAGTGTTTTGAAAAATTTCAATTCTTCAACATTATCGAAAGGTCAGTAATGATTTTTCTGTAATAAATGTCTGCTTTGTACTTCATAGTTCTTGAACTAGCATTTTGCCAGTGTGAAGACAAGCACTTATTTTGTCCAATTGTGAAAGGAATCTCCAATACTGATTTTAAAATGGTCCAAATACCTGCAAAGGAAAAACAGTAAAAATGGCAAATGACACATTATGGTCCAACTTGTCTTGTATCCCTCAAAACGTAGGCCTAGTACCACTGGTACATCAATGTCCAAGAATCATTTTTCTTTCACTATTTTTTCCATCTGGGTTTCTCACTGAGCCTCATTTTACAAAGTGACCAATGCAACCTCTGATGGCACGACTGAAATTCTTAGTAAGATAATTGGGCTGGTAGTTTGCTGATGTGATTTGATTTGATATATTATTGACACACGTACCTATGTACAGTGGAAGATTTTTGTTTTGCATGCATGACAGGCAGATTATACCATACAAAGTATATTCGGGTAACATAATGTTACAATGAAGAGTACAATGTTACTGCTGCAGAGAAAGTGTACAAGGAGCAAAATCAACATTTAAATTTAAAATTTGAGAGGTCTATTCAGGACAAACATCTTCAGGTTCTTAAAGTGCTTGGCAGCAATTTAACAGCATTTCCATCTCGGAGAACCAGTAATGAGGACAAAATGAACAAGGTATGTGGAAAGAAACGTGCTGTCAAGCAGAGATAAATTTTAGGCTTTCTTTAGGTCTTAATGAGAGAAAAAGAGTGTGTCACTGAGTCACCCAGCATGATGTTTAACCTGATATGAATTGGAAAAAAAACATGCATTTATTCATTGCATAGAGATAGCATTAAAGTACATGGGAGCATTGATAGGACTTGCAAGTTGAAAAAGTCCTAAGGCTCTTCTTGTATATCTTTCATACATCTGCTTGCTGTAAAATGCAAAGATACTGGGGTTATTGACTTCTTATGGAAATGAATCTCTGTCAAATGATCTACAAAAGATTCAGACATGAGTGAAGGATAATCACCAGTGCTGGAAAGTTTTAGGAAACAGGGGTTCAAAAATCACCTGTGCCACCTGCTGCATTTACAGTGCCTCTTCTGAAATGATTTATATCCTGTCTCCATTCAAAATTATTCAAATCAATCTATCGCATTTGCATTTGAATTAATCAACACAATGACTTCCACTGCTTCATAGGAATCCAAAGTATCTGCAGATTTACCACTTTCTGAGTGAAGTAGTCTTTTAAATGATTAGTTTTGGCATCATCTCTGTATTCCTGAAGAAGCAGCTTATCCTAAGTAATGCCAGAGTGGGTGATATTGCAACTAACTGCTTCTCCCACCAAGCATCATTATAATAGTGCCGAAGTGGTAACAAGGACAGAATGTGCATCATATAGAATGTAGTGAAGTAGATGGTGACATCTTGAAAAATGTCCATTTTATAGAGGAGGAAGTGCTGAATGTCTTGAAACGGTTAAAAGTGGATAAATCTCCTGGACCTGATCAGTCTTCACTTTCTCCTAGATCTCATGGAAGACAGGAAGAACTAGCCATTGGGAACAGAACTGGCTCAAAGGTAGAAGACGGAAAGTTTGGAAAGTTGTTTTTCAGACTAGAGGCCTGTGACCAGTGGAGTGCCACAAGGATTGGTGCTGGGTCCACTACTTTTCATCATTTATATAAATGACTTGGATGTGAGCATAAGAGGTACAGTTAGTAAGTTTGCAGATGACACCAAAATTGGAGGTGTAGTGGACAGCGAAGGAGGTTACCTCAGATTACAACAGGATCTTGATCAGATGGGCCAATGGGCTAAGAAGTGGCAGATGGAGTTTAATTTAGAAAAATGCGAAATGCTGCATTTTGGGAAAGCAAATCTTAGCAGAACTTATACACTTAATGGTAAGGTCCTATGGAGTGTTGCTGAACAAAGAGACCTTGGAATGCAGGTTCATAGCTCCTTGAAAGTGGAGTCACAGGTAGATAGGATAGTGAAGAAGGTGTTTGGTATGCTTTCCTTTATTGGTCAGAGTATTGAGGTACAAGAGTTGGGAGGTCATGTTGGGGCTGTGCAGGACATTGGTTAGGCCACTTTTGGAATATTGCATGTAATTGTGGTCTCCTTCCTATTGGAAAGATGTTGTGAAACCTGAAAGGGTGCAGAAGAGATTTACAAGGATTTTAACTATATGGAGAGGTTGAATAGGCTAGGGGTCTTTTCCATGGAGCATCGGACGCTTATAGAAGTTTATAAAATCTTGAGGGGTGTGGATAGGATAAATAGACAAGGTCTTTTCCCTGGGGTGGGGGAGTCCAGAACTAGAGGGCATAGGCTTAGGGTGAGAGGGGAAAGATATGAAAGAGACCTAAGGGGCAACTTCTTCATGCAGAGGGTGGTACTTGTATGGAATGAGCTGCCAGAGGATGTGGTGGAGGCTGGTACAATTGCAACACTTAAAAGGCATGTGGATGGGTATATGAATAGGAAGGTTTTGGAGGGATTTGGGCCAGGTGCTGGCAGATAGGACTAGATTGGGTTGGGATATCTGGTTGGCACAGGAGGATTCAAAGGAGAAATTATTGAGGGTGAGGGTGAGGACCACTTCAGCCAAACGAATTAGAGCATCAGTGGAAGAGTACTGATGGAGACTTCAGGAGAGGAAGAAACAAAGGGCTTGGAGGCCCTGGTGATGGTGGATGGAGGTGTATAGGGACTGGATGTCCGTGGTGAAGATGAGGTGTTGGGGACACTCTAATTCATTTGGCTGAACTGGTCCTCACTCTTAATAATTTTTCCTTTGAATCCTCACACTTCTGCCAGATGAAAGGGGGAGCCATGGGCACCCACATGGGCCTCAGCTATGTCTGTCTCTTTGTCAGCTGCATGGAACAGTCCATCCTCCATAGTTACACTGGCAACATTCCCCACCTTTTCCTCCACTGCATTGTTGCCTGCATCGGCTCCACCTTGTGCTCCCACGAGGAGTTTGTACAGTTCGTCAACTTCACTAACACATTCCACCCCAACATTAAATTCACCTGGACCTTCTCAGATACCTCCCACCCCTTTCTGGACCTCTCCATTACCATGAATGGTGACCGACTCAACACTGACATCTTCTACAAACCCACCAACTCCCACAGCTACTTGGACTACACCTCCTCCCACCCTGCCTCCCGTACAAATGCTATCCCTTATTCTCAATTCCTCTACCTCCGCCATCTGCTCCCAGGAGGACCAGTGCCACCACAGAACACACCAAATGACCTCTTTCTTTAAAGACTGCAATTTCACCTCCCATATGGTTGATGATGCCCTCCAGTACATCTCATCCATTTCCCACACCTCCGCCCTCGAACCCCACCCCTCCAACTGCAACAAGGGTGGATCCCCCCGGTTCTCACCTTCCACCCCACCAACCCTCGTATACATTGCATCATCCTCCGCCATTTCTGCCATCTAAAAACAGGCCCCACCACCAGATATAAATACCCTCCCCACCCTATCCGCTTTCTGTAAAGACCGTTCCCTCCACGGCTCCCTCGTCAAGGCCATGCTCCCTATCAACCCACCGTCCTTTTCTCTGCCATCGCAGGAATTGCAAAACCTGCACTCACACCTCCTCCCTTATCTCCGTCCAGGGAGCCTTTCACATCCATTAAAGTTTCACCTGCACTTCCACACATGTCATTTACTGTATGCGTTGCTCCCAGTGTGGTCTCCTCTATGTTGGAGAGACAAGATGCCTACTCGCAGAGCGCATTCATCTCTGGAAGAACATCTCTGGGACACCCACACCAACCAACCACACAGCCCTGGGGTTGAACACTTCAACTCCCCCTTCCACTCTGCCAAGGACATGCAGATCCTGGGCCTCCTCTATTGCCACTCCCTAACCACCTGACGCCAGAGGAAGAATGCCTTATCTTCCACCTTGGGACCCTCCAACCCCACAGCATCAATGTGGATTTCACCAGTTTCCTCATTTCTTCTCCCCCCCACCTTATCCCAGATCCAAACTTCCAACTCGGCACTGCCCTCATGACCTGTCCTACCTATCCATCTTCCTTCCCACCTATCTGCTCCACCCTCCCTTCTGACCTATCACCTTTACCCCCAACTCCATGCAGCTATCGCACTCTCAGCTACCTTTCCCCCAGCCCCACCCCCTCCCATTTATCTCACCACCCTCTCCGCTCATAGCCTCATTCCTGATGAAGGGTTTTTGCCCGAAACGTTGACTTTACTGAACCTCAGATGCTGCCTGACCGGCTGTCCTTTTCCAGCACCAATCTCTCTAGACTCTAATCTCCAGCATCTGCAGTCCTCACTTTCACCTACCTTCTCTTATGACCCAGGTCACGTTGAAGGATCTTACCTCCAAAAAAGTTGTTTTCAAACTGCAATCAATGCTGTTAGGTATGCACGCATGACATCTAATTTGTACTCAGTTCAGGTCTGTCAAATAGCAACTTAGATATGAATGACCATTTATTTTCGTTCTTGCAGTGGTTTAGGGAAATAAGGTTACAAAGCATTTGTATTGCAAAAATCAGGCTAAACACTCAGCCAATTTTGTGTCAGTGTTAACACTTCACACAAGTACCACCCTTTCTCATTTAAACCCATCAGCAAATCATTCTGTGACTTTCTCGGTTTTGAATGTGTTATCTTAGATTTTCCTTAAACAAATTACATTGCTTCAAATGCTGCTTGTGGTTGCAAGTTTCACGTTCTAAACACTGAAGGCAAAAAGGATTCTGTTCAATTATCCATTGGATTTAATGGGGACTGCCCAATGTTTGAGAGTTCTGTTGGTCAGAACATCTTGGGTTGCAGCTTGTAAACTCGGGATTTTCAATGAGATTTTCCATTTTTAGTTTCATTTTGTTTCATCAATTCTATTAAAGAAGGACATTCAGGTCCAGTCCCAAATGAGAATATGATTGGCCAATGGGTAAAGACTGTGCCATTCTCCAGCAATACATTATCCTGTTGACTGATGCAACAGTCCTGCCATCTATCAGTATTGCTCCACCAGTGCCCTCAAGCTTAAAGACCCTGATTCAAATGAGAATCCATTAAACAGAGACAATTTAAGAAAAGAAGAACAGATCTAGTTGCTAGATATGATACCTCCGAGCACTTCAGGTATGAATGCTTTCTGTTATTGATTTTCTTTAGAGTATTCCTTCTTAAATTCATTTACTGCAAAATGAAAGTAACAGTGTCACTTGGGCAGCTGTCATGTGGTACAAGCTGCCTGTTTGCATTCTGCTGTAATTGAGGGAATTATATCCAGAATATGGAGGGGTCTTGATGCAAATGATCAGGTCAAGCGGGAGATCAAGCTGAAATGCAAGCACATTAATCTTGACTGAACTTCAACAAGCAATGGAATTTATTAGAGAAATAATGACTACGCCTGAAGGTTACAAATTTGTCTTTCTTTGTGATTCAAAAAGGGAATAGAATGAAGATCAACCACAGATACATAGATATATAGAACAGTACAGTTCAGAAACAGGCCCTTTGGCCCACCGTGTCTGTGCTGACTGTTACGCCATTATAAAGGAATCCCATTTGCCTGCATTGGTCCGTATCACTGTAGTCCCTGTTCATATATCTGTCTAAAAGCATTTTAAACTTTGCTGCTCCTAATACTTTCCCTGGCAGTGTGTTCCAGGCACCACCCACCCTTTATGTAAAAAAACTCTCCTCTCACACCTCCTTCATACTTTCTCCTCTCACCTTCAACCGATACCCCCTAGTTCGGGTTCCTCCAATTTTTTGAGACCTGTAGGTTGTTATACATTAGATACTTTCCTGCACTAACCTGTGAAATTGTAAGATTGAAAAGTCTGTGCTGTGAATCTCCCTTCTTCTACTGAAGCGTGAGCTGTGGACCTCTCCTCATTGTCCCATTAAAATTAAAATGCATACAGAGAAAAATCCTTCTTCACACTGCACAATTTAAACCTTAACTATTCACGGTCTGTACGTGTGGTGCAGGCAGGTTCAATTTAAAAGAACTTTGGATGAGTATTTAAATTGAAATACTGTGCAGGCTTACAGGAGAAAGACAGGAGATTGGCACTATTTAAAATGCTGAGAGAGCCAATGCAGATGTGATGGACAGAATGGTCTCCTTTTGCTCTTTTACCAATTCTGTGATTTTGTGATTGAACTGGAGACCTCTTATCTAATGTCACGTTTCCAGAGCTGAGCCATAGCTATTCTTGTTGCCTCTTGCAAATAGAACAAATTAAATTTTGGCCTGTTTTAATTATGAAGTTTGGTTAGCTTCAAACTATTGATGTTCCCATCACCACACCAGTGGCTGATGTCATCAAATGGTATACAAATCCAGAATTTATTTGTGAATGTAGAATTTTTTCATGCAATACATAAATTAAATGTGACTCTGGTGTTTATTTATCCAATACTCTTTGTTCTGATGTGGGCATCACTGGCAAGGCTAGAATTTGATGTTCATCCCTAATTATTCTTGAATTGAGTAGCTTGCCAGGCCATTTCAGAGTGCACTTAAGAGTCAGCCACATTGCCGTAGGTCAGTGAATGTACTGTATAGTTGTCATTTTACATCAGTGATTGAATGATTTGCATGGAGACAATATGGTTTCATAAGGGCATAGGTGACAAAATAGTCTTGGGGCAAAAGAAGTTTAAAGAATATTATTAAATCCTTCTGGAGAGTGCAAACACATGCTCTGTCACTGTTTCATGATAAAACATTCCTTCCCTCAACATTGATACCCAGAAATATTTCCTTTATAACATTTCCTGTCAGTCAACTGTGGAAAATGTATTTTTGTCTTAATAGGAATACATTGATCACCCTTCCAGCAGTTATTAACTATGATAGTGTCTGAGGGTGTTGATAATATTACATCATGTACATGTAAGAAGTCAAAATATCCTGAGATCTTTTTGAAAACAGTTGACAGAATCCTGTTTTTTTCCCTGAACCAGGGCATGACTTTCCCCTCCCTTGAGGTGGCAAAAAGAGGAAGTCATTGGCTGAGGTGGTCCTGCATAGAAACCCACTCCTTTCTCAGGAAATCAGCAACGACATTCTGGGCAAGAAGACCCATGCGTGACTTTCTTCACTTCTTGGCTGTCCATGATTAGCCACATCAAGGTTTCACCTCTGCAATTACTTGCCTCCCCAGTGGGTGAGAAATTCTAGGGGCACAGTCAGTGGGGCAGGGAGACAATTTCTGAAAGGTAACCATTGTCCATGTGTCTGACTACTCTCTCACCGTGACGCCAACCCTATGAGAAGGAGAAGAAAAAATCTTACCTTGCCTCCCTTCGATCCTGACTGGCAGACTTTAGGTCTCAGAAGATTCTTAGCTTCTGTTTAACTGGTAATGTCTGTTGACGTACATCATTAATGTCATAAAACATAAAACATTACAACGCAGTACAGGCCCTTCGGCCCTCGATGTTGCGCCGACCTCTGGAACCAATCTGAAGCCCATCTATCCTACACTGTTCTATTTTCATCCATATGTTTATCCAATGACCATCTAAATGCCGCTAAAGTTGGCGAGTTTGCTACTGTTGCAGGCAGTGCGTTCCACACCTTTAATATTCTCTGAGTAAAGAAACTACCTCTGACATCTGTCCTATACCTATCACTCCTCAATTCAAAGCTATGTCTCCTCGTGCTAGCCATCACCATCCAACGAAAAAGGGTCTCACTGTCGACCCTATCTAACCCTCCGACTACCTTGTATGTTTCAGTTAAGTCACCTCTCAACCATCTTCTCTCGAACAAAAACAGCCTCAAGTCCCTCAGCCTTTCCTCAGAAGACTTTCCCTCCATACCAGGCAACATCTGAGTAAATCTCCTCTGAACCCTTTCCAAAACTTCCACAACCTTCCTGTAATGCGGTGACCAGAACTGTACGCAATACTCCAAGTGCGGCCGCAGTAGAGTTTTGTACAGCTGCAGCATGACCTTGTGGCTCCGAAACTCAGTCCCTCTACCAATAAAAGCTAACACACCCTATGCCTTCTTAACACCCTATCAACCTGGGTGGCAACTTTCAGGGATCTATGAACATGGACACTGAGATCTCTCTGCTCATCTACATGACCAAGCATCTTCCCACTAGACCAGTACTCTTTATTCCTGTTGCTCCTTCAAAAGTGAATCACCTCACATTTTTCTGCATTAAACTCCATTTGCCACCTTGCAGCCCAGTTTGGCAGCTTATCTATGTAATTTTGTAACCTGCAACATCCTTCAGCAGTACCCACAACTCCACCGACCTTAGTGTCACCTGCACATTTACTAACCCATCCTTGTATGTCCTTATCTAGGCTCCAAAACAAATCCTTGCGGTACACAACCCGTAACTGAACTCCAGGATGAATATTTCCCACCATCCTCTGTCTTCTTTCAGCTAGCCAAATTCTAATCCAAGCTGCTAAATCATCCTCAATCCCATGCTTCTGTATTTTGTGCAATAGCCTACCGTGGGGAACCCTCATCAAATGCCTAACTGAAATCCATATACACCACATCAACCGCTTTACCCTCACGCGCCTGTTTGGTCACCATCTCAAAGAACTCAAAAGGTTTGTGAGGCATGACCTATCCTTCACAAAACTGTGTTGACTATCCCTAATCAACTTATTCCTCTCTGAATGATTATAAATCCAACCTCTTATAACCTTTTTCAACACTTTATCCACAACTGGCTCACTAGTCTATAATTACCAGGGTTGTCTCCACTCCCCTCCTTGGAGAAGGGGTCAACATTTGCTATCCTCCAGTCTTCTGGCACCATTCCTGTAGACAATGATGACATAAAGATCAAAACCAAAACCTCTGCAGTCTCCTCCCTGGCTTCTCAAAGAATCCTAGGATAAAGCTAATCCAGCCAAGGGGACTTATCTGTTTTCACACTTTCCAGAATTACTACACCTCCTCCTTGCGAATGTTAATCCCATCTAGTCTAGTAGTCTGTATCTCAGTATTCTCCTCAACAGGATTGTCTTTTTCCAGTCTGAGTACTGACAAAAATTATTCATTTATCACTTCCCTTATTTCCTTGGACTCCACGCACAACTTCCCATTATTGGCCCGAATCTTTCTCTCGTCATTCTTTTATTCCTGATAGACCTCTTTAGGGTTTTCCTTGATCCTACTGCCAACAACTTCTCATGTCCCCTCTTGGTTCTTCTTAGCTCTCTCTTTATATCTTTTCTGGCTAACTTGTAACTCTCAAGCGCCCTAACTGAGCCTTCACATCTCATCCTAACATATGCCTTCTTCTTCCTCTTGACAAGAGATTCAACTTCTTTCGTAAACCACAGCTCCCTCTCTTGACTACTTCCACCTTGCCTGACCAGTACATACTTATCAAAGGCCTGTAGTAGCTGGTCCTTGAATAAGCTCTACATTTCAATTGTGCCCATCCCCTGCAGTTTCCTTCCCTATCCTATGCATCCTAAATCTTGCCTAATCACATCATAATTGCCTTTCCCCCAGCAGTAACTCTTTCCCTGTGGTACATACCTATCACTTTTCATTGCTAAAGTAAACATAACTGAATTATGGTCACTATTGCCGAAGTGCTCACCTACCTCCAAATCTAACACCTGGCCAGGTTCATTACCAAGTACCAAACCCGAGGTGGCCTCGCCCCGATTGGCTTGTCTACATACCGTATCAGGAAATCATCCTGCACACATTGACAAAAACGGACCCATTTAAAGTAATCGAACTATAGTATTTCCAGTCAATATTTGGAAAGTTAAAGATCCCCATAACAACTACCCTGTTACTCTTGCTCCCATCCAGAATTATCTTTGCCATCCTTCCCTCTACATCTCTGGAACTATTTGGAGACCTATAGAAAACTCTCAACAGGGTGACCCGTCCTTTCCTGTTTCTAACCTCAGCCCATACTACCTTATAGACCAGTCTTCAAATGTCCTTTATGCTACAGTAATACTGTCCTTGACTAACAATGCCACACCTCCCCATCTTTTACCATCTTCTCTGTTCTTACTGAAACATCTAAATCCCAGAACCTGCGGCAACCATTCCCGTCTTTGCTCTATCCATGTCTCCGAAATGGCCACAACATTGAAGTTCCAGGTACCAACCCATGGTGCAAGGTCACCCACCTTATTCTGGATGCTCCTGGTGTTGAAATAGACACACTTCAAACCACCTTCCTGCTTCCTAGTGAACTCTTGTGACCTTAAAGCCATATTTTTACTTCACTACATTCAACCTTCTGGACACTGGAATTATAATTTAGGTTCCCATCTGCCTGCTGGATTAGTTTAAACTCTCCCAAATAGCATTAGAAAATTTCCCCTCTGGGATATTGGTACCCTTCTGGCTCTGTTGTTTGTAGAGGTCCCACCAATCCCAGAATGAGGCCCAGTCATCCAGGTCTCCAAAACCCTCTGTTCTGCTCCATCCCTGTAGCAACATGTCCAACTCCTGTCTCTCCCTATTCCTCACCTCGCTAGCACGTGGCACAGGCAACAAGCCAGAGATAACAACTCTGTTTGTTCTAGCACTAAGCTTCCACCCTAGCTCCCTGAATTTCTGCCTTAAATCCCCATCCCTTTTCTTCCCTATGTCATTAGTACCTACGTGGACTACGACTTGGGGCTGCTCCCCTTCCCCCTCAAAGATCCAGAAAACACAATCAGAGACATCAGGAACCCTACTGCAAGGTCACCCACCTTATTCCGGATGCTCCTGGTGTTGAAGTAGACACACTTCAAACCACCTTCCTGCTTGCCGGTGAACTCTTGTGACCTTGAAACCATATTTCTGACCTCACTATTCTCAACCTTCTGGACACTGGAACTACAGTGTAGGTTCCCATCCCCCTGCTGACTTAGTTTAAACCCTCCCAAACAGCATTAGCAAATTCCGCCCGCACCCCCCCTCCCCCCCCCCCAAGGATATTGGTACCCCGCTGGTTCAGGTGCAGACTATCCTGTTTGCAGAGGTCTTGCCTATCCCAGAATGAGCCCTAATCATCCAGGTATCCAAAACCCTCCCTCCTGCACCATCCCTCTAGCCACATATTCAATTCCTATCTCTCCCTATTCCTCGCCTCGCTGGCACGTGGCACAGGCAACAAATCAGAAATAACAACTCTGTTCGTTCTAGCACTAAGCTTCCACTCTAGCTCCCTGAATTTCTGCCTTAAATCCCCCATCCCTTTTCCTATCTACGTCATTAGGACCTATGTGGACCACAACTTGGGACTGCTCTCCCTCCCAATCAAGGATCCCAAAAACATAATCTGAGACATCATGAATCCTGGCACCTGGGAGGCAACACACTAGCTGTGACTCTGTCTCGTTCCCACAGAACCTCCTATCTGTCCCCCTAACTATGGAGTCATCAATAACTAATGCTCTGCTCATCTCCCTCTTTCTCTTCTAAGCAACAGGGACAGACTCTGTGCCAGAGATCTGTACCCCATGGCTTAACCCAGTAAGTCATCCCCCCACAACATATCCAAAACAGTATACTTGTTATTGAGGGGAATGGCCACAGGAGTCCCCTGCCAATTCCCTTTCTGCCCCCAGACAGTAACCCATCTGCCTTTTTATTGTACCTGAGGTGTGACTACCGCCCTGTAGTTCCTCTCAATAACCTCCTCCACCTCCCAAATGATCTGAAGTTCATCCAGCTCCAGCTTCAGTTCCCTAGTGTGATTTTCAAGGAGCTGGAGTTGGGTGCACTTCCCGTAGATGTAGTCAGTAGGGACACAAATGGTGACCCTTACCTCCCACATTCTACAGGAGGAACATTCAACTGCCCTAACCACCATACCCACTGTTGTAAATTCCCAAAGAGACTGTAGAAAATAAAGAATATTTTAAAAAGGTGAAGGCCTGTGATGCCTTCATTCGCTGATCAGGTCTGAGTAACCCAGTTGGCAGGTGTTTGGAAGTCATCACTCTGATGAGGGGGGGCGTGTTAATGATCATCTAATGTATTTGCCTCTGCAATTAAAGTGGAATTAAGTGTAGAGTTGGGCTTATAGGTGGAAAGCATGTCCACTCAGGAGCAAATTGAACTTTCCTGTACTATTACATTCTTCTCAACTCGCTGTATATTCATGCATGGATTTTATGGGCAGGTGGGCAGAAAGTTCTGAACCACCCCACCCCCAACTAGAATATTCTGAGTTCCAATTTCTCAGTGCCATCTTGAAAAAACCTCCGAACAGCACTTTACTTTCCAGAGCCCAGAGACATCTCTCTGCTCATCACCCCACTAACCATTGGAGATGTCAGACAATGCTTCAGCATTTCCTCTCTAGAAGCCTATTCTGAATGCCATCCATGAGAGGAAGGAAGTGTTTTTCTCGAGGGATGTCAGACCTTCTTGACTCACAAAGCCTGGATAGAGATGGATACAGAGACCAGCACTGATGGACAGGCTAAGGGAGCTCAACTTCAGTGATGCAGGAAGGTATATGATCTGCTGTGCTCTTCCAAAGTTTGTGCCCATTGACTACTCAGTGCTTTTTACCCATGTGGTACAGTGGTTAGCACTGCTGCCTCACAACACTTAGGGCCCAGGTTCGATCCCACCCTTGGGCAACTGTCCGTGTGGAGTTTGCACGTTCTCCTAGTGTCTGCATGTTTTTCCTCTGGGTGCTCAAGTTTCCTCCCACAGTCCAAAGATGTGCAGATTAGGTGGATTGGCAATGCTAAATTGTCCATTGTTTCCAGGGATGTGCAGATTAGGTGGGATAGCCATGGGAAATGAAGAGTGATAGGCTAGGGGCATGGGTGTGGGTGGCATGCTGTTCAGATCATTGGTATGACTCCATAGGCTGAATGGCTTGCTTGCATACTGTAAAGATTCTATGAACTGCCATGCACTGGATTGGCTGCCAAACACCTCCATCATTACCTCATGTCAATCAATATGCTACTAATGTGGAACTAGTTGCACCATTGTGGTACTGTCCCTGCATTCATCCAGTTTCTCCTTCTATCTTTACAGCCCCACAAGTGTTGAACACATCTGATCTCGAAGTTAACATTTGCCTAACTCTGATAAAATTGCACCACATTGTTGTTGCCTGTGTTTACGCTGAGCTGTACCGTGTGTGCAGATGCCATTTGTTTTTTTTAAGCCATGTGAGTGTTGGCGATGAGAGTCTGGTGATATTGCTGAATAGTGACTTTTGAATCTGCTCCAAGCCACCTGGAGGAACCCAATGAGCCACAGTTTGGAGAACTCCCATTTGTGTAAGTGGGTCACAGGCAAGATCCTGGCAAAGTAGGATTCCCCTGTCAGGGCTCCTTTGCTCCACCTGTCCTTTATCTTTTATTTCTTGTTCTTTTTCTTCTTCTCTATCCTTAGCACTGGAGAAAAACACTGGTGCAGCGGTAGGTGCCTGCAACAAGTCCTCGGAGCAGCAAGACTTGGAGCAGTGCGTGGGCAGCAACTCCTGGGACACCGCAAGCAGTGAGCCCTGGAGCAGCACTTGGGGAAACAGCCCCAGAGGAGGGAATGGGGAAGCAGGCCGCGGAGCAGGGAGGTGGGGTAGGAGCCCCGGAGCAGGGAGTCGGGAAGCTGACCCGGAATAGTGTGCAGGCAGCGAGTCTCAGGCGGAGACCAGCATGGCGGAGGCAATCCTGGAACTTACCTTGGGGCAGCTGAGTACTGGTACTAAAGTAGACAGGCAGGAGGCTGGATGAACACAGCAGGCCAGGCACCATCAGGAGGTGGAGAAGTCAACGTTTCAGGTGGAACCCTTCTGCAGGACTGAGGGTGGGTGTAGGGGGAGCTGCAGATAAAGGGGGTGGCAGGTGGGGGTGTTGGAGTGTTGATAGGTAAAGACAGGCAGAGTATACAACCTGGCTGGTCAATGGAAGGAATGAATCCAGTTGGTGGCAGGGAGGAGTGGAATGGAAGGGCTGGGACGTGAGTCAGGGGATGGGAAGGGAGAGTTTTTGAAATTGGAGAACTCAATGTTACGTTCTGTGGGCTGTAGGCTGCCCAGATGGAAGATGAGGTGTTGTTCCTCCAATTTGCAGTTTGGTATGTTGTGGGCAATGGAGCAGGACGAGAATAGTCATGTCGGAAAGGGGGTATTTAGGGGAATTGAAATGGGCAGTGACTGGTACGAAGCAGTTTGGGGCTTGGAGCGGAGCGGCGACGGCTGTTGGACTGGGGTCTGGCACGGACAACCAGATGATGTGTGGAAGCCCTGTGCAGAGCTGTTACACTATAGTGTCTATTTGAAATTTCCTACTTTACTGTAATGTCAACCCTTTAGTGATGTCCTATTTTTAACTTATTTTTCAATTCCGTAAGAAATGCAACTACTTTTATTCATCTTTTGTATCCAAGATTTATACCTTTATACTTGTATCTAAGATATGACCCTAAGAAGGCAGACATTATAAAAGTTCTTCATTGCACTCCTACAATGGAGTACACATGACAATAAAAGGATATTGTATTGTGTTCTTAATTGTATAGCGGCTATTCAAAAATAAAATTGAAGATCAGACTGCATCTTGACTGTCATCCCAATTCGGTGTATGTTGTGTAAACTTGAAAACATCGGTTCAAAATAGAGAATATGAAGTGGACCAATATCTCACTCAGATGACCTGAACTTGTCAGGTACAAATCATTTTAAATTGATCTGAGCTATCTTGGTCAGTGCTTTCTTTTATTCTGGAACTCAGATCATTCTTGCACTGCTGCAAACAACACACCCAGACTGACTGAACTTTTTCATAAACGGCTCTTATTACAAATGAATAATGTATGTTACACAATGGTTTCAACCATTCATAAACCACTTATACTTCTATAGAGGTTCCTCGATGTATTATGAATTAGCTATTCTACTACTTCAGCAGTTTTTTATATTGAACTTGTATCAATTATTCATTGGTAATTTATCACTCTCTTATTGAATAATATGCCTTCCAGTTGGAGCATTACAGTGTGGCATAATATTATCAACTTTGTTCATATGGTTGCACACGGGACATGCCGGCATTGAATCTGCACAAATTTGCATATGTAGATAACCTAGTTTTGCAGAACAAGAAATCACCTTTGAAAGCAATGAGACCACCATGGAAGAATATTTCTAAAAAATGAAAATGCAAGCCTAAACCAAAGTCAACACACAGTGTCTGCATTCTGTCTTAATAGCAATGCTAAACACATCCTCAGAATTATGTCCTATGGCAATGAGGTCCTATGTCAATGAGGTTCCATTTTGACCTATCACAGAGTGAAGCCACACTACATGATAACCTTGAATCACCACCTCAAGACGGTAATTACCAAGACAAAAACAATAGTCAGCGTGGTTCAGAAGCTGACAAACACATGTCAGGAAGCATCAGGGAGCAACAATGGATAGCTCTTGTGTTGTCTGGGAAAATATTACACACTGATGTGGGACCAGAAATAGCCAAACTCAACATGTTGCCCAAGTAAAGACTGCAGTGTGATATTATCACTGGAGCCCTGACATTAACCCCAATGCGTTGGTTGCACATGCTGTAGAAGGTTGCTCCCCTATGCATTCCCTGCAATCCTGTGGAAAGTCCAGTAACTCAAGGAAAATGATGTCTCTTCATCTATCAGGATGCCAGTTATTTTCATCAACAGTGCCTGAAGTCATATATGTCCCTTTAGATCCACATGCCTCACCTTGACAATATGGATTGAATATTGAATTTAGAAAACTAAACAAAGGCAGGAAAGATCCAATACACAAGATCCCCAGCATTTATCTGCTTTCAATTCAAGAAAAATCCTAAACCACAGCTGACAAAAAGATGTGGATGCTTGATGCATAAATTGAACTTTCTAAAAAAAAACAGTTTGCAAATATAAGTACCCAGAATAGGTTATCAAACTTATAAATTTACATAGTGCCCTATTAGAAATAGGAATGAAGCAGCACAGTAATACACTTCACACTGCTCCTGAATATCTGGGACAACAAGTTAATTGTTGTTCTACAGCAGCCACAGGAAAGAAAGAGCTGCTTTCACCTTCCTCTTGCAGCTCAATTCAAATATCTTGATGCCCATTAGTTGGGATGGATGAGGTCTAACTTCCTTTGGAAGAGCCTTTTTCCCATTGGATAGCAGTGAATGGGATTCTCTCCCCACTTACTGGTTTTTGTCCACAGTACCATGATTCCCAGCCCCAGTGGATTCCATTACACGCTCTCTCAAACCTTAGTTTTATAAAGAGAATTTCCAGCTTCCTCAATCTCTTTCCAGCTATAAGAACAAATTAGCAATCACTACTTTCTCCAGAACTATTAGGGACAGGCAAAAAATACTGGCTTTGCCTGCAAAGTCCAGATCCCATGAGTGATTTCTTTTTTAAAAGTTGATGCATTCTGTTTGATTTGTATCTGTTATGGTGCCCTAGTTTTTACTTCTTACTGCAATTTCATTCAAATTGATAAATGGTAGATTTGGCATTAGTGCCGCTTTAGGCAGTTTTAATGCAAATCTTAATTGATGAAATCATTATAAACAGTTACTGCCTATGAAGTAAGAATGCTGATTGACCTAATTATTAGAGTGAATCCAATTAAATGGAGTAAAGTACCGTGTTACATTAACTTGATATCATAGGTTGACTGTAAGTTACATTTAGTTCTAAGCCTTTGTACTATTATGGTGTTAATGTCTGTTATTCGAAATTGGAGTTGTGCCCAAACAAGGCTGAAAGACAGCAATGAAATTGTGTTATGCTGTCTGAAACCTGACTAGCATTAGATATCTGGCCTTATTTAGATTAAACAGCTAAGTTATGGACATCAGCTGGGTAACTTGCTGGCCTGTGTCTCCATGTTTTGGCTGCCTCTGATTTTGAATTGGCCTGTGGTATCTGATAGGGATTTCCAGCAATGAAATCACTTTCAATTCCTGTGTTCCTTGATGATGCTCAAATATTGATTGGAAAACACCCTTCTTCAACTTTCAATAACACAGAGTCATTGCAAACAATCAGGAGGATTGCATATCATCATGGATCTGCAATGACAGTATTCAGGGGTCTGGTCAGTTATGTCTAAGTTTGGTTTGCTGAGATCTGTCAGAGGACTGGAGTGAATACAATCGGAGAGGCTGTGGGTCAGTTGGCAGAGAGCATGCAAGGGAAATCTTTGAGTCAAAAGGACTCATTTTTCAAAAGTAGGTAATAAAGTCAAGGCTGGTGGAGAAGGTAGAGGGGTTTGTTGAGTTGGGATCAAAGATGGTGATGGGGCAATGGCATAGTACGAAGAGAGGTGTGCAAAGCAGCATTGGAGGGCATGGTAGGCTATGGGAGGGCAGGTAATATATTGGTAATGACCTCCATGTGGCCTCCATGGATGGAGTGTACAGGACTGTAGTGGGCAACAGTGAGGTCTAATGTTATAGCAAAGGGAACAAAGAGAAACAAAGGAGACAAGTTCAATGTAGTGATCTCCACGTCTGGAGGGAGGATGTATATGGGTTGTCAGGAGAGTGTAAGCTATGATAGGGCCAGAGTTAGGTTTAGAGGACATGAAAGTTCGAGAGGGTATGGGAAATCAGGCAGTATTCAATGCTCATGACGTCTACTGTGATCTGCCGTTCCCTGTCTTCACTTGCTATTCACTAGATGCAGGTTGCAACTTGAAAATTACTGAGAGCCCAGGTCAGGCAGAGTCAGTGTCAGTTTGAAAGCACAGAATCCACATCTGCTGGGACAATAAAGCATGTGCTTGCAATAGACAGCTGCATTCAATCTGCAATCATTTTATCATCCATTTGCAACGCATGCAAGGTGAACCTGTTTGGTTCAAATGTTGGTCAAAGGTGATTTGTACAATTCCATTAGTTTTTGCAAATGAAACATTGGCATCTCATTGATGCAAGCATTGACAAACATTATTTAAAAAGAGGAAAATACCTGCAAGGTGTTGTAGGTGATAGAGATGGTTCCTTCATAATCTGTCATATTAGTATTACGATGGACTGTACTGAATGCAATGATAAGTTTTAAAGTTGGTGTGGGTTTGGAAGAAGAAGGGAGTTGGAGTGCAGCAGGCACTCCCTTTTTGAAACAACCATAGAGCCATCGAGTCATGCAGCATGGAAACAGACCCTTCAGTCCAACACATCCATGTCGACCAGGCCAAAGTAGTCCCATTTGCCTGCATTTGGCCCATATCCCTCTAAACCTTTCCTATTCATGTACCTATCCAAATGTTTTTTAAATGTTGTAACTGTACCTGTACTTACCACTTCCTCTGCCAGTTCATTCCACATACGAACCTCCATCTGCATGGAAAAGTCACCTCACGTCCCTTTTAAATTTTTCTCCTCTCACCTTAAAATTGTACCCTCTCGTTTTGAACTCCTCGACACTAGGGAAACTAATACTTTGTTACTCACTCTATCTATGCCCCTCATGATTGTATAAACATCTATAAAGTACCCCTCAAAACCCCTACAGTCTAGTGAAAGGTGTAATGTGCTGGTTACTCAGCCGGAGTGGCACCTTCACCAAGCTGGTGCCTAATGCTGAGGCTGAATGAATGATGAAGACCTGTCCTTGTTATTGGACTGCAACATATCTCACTGTACGGCAGAGTGTATGCAGCTCTCATGTGCAGGGTGTGCCTCTCCTGACTGTTCTCAGAGCCAAGAACCTGTTCTGTGCCATATCTTCCCAATGGAGGCCATTGCCAGCAAGAGCCGTGCACTCAGCTACTGGTGGGATGCAGTGGCCTCCTGAGAAAGGTGAAGGTGAGTACAGAAGGAGAAGAGCAGACAGCATGCCCAGGATTAGCCGCAGGTCATTACAGAGGTCAAGGAGCAGCCAATGCAGGACCCATCAGGATGCAGTGGGTCTGGAAGAGGAGTTGAGATTTTCGGACCAATTCTATTTCTGGGGGAGTGATTGAGATGTAATGTTGATGTACGTCCGGGGACATTGTAAAGGGACTATGCTGGTTGTTGGATCAGGGCCTGAGGGCTGCAGGAGTGGGAGGCCATCCTCTCCCAGCCACTTTGAACTTCTATGCAATTGGCTCCTTCCAGGGAACGATGGGTGACTGGTGTGGTTTCCCTCAGTTGTGAACCCACAAATGCATCAGTACAGTGACTGATGTGCAAGTGCACAGCAGTGCATTTGGTTTCCTCAAGACAAGGACAGTCCTCCAGCCGGGGCACTAGGATTCAGAAGTAGAGCTGGCTCCTCCAGGTGTGGGGTGCTACACACATTGAACTGTGAGGTCCTCTAGGGAGGCGATGACTTAGTGGCATTATCATTAGACTATTAATCCAGAAACTGTTCTGGGGACCCAGGTTTGGATCAAAATTCAATAAACAAACTCTATAATTAAGATTCTACTGATGACCATGAAATGATGGTCAGTTAAAACCCCTCTAAGTTCACTAATGTCCATCAGGGGAGAAAATCTGCCATCACCTGGTCTGGCCTACATGTGACTCCAGACCCACAACAATGTGGTAGACTCTCAACTGCCCTCTGAAATGGCCTAGCAAGCTAATCAGCTACTATCAATCACTACAAAGTCTCATCAATGAAATAAAATTGGATGGACCACCTGTCATCAACCTAGGCATGGAAAAGGTAATAGGCCGAAACAGCCCTGTCAACCCTGCAAAGACCTTCTTGCTAACATCTGGGGGCTAGTCTGGGGACTCATTGGGAGAGCTGTCTCACAGACTAGGTAAATAACAGTCTGACATAATCATACTCATGGAATCATACCTTACAGACAATGTCTCAGACACCACCACTATCAAGTCTGGAAATGTCCTGTCCCGCTGGCAGTGCAGACCTAGCAGAGGTAACAGCCCAGTGATATACATTCAGGAGGGAGTTGCCTTGGGAATCCCCGACAATTACCTGGATCCCGTGAAGTTTCATGGCTTCAGGTTAAACGTGGGTGAGGAGTCCATCCGCTGGTTATCACATATGGCCCTCCCTCCACTGAAGAATCAGTACTTCATGTTGAACAACACTCACCACCTAAGAATGGCAAAGGTACAAAATGCACTCTGGGTGGGGAGTCTCAATGTCCAACACATGGAGAGCAGATCCATTGCTGACCCATGCTTTGACCGGAGCTGTGGGGAGAAAACAACAGGAGAAGACACAGTTCTGTTGCTTGGACTGATCTGGGGGCCTTCCAGTATAGTCCAGTGTAATGCATCATCTTGGCAAGCTGTGCAGTGCACAATTGAAACAGGCAATAAGGTGATGTGCTGGATGCTGAGGAACTGGCTGGATGGGAGCACTTTTCAGAGGAGGAGAAGGACACTGGGGAGAAGGAAGCTGTCTCTACACATGACAGAACTCAGCTGCATCAGGTACTAGAACCCAGACAGGACTTGATTGACAGATAGGTCCAGTGGATTAGAGCTGGCTGCAGCAGGTAATCGTGAACTAGTTTTTGTCAACATGCCAGTATTTGGTTTTAGGCGAGCTACCGTTATTAGTTTTGTTCATGTTTGATTTTGCTGGCTATAAATAAGAGCTCATCTTTGTGTTTGTCCATTTGCCTCTATGTGACTGGATAATGGCAAGTCTCCTGTCAGGGGATACAGAAGTGATCACTTAGAGAAGGTGCTTAAATGGGATTTATCGACAGACAGGTAAGCTGTGTGGTCTGGTGGTTAAACAGTGATTTTGGTGAGAGAATGGAGTTATACAAGGGAAGGAGTGTTAGCCATGCTGACTGTGTGTCTTGGGCTGTGTGGCTCAGTGGCTGCTGTGCCATTATGTAGCTAGTAGTAGCAATGCCAGATGACCAACGTTTGTCTGAACAGAGGCTTTTCAACAATGGCGCAGGTGGCACGGATGCTGTTCTTTTGGCAGATATATAGTGATGTCTTCTGGGTACAGCGTGTGGTAGAATGGGGCAAGAACTGAGCACAAGGGGTACCAGTGCAGCGGGGTTGGTAGTTCAAGACTTGTGTTTGCTAAGATAAGGCAAAACATGTTGCTAGGCCTTGTGGAAAGAAACCCTCTGTGAAACTTGACAAAACTTGGCCAAAACAAAACCCAAGATTCAGCCCAAGCTGTCCCAAATTTAAGCCAGAGATGTAGAGAACTTATTTTCTGTCAGAGGTCCATAAGTTTGTGAATCCCTCTTCCTGAGAAAGCAGAGAAGGCAAGTTAATTGAGTACTTTTTAAGGTGGAGGTAGAAGGGTTCTTTCTGAACAAGGAAACCAAAGGATAGTGAATGTATGCAAGAAAGTGGAATTGAGATGACAATCAAATCAGTCTTAACACATAGAACATAGAAGAGTACAGCACAGGAACAGGCCCTTCAACCCACAAGGTGGTGCCGAATATGATGGCAAATTAAACTAATCCCTTTGGGTCTGCCCTTGATTCATATCCCTCCATTCCTTGCATATTTCATGTGCTTATCTAGAAGTCTCTTAAACTCCCCTTTCGTATCTGCCTCCATCACCACCACTCCTGGCAGTGTGTTCCAGAATCCTACCATTCTCTATGTAAAAATCTTGCCCCTCACATCTCCTTTGAACTTTCCCCCTCTCACCTTAAATTAATGCCCCTTTGTTTAAGATAACTCAAGTCTGGAAAAAAGATTCTGACTGTCAACCCTGTCTATGCATCTCGTAATTTTATAAACTTCTATCAAGTCTCCCCTCAGCCTACACTACTCCAAAGAAAACAACCTGAGTTTTTCTAGCCTCTCCTTGTAGCTCATACCCTCTAATCCAGGCAGCATCCTGGCAAACCTGTTCCGCACGCTCTCCAAAACCTCCATATCCTTCCTGTAATGTGGCAACCAGAATTGAACGCAATGCTCTAAGTGTGGCCTAAACAAAGTCTTATAAAGCTGAAACATGACATCCTGGCTCTTGTACACAATTCCCCAACCAATAAAAGTAAGCATGCATATGCCTTCTTTACCGCCCTATCTACTTGCATGATCACTTTTAGGGAGCTTTGGACTTGAACCTCAAAGTCCCACTGTACGTCAATACTGTTCAGGGACCTGTAACACATTTCCTTAACATTCGATCTCCCAAAGTCCAGCAGCTCACACTTACCCATATTAAACTCCATCTGCCATTTTCCTGTCCATATCTGATCTATATACTGCTATATCCTTTGATAACCTTGTACCCCATCCACAACTCCACCAATCTTTGTAATGTCTGCAAACTTACTAATCCACCCATCTACATTTTAATCCACATACTGTTTCATGAAACCATCTTGGATACACTCAACAAATTCTGCCCTGTGTAAGCTCTCAGGGAGTCCCAGTCAATATTGGGGAAGTTAAAGTCACCCACTATGACAACTCTATTTTTGTTGCATCCTTCCATAATCTGCCTACATATTTGTCCCTTAATGTCTCAGTGGTTGTTGGAAGGCATATATAATCCTATCAGAGTGACTGCACACATCTTATTTTTGAGCTTTACCCATATTGCCTCAGTGGATGAGTCCTTCAGTATGTCCTCTCTGACTGCAGATGCAATTTTCTCTCTGATTAGTAATGCAACTTCTCCATCTCTTTTATCTTCCTCTCTATTTCATCTAAAACAATGAAACCCTAGAACTTTGAGCAGCCAGTCCTGTCCCTCTCTCAACCAAGTCTCTATAATGGCCACAACATCATAGTCCCAGGCTCTAAGCTCATCTGCCTTACCTATAATACTCCTGACATTGGAATAAACACACTTCAGCCCATTAGTACTACTGGGCTCATTTACCTGTCTCTGCCTGTCCTTTATTTCTGATTTACTGGTCCTATTATCTACCTTCCCTTCAATTCCTCAACTTGTTAACCTGCTGCTCTGGTTCCCAGCCTCCTGACACTCTGGTACTGCTAGCTAACCTCCCTGCAAGAATATTGGTTCCCACACCAGTTTAGGTGTGGACCATCTCTCTTGTACAGGTCACCCCTGCTTAAGAAGAGCTCCCAATGATCCAAGAACCTGAAACCCTGTCCCCTGCACCAGCTCCTTAGCCATGCACTCATTTCTCCTATCTTTCTATTCCTTGCCTCACTAGCATGTGGCACTGCCAGTAACCCAAAGGTTACTACCCTTGAGGTCCTGTTTTTCAGTATTTTTCCTAATTCCCTGTACTCACTTCGCAGGGCCTCATACCTCTGTCTATGTCGTTGGTACCAATGAGCACAGTGTCCTCTGGCTGCTCACCCTCCCACTTAGGAATTTCTTGCAACTGCTCAGAGACATCCTTGACTTTGGCACCATGGAGGTAACACATCATCCCGGAGGATCAAACACAGCCACAGAAATGCCTGGCTGTTCTCCTAACTAGCAAGTAACCTACCACTATCACTTGCTTGGATCTTGTCAGTCCTTGCTCTGTAGCAGAGCCAGTTGTGGTGCCACACACCTAGCTGCTGCTGATAACTTTCACTGAGAGGCTACCCACCCCCATCAGGACACCTGTAGGAGAGTGGAATAGCCACAAAAGGCTCCTGCACTTCCTGTCTGCTTCTCCTGATGGTCACCCATTTACCTGACTGAACCTGAGGTATGACCACCTCCCTGTAACTAGTGTCTGTCACACTCTCTTTGCCCTGACACATCACAGGAGTGGGTGATACTTGAATCCTGGCCTCCATGTCCAGAGGTAGGGGCACTACCACTTCAACACCAGAGCCCTATGAGTAGCTGAAAGATTGATGGTATCATCACTGGTATCATTTGATGCCAGATCACCTGGAACTGGAACCTGAGTGAGAAGGTTCTAAAGATGGCCTGCTCAAGCTGTTCCTCCATTTGGTATAAATAATTAATAAAAATTGTAACACGGTTGCAGATGCTATTCTGTCAAGAACATGTAAACATTGATCCTGATGTTAAAATTGTCTTCTCTGGGAGCTTTCTAGTACCTGATTGAAGCACACAGTTATCCTGGTGAGTAGTTTATGAATTTCCTTTTGCACCCTGCTTTAAAGGGTCAAAGAGCCTGTTGCAAGATCGGTACACAGATCAGTATTGAGCTCCCTATTTAGAGAATGCCCAGTACAAATCTATTGCAGCTGAATGTATTTTTTCACAGACGTGTTTAAGCTTGTTGTTAACCAGGAAGCCAGAAGATACCAGAGTATGGGCTCAGGACATGAAAGATTATGCTGTCCATTATCTGTCCTTGGCACAGTGCTTGAGAATTGTTTAATAGAAGGTGACACCAGAAGGAGCACTGTCTCCTATCATTATTAAACTGCTCACGTTCTGCTCATGCAGAACCCAGCTCTGTGAACCAAGATTTTACTAAAATAGTGAACAATTTACATTCCTGTCCAGCTCTCAGAATCCTATTCATGTTTAAACTGGACTCGGTTTAAGAAACCTATTTTGCAAGGGATATAGCAATAATGCATTTCTGAGAGTCATTTTATTGTAGATTTTTCTGAACTGATGGAAAGTGTTGCATTTGATTCTGAAGCTTTAAAGTCAGTCCTATTTACTCTTCAGATCTTGTCATGCACAATAACCTTTTGAATACTCTATATAGTCAAACTGAGTATCTCTGCTCTGGTGTGGGACTAATGGCCTCAGGCTTTCAACTGAACAAAAACGACTTACAGTTGGTGAGATCCTTTAACTCATGTCGGTATGTGGCACAAAATCCAAAGCAAAAGATCTGTCATCAGTTGTTTATCTCAGCTCTCCTGTGTCTCACCCTTTCCCTTAGTCCTTATCTTAGTCCCAGCTCTCTTCATCCTGGCTCCCTCTAATTACCTGTTAAATGGATCTATACTGTCTGCTTCATTTGGTATCATATTTCAAATGTTTATTACCCTTTAGGTACTCATGGTCCCTCATGATATGGAGATGCCAGTGTTGGACTGGGGTGTGTAAAGTTAAAAATCGCACAACAGTAGGTTATAGTCCAACAAGTGGTTGATGAAGGAGCAGCACTCCGAAAGCTAGTGCTTTCAATTAAACCTGTTGGACTATAACCTGCTGTTGTGTGATCTTTAACTTTGTGGTCCCTGTCTGTGTGATGTAGCCTGTGGTCAGCTGGTTAATACCATAATGTCTTGATGATGAGCCAAACAACAGTAATAAACTCCCTCATTGAAACATGAAGAACTCATTCTAGATGCATTGAAGGTAATTTGGTAAAGGAGGGGAGATATTTGATAGAACATAGCCTTGCAATAAAATCAGGATTAAATTGCTTAGTAAAAGGGGTTGGCTGAGGATGCAAAATCGGAATGATTTTCCTTTTTGTAATACTCTCATCTGTGATTTCTTATGTTCAACGTAAAATAGAACTTCTTGGGAGTGAGTTAGAACATCCCTTTGTTTTTAAAAAGCGGGAAGAGTGAATTGTAGTTAACAAGATTTGGATTTCATGTGAATTATGTGGGAGGTTGTTTACTTTTTATCAACAATAACCAACATGGTTGGATTCCCACAGGCGACAGATCGTACATCACCCAGTTTGCAGTAATTGATGTATTTCTGGATTCTGGACAATACATAGCCCCTCAAGGGAGACAAATATTGTCTATAGCGTATGAATATAACATGCTTCCTCCCCTCTATATAGTTTTAATACTTACTCTTCACACATTACATGTTGAAGAATAATAAGTATTGAAAGTCTGCAAATCTGAAAGGATCATGCTGGAAGTATAAGATAGCTTTTGGCAAAACATTCATTTTGAATGTGTTGATGAGACAATCTGTTGCCATGACAGCTAGTGCATATCCTCCTAACTGAGGTATAGCTGTCCAAATCAATCTTTTAGCATTTCTGTTCATTACCATGGAAACGACCAATGTTCGTTCTACTTCATGCTGAAATAATATGATTTTTTTTTGCTTGAAAAGTACTTTTTGAGTTCACTTTAGGGTTCTCTTGACCAGCAGCTTTAATTTACTTTCAACCAAGTTTTTGATTTTTGAAATGAATTTCCACCCACCTTTAATAGTCTTCTTAAATCTCGAAAAAAGAGCTATTTACAGAGGTGTACATTTTATTAGAAAAGTAAGTGACCTTCACAAATATGATTGGTCTGTAGAAATTTAAACTGTCTTCAAAACTGTTAATTCCAAAAACAATGATCCATCTTCAAATACAGGTAGTCTTCAGGACTCAAAAAAAAAAGAATCATTTCTGGAATCCTAGGACAACTGCCACATCATCAAAAGCAGCCTATTGACAAAGAAGGACAAACATATTTTAAAAATTCTTGTATTAGAGAAGGCAGGGCTCTCCAAAGAGTTGAAAACACCAAAAAGAGATCTCAAAGATATTTAAAATCATGACGAGATTGGGTAGAGTGAAAAAAAGAGAAATATTTGCCAGTGACCACAGGGTGGATAACAGAGGGCACAGTTTTCAGGTGATTTCAGAAGAATCAGAAGCAAAGTAAGAGAAACTTTTGTGGAATGGATGACTTGGATCAAACTGTATTGGTTTAGATCACCTACAGTAAGGAAACAAGCCCTTTGGCCCAACAGGTCCACACCAACCCTCAGAAGAGCAACTCAACCCCTATATTTACCTGGACTAATGCACCTAACACTACAGGCAATTTAGCATGGCCAGTTCACCCAACCTACACATCTTTGGACTGTGGGAGGAACCCAGAGCACCCGGAGGAATCCCGTGCAGACATGGTGAAAACGTACAAACTCCACACAGTCACCTAAGGCTGAAATTGAACCCAGGTCCTTGGTGCTGTAAGGTAGCAGTACTAACCACTAAGCCACTGTGCTGCCCCTTAGACTGCTGGATAATGATTCAACAATCGCGTTCAAATTGAATGAATTACAAAGAAGGAAACAGGATGTGGAGAAAAAAAGACAATGGATTTGAACTGGATCTTCCAAAGAATCTAGGTAAAAACAATGACTGCAGATGCTGGAAACCAGATTCTGGATTAGTGGTGCTGGAAAAGCACAGCAGTTCAGGCAGCATCCAAGTAGCTTCGAAATCGATGTTTTGGGCAAAAGCCCTTTATCAGGAAGACAGGCAGAGTAACAGTTTTGAATTTAAAATTTAAAATTTAAACTGTCTTCAAAACTGGTAATATAGTTAGAAATTCAAGTAATGATGCTGACCCATATTTTGTGATGACAATAACAGTGAGGCTAACAAAACTCATTTTTATTATATCCGAGAGCGTGGTGCTGGAAAATTTACATTTTTTTGCCCGAAACGTCGACTTTCCTGCTCCTCGGATGCCGCCTGAACTGCTGCGCTTTTCCAGCACCTCTAACCCAGAATCTTCCAAAGAATCACATAAGCTTCATGGGGCACATGTCTCCTTGTGAACTGTATTAGTCTATGATTTGATGATTATGTCATTGTGGACATACTATATTCATTGTTGGAATATCTCTTTCACTGTTCTGGCTAACACATCTCTGCTTGGTTTGCAGCCCCTGTAAAACATAGATATATACAAATGAATCAACCAAAGGTGCTGGATGTAACTCTTGTCAGAGTTGTTGTAGATAGAAATCTCACAGATTTAAAAAGGGAGGAAAGAAAGGTGCACATGAAAGAGAAAGAGATAAAGGAACCTAAAAGAAAAGCAGAATCTTTTAAATCACTAAAGTTAATTAAATGCCAAAGGAATTTCTCACTGTGATAGCCAAGATTTTGGTTTAATTTGCACAGGTGCATGACCAGACTGGGAACAAGCAACCCGTACCCAACCAATCTTCCCTTAAAGATGTGTGCCTGAGTACCACATAGTAATCTTAAAGCAACTGCATAGTGCAACAAACAGGTTATCTACAACAACTTTTGTGCTAACATTGCTGAGAATAATACATTGTCAGTAATTACAATGTTCTAAACCATTAAAAATTCACTTGCATCAAATCCGTACTGTTTCTAGCACCTTCAGTTGGTAAAAACTGCAACTTCACTCCCTTATACTAATTTTGTGGCTCTATCTATTGGCTCACTCCTGTTAATGCAAAACCTGCTGAGAAACAGGATTCATAACCTCTCAGATTTCCACCTTTAACTGCACTTGTGTGAACACTGGAAGTTGATTTACTCGATAATAAAAATGAGGAGAAAGTGAGGACTGCAAATGTTGGAAATCAGAGTCGAGAGTGTGATGCTGGAAAAGCACAGCAGGTCAGGCAGTATCCAAGGAGCAGGAGAATTGACGTTTCGGGTATAAGCCCTTCATCAGGAATGAGGGCTGATGAAGGGCTTATGTTCGTAACGTCGATTCTCCTGTTTTCCGGATGCTGCCTGACCTGTTGTGCTTTTCCAGCACCACACTCTCGACTATAATAAAAATGAGTTTTGTTAGCCTCACTGTTATTGTCATCACAAAATATGGTCAGCATTATTACTTGAATTTCTAACTATATTACCAGATTATAGATTGTTAGGGAATGAAGCTTTGTTTTGAGGAATAATAGAGTTATAGAGATGCACAGCATGGAAACAGACCCTTTGGTCCAACCCATCCATGCTGACCAGATATCCTAAACTAATCTTGTTCCATTTACCAGCACTTGGCCCATATCCCTCTAAACCCTTCCTATTCATGTACCCATCCAGATGCCTTTTAAATGTTGTAATGGTACCAGCCTGCACCACTTCCTCTGGCAGCTCATTCCATACACATACCACGCTCTTTGTGAAAAAGTTGCCCCTTAGGTCCCTTTTAAATCTTTCCCCTCTGACCTTAAACTAGTGCCCTCTAGGTTTGGAGTCCACCACCACAGGGAGAAGATTTTGTCTATTTACCCTATCCATGCCCCTCACGATTTTATAAACCTCTATGAGTCACTCCTCAGCCTCCGTCACTCCAGGGAAAATAGCCCAACCTATTAACCTTTCCCTATAGCTCAAACCTTTCAACCTGGCAACATCCTTGTAAATCCTTTTAAGTTTCACAACATCCTTCCTGGAGCAGAGAGACCAGAATTGCATGCAGTATTGCAAAGTGGCCCAAACAATGTCCTGTACAGTCACAACATGATTTCCCCCAACAGATATTATATCTCAGAGTCATATTTAGAATCTCATTCAACTTTAAAAAGTATTGGTTAAGTTCAAATAAAGTGACATGGTTGTTAATTCACATGAATGACACACCAGAGTTCACAGAAAATCATTTGAAGATGTTAAGTTTAGATGGTACCTGTACTTTAGAAATTGCAGTTTGAAAGTTAAAAATTAATTTTGCAGAGATGACCTATTTGGGTAAATTCAATCAGATTTCAAAAGTCTATAGTCAACTTGAGTAAAAATTCAGATTAAATCGACGAATTAGAGTTATAAAGAGAAACTTAATATATAGTTTACAAACCTCCATATGTACGAGTTATTGTAGGTAAAATAGAAAACTTTTGCTCTTAATACAGATACTGACACTCAAGCTATACACTTTAACAAAGTGATGAGTCCTATATTTGACCTAAGTTTTGTTGGATAATAAATATATTTAATAGCCAAATACAGCAAAACCTGCACAATATCCAGACTTGCATTGATAATGGGCAAGTAACATTTGTGTTACACAATTGCTGAGCAAAGTCCATCCTGAAGAAGAAAAAAAATCTACCTATCACTTCTTGTCAGCAATATCATCAATGGGTTTCCCAATTATCAACATCCCAGGGGTTACCATTGACTGAAAAATGAACTGAACTTGATATATAAATACTGTGGCTTCAAAAACAATTGAGCAGTTGTGAATCCTGCAGCAAGTAACCTCACCTCCTGACTCCCCAAAGTCTGTTCCATCATCTACAAGGCATAAGTCAGGAGTGTGATGGAATGACCCCTCACTTATCTGGAGTCATGCAGCTCCAACAACTTTCAAGGAGCTGACATATCCAGGACAAAGCAGCCTGCTTTTTTGGCACCACAGCCACAAACATTCACTAATTATATAATAGATTCACTGTAGCATCATAGTAGCACAGTACACCATCGAAAGATAAAGCAAATAGATTCACCAAAACCATTCACACAGTACCTTCCAGACTCACGACCACTGCCATCTAGAAGTACAATGGAAGCAGATACATGGGAACGCCACCACTTGCAAAATTCCCTTCCAAGCCTGTCACCTTCTTGTCTTGGAGGTATACCACAGCTCCTTCAATGTGACTGGGTCAAAATCCTGGAATTCTCTCTCTAACAGCATGGGGGTTTGATCTACTTACATCCAAATAGACAGCAGCGGTTTAAGAAGGCAACTCACGCCACATTATCAAGGGCAAATAAGATGGTCAATAGATGCTGGCCCAGCCAGTGGCACACACATCCCTTGGTCTCATAACTTGCAATATTTATTTGTGCTGGCACTTCACATATTATTTGGATTAATGCGTAAGAGTAATCAAATTATAATTTATTCAAAACTTCACATTAAAGGCTCTACTAGTAGAAACCAGACGCTCCAGTTTAGTAAATGAATATACTTGTACTGCCTTGAGGCCAGGAGAGTTATGGGAATGGTACATCATAGACCACATTCAAATAAAAATGAATCATATTTGTTTCAGATGGAATATATACTATATGTCCAACTGAGGTTCATTGCAAGACTCAGAAATCCTCTTACTCCTCCTAAGGCTTTAACTAAAGATTTCTTCTGGAGGTGGGGGGTGGGGGGGTGGAGAGCAGAGGATGTGCTTTTAATGATGTTGGAAAATACCTGGAATGGGATCAAGTAGATTGTTATCCTCACTACCTAGGCTTATATCCAAATATCTTTGTGAATAATAGTGCAGGGCAGCTTGTTGGATATATGCTAGCATTGTTCTCTGTATCAGTTGATAACTTTCAAAGGGGAGGCAGAGGGAAATATTAGGATACTGAAAATTATTAACATTTCCCTCCTCCCTTTCTCATCTGTAAATAGACGGCCATCTTGCAATTAGTTCCAGATAATATTCTCAACTGACTATACTCCCAATTGTGGTGACTATGTGACACTATAACACTCTTCCCCAATCCTTTTTATTTATAAATTCCTATTTATTCTCATAATGGTCAGGTGCATTGCCTCTTTATTGGCTACTGCCTGCTTGGTTTTGGATCATAAAATCCATTCAGAAATTTCTACTGTGCATCCAAAGTCTTTAATACTTTGGAATACATTTGTTATCAATTTGGTTTTGTATGTCATGGAGGAGGTATTCACTCTGAACACCTTCTTCAATATTGATGCACATAAAATTTTCAATTAATTTCCATTAACACTAAAACTAGTAACACCTCTTAGGATATGGGCATCACTGGCAAAACCTGTATTCCCCATCCAATCTTAATCAAATATAGTATCAGTGCAATAGTTAGAGACGAACATTCATGTCACACACGTGCGGACAATGACCATCACCAACAAAAGAGAATTAACTATCATCCATTGAAATCCAGTGCTATAACCATTACTGAATACCCCACTATCAACATGGGAGATTATCATTGATTAGAAACTGAACTGGACTAGCCATATAAGTACTGTGGCTTCAACAGCAGGTCAGAGGCTAGGAGCCCTATAGTGAATAATTCATTGTCTTATTCCCCAAAGCTAGTCCACCATCTGCAAGACCCAAGTCAGGTTTGTGATGGATTCCTCGCCACTCACATGCAGAAATGTGCCATAGCCGCATTTGATGATGACAGTAAAGGAGGTGGGAAAGTAAGTTCCCCATACAAAAATAAGAAATTTACAAATGTATATGGATAGAGTAGAAGAATGGGGCAAAACCTGACAGATGGAGTTTAAAATGGATAAGTGTGAGGTTATCCATTTTGGGTGGAAGAATGGAGAAGCAATTTACTACCTCAATATGGAGAAACTTCAAAGTACTTCGGTGCAGAGGTATCTAGGTATCCGTGTTCATGAACTGCAGCAAACTAGTATGCAGGTACAGCACATAATAAGGAAAATAAATAGAATTTTAGCATGTTGCTGCAACTGAACAAGGCATTAATGAGACTGTACCAGAGTATTGCACACAGTTTTGGTCCCCACACTTGAGGAGGGATATAGTTGCAATAGAGGCAATTTAGAGAATGTTCACTATATTGATTCCAGAGGTGAGGCATTTGTCTTAACAAGACAGGTTGAGCAGTTTAGGCCTATATACCCTCTAGAGTTTCGCAGAATGGGAGGAGTAACAAAAAAAGGTTGACCAGAGTAACATGGATATTACAGCCGCTCCTGAGATTGCAGGTTTACATCTAACTTTATTCTAGCTATTACATTTCTGAAGCTTAAATGTTTTATTTTGATTATGAATATATGAATATGAAAGGTTTGAAGGGATATGGGCCATGTACGGGCAGGTGGGACTAATTAATGACCATAAACTAACGATTATGGTTGGCGTGGATTGGTTGGGTCAAAGGGTCTGTTTCTGTGCTGTATGACCCTGTGACTCTATGCCTCTAACTCGAGAAATAATTTAACCGCTGCTCTACCTCAGTCCCTGCCTCTCATCCATTCTCATTTCTTCTCCCTTTTTTTTGCACTTGCAAGAAAACAATAGCAGCAGAATGGTTCATACTTAGAGAATTACCTGCAGGGCATTAGAATGGTGAAACTAAATCTAGTCTGTCTCATTATCTTAAAGCTCAATATGAACGCTGTTGATGACCCAGGATTCATATCTTGCACGCAAGGAAAAGCTAAATAGGTTTTGATATGCTTAATGAATGCGAGCCAGAGGCAATTTCTTATTGATAATAGTTTTATCTCTCTGGTTCTGTGTGCGATTCAAAGGTTGCATTTCCAAAAAAAAACTGACATATTAGATAGTACCACTTTCTAGCTACATTGATGGCAGTGATATTTGTATTAGAAATAGAAGCAACTGCTCAGCTTGCACTCTAGATGGTGCTGTTACAGGAATATTTATCAAAACCTACCTCTTTAGGTGTATAAATTCATAATTGTCTATTTTGTGACAGGAATAAATATTGATTATAGACACCCTGGATCTAAAACATCATGTATATGTAATTGATGGTGCCTAATTCAGTGCTACTTGAGTGGACTTACCCAGTATGGTCAAAAGATAATACTTGAGGACATTTCTTCTTGCCCTGACATACATTTCTCAGCTTTGGATTTGTGTATTTTTTTACATAATGACAGAACAGTGTGGATATCCATATTTGTAAACTGTATTGCTATTGCTGCCACAAACTGAAGAAATCTTGCACTGTGCTCTAATAAAACAGCATTTATTAGGTACTTGTACATGTATTCTGATCATAACAAACAAGTTTCACTTGACACATCCATTAGCAAAGTAATCTGGAATGTACACTGCAAAGTAGTGCGACATAACTATATTACCAAAACTGTATTGCAAACATATTTTCCATAGATGATGGGTGTGGGCTTTCAGGAGAGGCAACATGTTACCTGGATTGACTTCTCATAAACCAAGAGTGGTTGATGGCACTGTGTGGCCAGACCATAACATGGGAGGGAGGAGGATATTACTGCAGTGTGTGATCAAAATAGAACAGGCTTAATGGTAACTTTTTAAAGGAAATGGGATACACGTTTGAAAAAGGGATAAAATGCAGAGCCAGGTAAAAAGAGTGGTAACAGTAGAATTAATTTGATAACTTTCAAAGAGCAGGTACAAGTATAATAGACTAACTAGTGGCCTGTTGAACTGTTTGATTTTAGGTGAGTTGAAAAGATATTATTTTCACAATTTGACTAATTTTGCAAATGGAACTCTAAAGTATGCATGTCATTCAGATACCATTCCTTTACACAAGCAGTTTCCAAAACTCCCCACTATTTTACAGTTTGAACGGTTAAGTTATAAAACTTTTATGAGTTTCACTGCTATCAATTCCATAGATAGAAGAGAAATCTATTCTGAAGTGCCTCTTCCTCTACTCTGACAGGGGCTCTGCACAGATTTGGGATAATTAAAGGACAACAAAATATAATCTCTCAGGGAATATAGAACCAATTCTGAAAACGGGAAGTGAAGATAATTATATTTTAATTTGTTTGTCCTGGAAGTAGACTCCACATATAATCATTGTTCTCAAGACTTTGCCAGCACATAATAAATAACAAATGCATTCTTTATTCCGACAAGCATGTCTGACAATCACTTAAATCTGAAATTACAATTCAAGGTCAGTCAAATCAATCTGTAAATTAGGGTTCCATCTCCTTTACATTATTAAACTGTATAATTATGGTTTTGATTTGCCAGTGTATGCTAATCTTTAGAGAGTCATTAGTCCTCAGATTACCCAAGCAATTAGATTGTAGGATACATTGTGATTATTCACTACTGTAGGACCCTGTGCAACAACACATGACTCACCCAATGTGTGGGAAAGCCATTAAAGAATACATAAAAATCTTCTGTTTTACATTTAGAGAATAGATAAAACCTTTGTTCATATTTAATATTTCAAGCATTAAAGCAAACCTAATTTCTCACAAATCTATTTAAAACCTTGTTGGGTGTAATGCCAAGTTGGCTTTATTGCTACAAGATCAAGAAAGAGTCGTGCTTTACTGAATACTAAAGGGACAATTCAGAGGCCAAGCTTATTTGATCAGGTGAGTTAATATTTTTGGTGCAAACCCAATCTGTTCTCAGCACAGATACTACTTGATCTTCTGAAGACTATTTTACTGTTTTTGTTTCAGATATATTTGCAAACTAGTTCATAGTCATATCTCTACTGATTGACCATTTGGAAATTAAGCTGATCAATTATTCACAGTGAAAAGCAACATCCATGTGAATCTTCTGACAACATCACTTTGACTAGTGATTGTGCACTCGTGACTAATGACTTGCTAAATTATAACCGGAGGTAGAACCTGAATGAAGACATGTAGTAATTGTTCTGGAAACGAATTATAAAATTGCAAGAAAATTAGCATATGCTTACAAGGTGTACTATATTCTGTATGCAGTGCTGCATGTATAGAGTTACCCACAGGTTGAGATGCACACAGAATACCTTGTGTAGAGCTATGCATGCTGTTTTGTCCAGTGTAGTAAAAGTTAATGTGGGAGTTAAATGTAAAATGTCCCAACCTCTCAGATAATTGCAGAATGCTTTGTATGGTAATGAATAGATAATCCTTGGGGTGCAGATGATCAGAGACTTCTGCAGTCTCTGAGTGATTTCTAACCCTCTGAGTTCAATTTCCATCTTCACTCATTATGTTCCCCCACCTTCAATTCAATACCGTCTGTTAACCACTCCCTTCAGTTCAACACCCTTCCCATATTCATGTCAACTCTTTCAAACCTGCCATTTCACATTATCCCTTCATTCCCATTGTGCCAACTGTCGACAAGATTATCCGCAATTATTTCTCTCTTCCATCTCCCAACTGCACTGTGTCCACTCCCAGAAAGTTTCTTCCCAAATCAATTTCAATAACTCTGTCAAGTTCTCAACTTTGGCGCTCCATTGACTGCAACATTTCCAGCAGTTATTAATCTAAATCACACCCTAATGGCCCTCTTTATCAGAAATGTTAATGACACCATCACTAAGATAGCATGCGACTTAAGGATATAAATGTCTCAGATGTAATCTTAACTGTACTACAAGCATGACACATTTGTGAAAGCTTGACACTGTTAATAATAGAATAACTTAATATTAGTTCAGATACTGAAGTGCCTGCAAATATTACTTTGTAATATTACAGTGTTATGGACTAGGCCAGACCACTCAAATCGTTCTTAAGCAGGCAGTCCCAGACCATAACTTTGCAATTTGTTTTGGGAAGTATACAGTGAAAATTACCTGGAGTAAGTTAGCTAGGTTGATTACTAGATTTTAAAACTGACAAAAATGTATTCACAAAATTACACAATGGAACACAAAGAAAATAATAAAGAAACCCCTCAGATTTCAGCCTATCCAAACTAGACTTAATTATGTTGTTCTGAACAGTCCCAATAGTCAAACCCCCTTAAAAGCCAATATGAATGGAACACATGCTTACAGGTTGAAGTTGAAGGGCAGAAAGAGAGAGAGAGAGAGAGTTTCCACACAGCTCACTGCTGAATTCCTCACTAGTTCAAGACTGAACTAAACTGCTCAGCTCAGCTAGAGAGCTGACCACTCCTCTGTCTTTATACAGGTCACTTCTAAAACATGACCACTCCGGTCTGAAGTCTCATCTAATTACATATAAACAAAAGACCTCTCAGAATCCTTTTCATCTCTGTATCAAACAAGACTGATCAGAGCCCAGCCTGGTTTATTACCCCTCTGATAAAAATCAAGGACAAAGTCACCTTGAGCCAAGGAGCAGCTTTTAGAATAAAAAAGACTAGCTTTGTGACAACGGCAGCTGGAATAAACATTGCTGAATTTTTCAATGGGATGTTACCCATGTCTGGTTCTTGCTTTATGGAATCTAACAAAAGCATTTTCTCACCAGGTACAAATACACTTATGGAGGCAAAGCCCACACTGCAGCAGAAATTCATTATCACCTCTGCCTCACAGCGCCAGAGACCCGGGTTCAATTCCCACCTCAGGCGACTCTCTGTGTGGAGTTTGCACATTCTCCCCGTGTCTGTGTGGGTTTCCTCCGGGTGCTCCGGTTTCCTCCCACACTCCAAAGATGAGCAGGTTAGGTGAATTGGCCATGCTAAATTGCCCGTAGTGTTAGGTAAGGGGTAGATTAGATTAGATTACTTACATGTAGGGGTATGGGTGGGTTGCGCTTCGGCGGGGCGGTGTGGACATGTTGGGCCGAAGGGCCTGTTTCCACACTGTAAGTAATCTAATCTAATCTAATCTAAAAAAAAATGTCTGAGTTCATCTTTCCTGTTACTTTGTGAATAATTTTCTCTAATTAGGTTACAGCCTCTGCTACAAAAATTGAAATGGTACTTTTCAAAGTCAGTGATTGCGGCAAACTGTTCTTCTTCATTCTTATAACCTATCTTTAGTCTTTGACATGGGAATGACTCCCATCATCTTTCTCCAATACTTCTCCTCTGTAATCCAGCAGAGGAGCACAGCTCTTACCTCCCTTCATTCTTGCCCATCAAACCTTGGCAAGAAAAAAACACCTGAATTGGTTTCTTATCTTGTTCCTGCACCATTATATCTTGTGTTCCCCCATTTCCCAGATCTATCCTGCCCCTTTTTGGCATCATCAGAAAACATGGCATCAGGTTTGACATCCACACGGATGAAGCCAAGTTCAAATTCACTTTCACCAGCCTAGATCACTCCACAGTCCCTAATGGTCTGACACATAGTCTTGGATGAGCAGAAATTGCATCCAGCCGAATATTGGGAAGTCTGGAAGCCACTGGGCAGAATCTTACAGGGGACTAGGTGAGATAGATTAACTGAGATTTGTGGGAGAACTGTGCAACAATTACAGCGAAGCCCATCTCAATGTTGCGGTCACCTTGGTTAATTTTTTATGCTTTTCACAAGTGGCATGGCAGGCTTCTCGTGGGCAGCAGTGAAATGCCAACTGACAGGGATTAACGTTTATTAACTGCGTTGTGAATGCCTCAGCTCCCTCTTAATATCTAACCTCACATTTTATCAAACTCATCAAACAAGCCGGACCAGGCTTCATCTCAGACATTTTGTTCACTGTTGTAGAGCTCATTCACATTGACCCTACCTGAACGCTCATAGCGGTCCAGCCTTGCCTTAAATGTTTGTACTTAGCCCCCTCAGCTGGAGATATTGGGAACAAATTACTGCTACCTTGCAGTGACATTTAGCACAGACACAAAACCAGGAAGCTTCCCATGATTGTTCGCAAACCACGGTCAAGTCCAAGATAACAGTTTAGGAGTATCCAGCACAGTAAGTCAAGGGCAGTCTCTGATACCAGTCCTGGCCCTGCTCAGGGCAGTAAGAATCTGGATTCTCTCTTCAAAAGGGATGAGAAGCTGAATGATGGGTAGCCAACCACCCTTCTTGACTGTTTCTGCTCAATGTGTGCTGCTTTTCTCATGGAGTGAGAGGGAGCAGGTATTCTGTCAGATCAAAATAGATGGCTCAGCTTTTACTGTTAGTACAGGTGGGGAAGTGTCCTGAGTGAGTGAATAGAGGGCATGTAGGGTTATTAGTGTTAGGGATTGGGATGGGTGAAAGTGAATGAGGGAAGATGTCGACAATAGTGAGATTGGTAGAGCATGAGCCTGGGTGGTAGGAGAGTGCAGTAACAGAAGAGTGAGTGTGAGGTATCAACAGGAAGATAGTGGCAGTTACGCTGCAGTAGGACATTGACCTTCTTCCTACAGTGCCTTGCATTCAGTCACTTAGCTGAGACTGCTTCGTCCCATTCTGACATAGTCTGGTGTTATTACCTCCACTGCTGCTCCTGGACGAGAGGGAAGTCCCATGCCACTATTACCCTGTCCTGCAAGACCTCCACAAAGCTTGAAACCAAAATCCCCCTGTCTATCATAAAGTCATAGAGACATTGAGATGTACAGCACAGAAACAGACTCTTCAGTCCAACTCGTCCATGCCAACCATATATCCCAATCCAATCTAGTCCCACTTGTCAGCACCTGGCCCATACCCCTCCAAACTCTTCCTATTCATGTACCCATCCAGATGCCTTTTAAATGTTGTAATTGCACCAGCATCCATCACTTCCTCTGGTAGCTCATTCCATACACACATTACTCTCTGAGTGAAAAAGTTGCCCCTTTGTCCTGTTTAAATCTCACCCTAAACCTATGCCCTCTAGTTCTGGACTCCCCCACCCCAGGAAAAAGGCCTTGTCTATTTTTCCTATCCATGCCCCTCAACTTAGCCAAAAGGAAATGCAAGATTCAGCCCATTTTCTTTGATCCCAACTGCAAATTCTATTCCCCAAACATTGGTTACACTGACCTCAAAGTACTAGCAAGATTAGGAATAGCAGAAGTTGAATATATGATTGGACGAAAGGAGGGAGAGAATTAGACTCTTGAGGTGTTTGGACCAATTCTGGAGGAAAAGATCTGTAATAGCTGGGCAAGTTAAATCCATGAAGGACTGGAAGCAATATCCTTTGCCAGCAGTGTAGGGGCTGGTATAAGCCAGAGTGACGGGGTAGGAATCTGAACAGAGAGACAAAAGTGAGGGAATCAGAAATGGAAATGGAAGATAGAAAACTAGAAAGCAAAAATGGAAGGCAGAGGAAACAAGGGCTAACAACAAATAAGATTGTCATTCAAAACAAATGTGTAAAAATGTCAAAAATACAAGTCTAAAGGTGAAGCACTGAATGCATGAAACATTTGTAATAAGGTAATTAAAATTTAAATCATTATAAAAACATAAGTAGTTTTAAACAGGTACAATATGATTGTGATTAAGGAAACATGGCTGCAGGTTGACAAAGTCTTGTCACTGATCCAAAGATACAATCTTTGGAACATTTCAGGACCCGAAACTTTAATTCTGATCTCTCTCCACAGATTCTGAATTTTCCAGAAATTTCTGTTTTTGAAGCAGATTATACAAATTTCCAGATGTACATTAAAGAAAAAGTTCAGCAAAACCAAATGTTGGCCCCTTACAGTTTGAAATGACATAATTGCTAATGGAAAACAAGGACAAGGCAGAGCAATTGAACTTAGTTCTTTCTTCACAGAAGTCACAAATACCTTTGCAGGAATATTCAGGATGAAAGGGTCTATTTGGAAGAGAGAATTGAAGGAGGTAGTATTAATGGGAAATAGTGCTGGAGAAATTAATGTGGCTGAAAACTAATGAAGCCCTAGGGCCTGATGATCTACATCCGATGGTACTAAAAGAGGTGGCTATGGAAACAATAGATGTGTTGTCACCTTCCTAAATTCTGTTGATTCTGGAAGAGTCCCAGTATAAAAAACGAAGCGATGGGGAGGATAGGAAATTACAGACCAATTACCCTATCAATAATAAAGGATGTTCTAACAGACCACATGGAAAGAATCAGTCGGATTATATAAAATCAACATGGATTTACGAAAGAGAGATTGTATTTAACAAACCTACTGGAATTCTATGAAGACGCAACTAGTAAAATAAATGAGAGAGAACCAGTGGATGTGTATTTCAATTTCGAGAAAGCTTTGGATAAAGTCACGCATAGAGTTTATTGAACAAAATCAGAGCACGTAAGATTGTTGGTGATATACTGGCATGGACTGATACTTGGTTAGCAGACAGGAAACAGAATGGGAATGAACAGATTATTTTCAGTGCTGAAGGCGGTGACAAAGTGGGACACGGCAGCAATCATTGCTTGTGTCCCAACTCTCCACAACATATATCAATGATTTCAATGAAGGAATAAAATATAATATTTCCAAGCTTGCTGACAACATGAATTAGGTAGGACTTTGCGTGATGAGCAAAATGTGAAGAGGCTTCAGAGTGATTTTGATGTGTTGAGTAAATAAACAAATATATGGCAGATACATTGTAATGTGGATATGTGTCAAATATGAAAAACATTTTGGCAGAATATTATTTAACAGTGATAATTTGGAAAATGTTGGTGTACAAAGAAACCTGGAAAGCAAGCATGCAGAATCAGCAAGCAGTTCCAAAGGAAACTGGTATGTTGACATCCATTATAGATGGTCAATGTACAGGAATAAGGAAGTCTTACTTCAGCTGTACTGTGCCTTGATGAGACTGAACTTGGAGTATTGTGTGAAGTTTTCATCTCCTTACCTAAAGAAAATATGCACTTGCTATAGAGGAAGTGTAGCAAACGTTCACAAAACTGATTCCTAGAATGACATATTTGTTGTATGAGGACTGATTGGGTTGACATTCTCATTATTGGTTTTCATGGGATGTAGTCATCTCTGGCCAGCATTTATTACCAATCCCTAACTGCCCAGAAGAGACAACCTTGTTGTTGTGTTGCTGTGGGTCTGGAGTCAGTATAGGCGAGATCAGATAAGGATGGTATATTTCTTTCCCTAAAGGGCATTAGTGAACCAAATGGGTTTTCCAACAGTTGACAATGGTTTCATTGTTATCATTAGACTCTTAATTCCAAATACTTTCATTGAGAGGAGAGAGCAGGGATGGCATTGTGGCGCAGTGAGAGTGTGGCATTAAGACAGAGAGTCAGCCATGATCATGGCGGAATAGGCTCAATGCTTCACATGGCCGGTGCCTGTTTATTTTATGTAATTTTATGTAATTTTCTCTAATTACATATGAGCATAAGAACCAGGAGCAGGAGTAGGCCATCTGGCCCTTCGATCCTGCTCTGCCATTCAATAAAATCATGGCTGGTCTTTTTGAGGCTTCAGCTCCACTTACCCACCCTCTCACCATAGCCCTTAATTCCTTTACTGTTCAAAAAATTATCTATCTTAGCTTTAAAAACATTTACTGAGGAAGTCTCAACTACTTCACTGGGCAGTGAATTCCATAAATTTGCAACTCTCTCGGTGAAGAAGTTCTTTCTAAATTCAGTCTTAAATCTGCTCCCCCTAATTTTGAGGCTATGCTCTCTTGTCCTAGTTTCGCACGCAAGTACTTCTATCTTAATTATATGTTTCTAGTCAATGTCACCAGTTAATGTGAGGCTAAGCCAGCTGCTCTACATTTGGCATGTTTGCTTTCAGAAATGAGCTTTCAGCCATGGGTGCGATCCATCATTGAGACATAGCTTCCACATTGCAATAACCTGTCCCCACAAATAGAATCATAATATCTCTACAGTGCAGAAAGAAGCCATTCATCCCATTGAGTCTGCAACGACCCTCTGAAGAGCATCCCACCCAAATTCAAACCTCTACCCAATCCCATACTTACCATGGCTAATCAATGTAGCCTGCACATCCCTGTACACCACGGTCAATTTTGCATCGCCAATCCACCTAACCTGCACAAAGAATCATATAACCCTTACAATGTGGAAGCATGACATTCGACAGGCCCATCGAATGGTCTGCTTTCATACTGTAGGTACTTTATGATTCTATGTGCAGGTCAGGTGATTGGCCATGCAAAATTGTCCATTTGGACTGTGGGAGGAAACAGGAGCACTTGGCAGAAACCCATGCAGGCACAGGGAGAATGTGCAAACTCCACACAGACAGTCACCCAAGCCTGAATTGAAGCCAGGTCCTTGAGGCTGTGAGGCAGCAGTGCTAACACTGAGCCACAATGCCACCAAATAGCTCGGTTCACCTGCTGCTAAAACCTTCACCAATGCATAAAGACTTGATTATTCCAACACTCTGCTTGGTCAGCTTCCTACTGTCTACTCAATATTGCTGACAGAATCACACCTCATACAAATTCTCTTTCATCCATCACCCCTTTGCCTGCATTTGCTCCAGCTCTGGCAAAGTGTCAGTTTTGAAATGCTCATCCTTATCTTCAAATTCCACTCCTCTCTATCTCTGTCAACTCCTCTCAACCTATAACTATTCTTCCAATTCTGGTCAGTGTGCATTCCTGCTTCTAATCATTCCATCATTGGTGGCTACACCTTCAATGGCTTGAAACCTAATTTCATCTTTCCCCACTCCCCATTGTTCCTGAATACATTGTATAACTGTTTTTCTGGATGTAGGTTTGCTCACTGAGCTGGATGGTTCATTTTCAGACGTTTCATCACCATACTAGGTAACATCTTCAATGAGCCTATGGATGAAGTTTAAGTGTTTTTCTTCAGCTCCTGTAGTACCTGGGTGCAATGTGTCATGGCTTATTTAAATAATGTCCTGATGCAGCTCCAGTTGTGGGTGTTGGAACGATGGCTCCTGTAGTGAGTATCTGGTCAGTGTGTGTGGCTTTCCTGTAGATGCTAGTCTGCAGCTCTCCATTGGCTTTTCATTCTACAGAGACATCTGGGCAGGGGAGTCTGTTATTGCTCTCTTCCTTTTTGGTGAGCTCTATATTGATAATGATGTTGTTTATGTGTTTGTGGGTTTCTTCTAATTTATTGCCTTTCATGATGACAAAGGTGGCATCCATATAGCGACATAGGTGTCATTCCATAGGAATTGCAACACAAACTGAAACACCTAGTAAAAGATTGAAGCCACTCTGTCCACTCTACCGAGGAGTTCCTTGACATCATCAAAGAAACCAAGGTAGAGGACGATGAGGTCATGGTTTCCTTTGATGTGATTTCCCTATTCACATCAATAAACATCACCCCTGCCAAAGAAACACTGGCCTCATTGCTGGATGAACCAAGGACACAAACACCTGACAGCACCAATTCCATCAGCAAGGACAGCATCCTCAAACTAGTAGACCTGTGCCTCATAACCCACTTCACCTTCAACGACAAGACCTACAAACAAGTCAACAGGATGCCTATGGGATCACCAGTATCAGGACTCTTAGCAGAAATAGTTATGCAGAGGTTATAATGAACAGCCTTTCCCATGCTCCAGCGCAAGCCTTGAATCCGCTATGTGGATGATATCTTTATCATCACAAAACACCACAAATTAGAAGAAACCCACAAATGTAATAAGCAACATCCCTTACTAGTGTAAAGTTCACCAAAGAGAAGGAGAACAATAACAGATTCCCCTCCCTCGACGTCACTGTAGATTGAAAAGCCAATGGAGAGCTGTGGTCCAGCATTTACAGGAAAGCCACACACTCTGACCAGATACTCAACTACAGGAGCAATCATCCCAACACCCACAAATGGAGCTGCATCAGGGCATTATTCAAATAAACCTCACTGCAGAACCCAAGAACCTCAAGAAGCCGAAGAAAAATATTTATACAATGTATTCAGGAGAAGCGCAGTCCGTCGATTCCTACATTCCTATATTCTTAGATTAATATTAACTGATGAAAGTTAAAATAAAATTAGGCAAATGTTGTTATATGGGGCTGGATTGGTAATCAGGCAAGATCTCATTGAGTGCAGATCTATTTTGAGGGGCTGCATGATCTACTCCTATTCTTATGTTTAAAGTAGTTATGAAAGAAGAGAACAATAGCGATTTTAGCACTATCTCAGAATCATGTGATAAATTACATCCAACAAAATATTGAAACCTGTTTATTTTATCCTTGAGCTGTCCTCCTACCAATTCCACCATTCTATCCATTTTTTAAAGTCAATGTATTCCAAATAAAAGTCACAGTCTACACAAAGGTTTGATAGAAAGAGAATGAAGTGATATATCATTGTAAGCGGAAGACTACATTTGCTGTAACATGTACGTAATGGACGGGGGGTGGGGTCACATCTTAATATTAGAATAACAATAATAAAAGGCTAAGATATTCAATGAAAGTATACACCGATAATCTTAAAAGGAGGGGTGTTCCTGGGTGGCAGCAGAATTAAACAGTACTTGTGGCCAGGGCAGACAGGACTAATTGATGCATATTCTCCATCATGAGAGTTGCTTTGCCCTGAGAAGTTGACTATCAAGACTTTTGTTAGAGTTGAACGTTATGGTAACGAATGGTAGTAATTACAAGAGATTCGATTACTTCTTCAGACTTGGCACCATTACTCATGTAGGCACTATCAGGAGATAACTGCACTCAGTGTGGGCTGTTTGACAGCCATTACCTTTCTGTTTGCTTCAGGGAGCTTTTCAAAGTTACCATAATTACACTCTGCAGGGAAGAAGCAACTCAATCATCAAGTCGCATTCAGCACTTAGTGCACAAAATAGCTTTTTCAATAACATGTAAGGTTTTAGAATCTCATATTTGTCAATTTGTACAAAGGTACATGCTGCTCTACTTACATCTATAATTTGCATAACACAGTACCATGTGTTTATAGCTAAATTCACTGCCCCATCTCTTCCACGAACAGCCACCTTGAAGAGGTTTTGCTGTTCTCTCAATGACATTTCTGTGTATTTCTTCCAGTACTTTGTTTATCTTTGTCACTTTTTATTTCCCTCCTCATGTTTGATCAGGTATCCCTCGCGATTGGGTCTCTCAGTCATATCTCTTCTATTAATTCTCTCTCTGGCGGATTGGATTCTTTGGACTGCTGTTCTTGCTACGTTCTGATTGAGCCATGCCCAACTCAACATGCCATTACCTGCACACTGTTGACCTCTCCCTTAAACAGCACTAACTCTATCACAGCTGTTCAACTTCTTGTTTCATTTCATCCGTTATCTCTTCTGGCAGTTTAATTTTTTTAAAAAATTATCTTCCTTTCAAATGTGAAAGATTCTAAGATTAAAAAGTCATTGGTAACCGCTCCCATCTAGATTCTTCTTCACTTTAACTGCCCTCTGACCCCATCCCTTCTTCAAATCTCATCCCTTGCCATATATTCACAATACCAGTGAAACCACTGAAACACGATCTCAAAACCTTCTCTTCAGCAGCTCTGCTTCAGACTGTCTGTTCCCCACATAAGACCATAAGACAAAGGAGCAGAAATCAAGCCATTCAGCCCATCAAGTCTGCTCTGCCATTCAGTCATGGCTGATAAGTTTCTCAACCCCATTTTTCTACTTTCTCCCCATAACCTTTGATCCCCTAGATCCTCAAGAACCTGTCTATCTCAGTCTTAAATGACTCAATGACCTGGCTTCCATACAGGGGTGTCTACATACTGGAGTCCATCCCTGATGAGCCCTAAATCCATGATGTGGACATGCCGGTGTTGGACTGGGGTGGGCAAAGTTAAAAATAACACAGTACCAGGTTATAGTCCAACAGGTTTACTTGGAAGTATAAGCTTTTGGAGGGCTGTTCCTTCATCAGGTAGCTTCCTGACAAATGAGCAGCACTCTAAAAGCTTGTACTTCCAAATAAACCTGTTGGACTGAAACCTGTTGTTGAGTGATTTTTAACTTTGTCCTACATTAATGGCAGTGGCTCCCTTCCAATGCACTAGAATTTGCACTAGAAACAATCTCAAAACATTGGACTGGCAGGCACCCTGACACAATGTGGAATCCATCAACTGAAGGGTCTCACTGCATGATGGCCCATGCATCACTGCACCCAATGCAATTACTTCCATGAAGTGGGAATATAATTCCAAGAAAAGGAGCCTGTACATTATTCACTCTACTTACAACACAACCGCCTCCTGATAGATAATGCTACAAAGGGATAATGTTCCATTAGTGGAAGCATTTTTGTTTAAATTGAATCACACCAAATTCATTGTGAACTTGGTGTAATTATAGACTCCCATCACTAAATTAACCTCAAAAGTACTTGTGCATGACGAATGGTGCCAGTGATTCACTCTGACAGCAGGAGGCTGAAGAGGATACATCACATTCTGAGCTAGTGCCAGCTCCAGCTGTTCTGCAGCGCCTTGGAATTACTGCTAGGCTTGTTTTATTATTAACGGTTACATATTACAGCTCTGTTCTTAGATTCTATATTTGATAGCATGATGATTTATGCTGCTGGACAGCGTGTTTTGTGTGGAAGGAGGTGGGGGAGTGAATTGCGAGAGGACACTGTTTCTCAGTTGATCTGCCAGAGGCAGGTTCATTCAGTGCATTCAAGTCATGGCAGCTACAACGAGGAGGACAATTTAATGCATGAGGTGTGCTGTAGAAAGTTTTCAGGTCAGTGTTCCAGTGTAAGCATGTAGTGAATTTTACATGAGGCATTCTTTTTGCGTCAGGGGTTTAAGACAAGATGTTCTTGTCTCTGTTGCAATAAAACATTGTCTCTGGCTGTGTTGCTGGAAGGAATTAAAATAAAATCTGTCCTTGGAACTGAGACTTTTAAGATAAGGTTTTTATTTGACACTGTACAGTCTTTCACTTTTAATACTGAGTTAAGCAACTTTAACTCTGAGCTGCAACTCCTGCTATCCTGTGTTCTGGTAATGGAGACCAGACTCTAATGGAATTAGAGGAAGTTTGGACTGAGGATCCACTCAGTGGAATGATCCTGTTATCTACCTGCTTTTCTTTGATTACTCTTGGATCATGGGAGGCTTCTTCCTTTGTCAGATTTTCTGTTTTGTTCTTTTTCTGAGTCATTATGGAATCTTCCTGCTCAATTGTGGTCCTCTCTCTCTTTAACATCATAGCATGTGGAGAAAAGAAAGGTTGTTCAATGTGAGAATCAGTTCAGCCAAGTAGAGGAATAAAGCGGTGGTGGTCGATACTAATTGTTGGACCTCTATTTCAGGAAGAGGTAGCAATGCCCCTCTTGGCCTGGAATGGAGATTGAGAGAGATTAGGTATCCATGGTAAAAATGAGACAGTTACGACCAGAAAACTGGAAAGAGCTAAGATATTGGAAGTTAACCAGAAGGTAGGAGAATATGTAAAAAGTTAGCCTCTGAAAGGAAGGTAAAAAGCTTTTTATCATCATGCTGGCTGGGGGGTAACCCAAAATGGAACTCGAGGCAAAGATAGAGTATACATGGGGTGGTGCATGGCATTGAGTTTGTACCTCAGGATGTGTCAAGGTGGCAGGTTGAGACCACCGCTTGAACTCTTTCTTCAGCAGCACCGATTAATTCTGTCATCATTGTATACACACATGGCAGAACACTCATTCTTCAAATAAATCGAACAAGGTGCAAACCAAAGCCATAGAAAAACGTTATTTGTTCCGTTGTTCTGATGCCAGTTCTTTGGTGGAGCTATACAACTCCCCTGCTCTTTTCCCAATGCAAATCACACCCTCCAAGTGTTACCCAATTTACTTTTGAAAGTTAATAATGAATCTGCTTCCTCTAATTATTGACCCTTCTACCAATGGAAACAGTTTCTCTTTTGAAATCATCCTGATCTTTAATACATTTCTTAAATCTTCACATAATAATTGACCTCTCCTTCTCTAAGGCAAACAACTTTAGTTTCTCTTGTCTCTTTACATTACTGAAGTGTGCATTCCTGTCATAATGGCAGCATACTATCAAAGAGCATGGCATCCTTCCTAAAGTGTGAAATACCCAGAATCAGACTCTGTTTTGCCAACAAGTCTGTTATATGTTACTTTATCTAATATCCCTGAAAATTCAATGACATATCATCAACTGCACAGCCCTAGTTAAACCCTTAACTTTACTGAGTCAAGAGCTCAATCCAATCCACCCAACTCATAAATTGACCCCAAGCTTCCAGTTACCTGCCACTTCAACACACCATGCTAACAACTCTGTTTCAGGCCCGCTGCAGTATTCCAGTGAGCCTCAGTGCAACATTTCATATTCCCCTTGTGGACCATGCAACCTCCACATCAAGTTCAATAACTTTAGAGCCTGATTCCATCCCAGTTTTTTTCTTTTACCCACTCCTACAGCTGATCCTGTCATTACATCATTTGCTTTCAGCACAGTCGCCCATTCTCACCTACTCTCAGCTCTCATTATCACTTATTCAGCTTCACCTCTGTCCTGGCCTACTTCATTAATCCCCTAGTGTTCCTCTCCTTCCCATATCGCTCTCTCTCTCTCGAGACTCCATCTCCATCTATTAGCTCACCTCTCTCCGTACCCCTCTGACCTTGTCCGCAGCATAAGTACCACTTTTTCCCTGCTGCTAACAATTCTGATGAAGGACTATCGATCTCAAAAAACTTAGCAATGCTTTCACTCCACCGATGTTGCCAGACCTGCTGAGTTTCACCAACAATCTATGTTTTTATTTCTGATCTCCAGAATCTGCAGTTCTTTGTTTTTTGTTAACAAATTCTTCTTTGGGCCATCTTTGACCAACATTTTCTTATATGTAGCTCTTAATATTATAAATGTCCACTCATCACCTTTCCGAAATAATTTACTTATTTGAAATTTGAAGGTGTGGCCTTACAAAATAATTTCTCTCTGAAATGGGAAAAAAACAACCTAACCTTGATGAAAGACTGATTCCAAAACCTAAATTTAAGAGAAAGTCTAAAAGGAAGAATAATAATGTAGAAGAACGATGCAGATTATCTGCTAACAGTGGAATGCACTTCAATTAAAAAAATCAAAAGAACTTCTCCAAACCCATGCTGGAAGTTGAATTTTTAAAATTAATTGTGGAACAAGCAGTTGTGGAGGTGAAAAAAATAATTGGTTCTTTCTTCTCGATATTTAATTGGAGAAAATTTCTGGCTACTCAGCTCTGGATATTGAAAAATAACCTGACAACTTGGGAACAGTGGAAGAGTCAAGTGGTGAAGGTGAAGTAAAACTGAAGATCATCAGTATTTAGGTGGATCCCATGAACAAGATGAACCTGGTGCGGAGCTGAAGGGAAATAGAAGACAAACTAGAGAGAACTGTGAGTTCAGGGCTAGAACTGAAGAAGCTTTATTGGTACAATGAACAAGCAGAAGGGAGAGAAATAGCTGAGGCAACTGGTCCAAATGATGTCAATCTAACTGGCAAAGAAATCATATGTGTTCTTGCACTTGCAGTTAAGACAATAAGAAGTAGAGACTGTTCAGCCTCTCAAGCCTGCTCTCTCATTCAATTGAATCATGGCTAATCTGAAATTCCTCACATCCACTATCCTGCCCTATCCATGTCATCCTTGATTCCCTGACTGATCAAGAAACCACCTATCTCAGCATAAATATACGTAAAGACTCTGCCCCCACAACACTCTGTAGCAAAGAGTTCCAAAGCCTCACAACTCTCAAAGACATTCCTGCCCATCTCAGTCTTAAATCAGCACCTTTTTATTCTGGAATAATGGTTGGAGGTGAGGATGGAGGACAATGGAAACAGAGATTTAAGAAGTCAATTTACTGTCTGAATTAGCTGGCTATTTGCTTGGTATAGGAGATGAAGTGTGTATCCAAGTTCAGGCTAGCAGGAATCATTCATTTTAAATTAATAACCTGGATGCATCAGTTGGTATTACAGGGATTATTGCTAGGGCAACCAATAAATTGTACAGAAATGCATTATAAGGGCAAGAACAAAATTGAGCCAGAAGTTAAATCAAATTCAGATTGTTTGCATGATGCCAAAAACCAAGATTAAAACAGTGTTGTGGAATTAATTGGTTTCTGGAGGACTGCCAATCTTAACTTCACCATAGCCCCAGTGAGTTTAATAGGCTGTATTTAACTCCCTGTATTATGGATTAGGCAGATCAACTTCAATTCACACTTGGACTGATCACTGTAACCACAACAAGAATTGGAGTAAAACAAAATACAAAGGATTGGAAACTTCTGCCTTGAGAGTTTGTAAGCCTACCTCTGCTTGTCTCATGATCCCTGACTTGAGAAACTACATCCCCCTGCAATGCTGGGAGTTGTACATCTGTAGTTACTGCCTCTACCATGGCACTGCTGAGTGCAGGAGCTGTTGGCCATTAATTGTACAATGGATTTCGCTGCACAGTGATTCTGTCCCTAAGATCTTAATTTCAGAGGATAGCCCACTGGTGGTCTGGCCACTGCCTAATTAACGTGTTGATGGGTGGTCCTTCACTGGAAGAGACAATGCTTGTCTCTTGTCATACCTTCTGCTGACTGATGACATGCCCAATGCCTCAACACTTTCTGTGCAAAATAACAAAATCATTTACTTCAGCCAAGTAATGGAAGAGGTTGTGGACAATGGTAACAAGGCAGAAATAACCAGCTCCTGACATTCAGTTCCACCGCGGCCGCTCGGATCCCAAACTTGGTACAGTCTTAGTCCAAATATTGATAAAGAAAATTGAACTCCAGAGGTGAGGTAAAAGTAACTGCCCTTGACATCAAGGCAATATGTGACAGAGTGTGACATTAAGAACTTCTTGCAAAAACTGGAGTAAATGCTAATCAGAGGGAAAACTCTGCGCTGGTTTGAGTCATTAATAACACAAATGAAAATGGTTGAACTTTTTAGAGGTCAGTCATCTCAGCTCCAGGGCATCATTGTAGGAGTTCCTGAAGAACATCATTGAAGAACATCTTTAGCTGCTTCATCAATGAACTTTCCTCCATCATAAGATCAGAAGTGGAGATGTTTGCTGATGATTGCACAATGTTCAGTACTATTTGTGACTCCTTAGATACTGAAGCAGCCTGCCTCTAAATAGTGCAAGACCTGAACAATATCCAAATTTGGGCTGACAAATGATTTACATGGTGAATCATTTGCACCATGTAAATGACAGGCAATGACAATCTTGAACAATCTTGAACAACATGGATCCCTCTCTATCAATATCCTGGAAGTTCCCATTGTCCAGAAACTGAACTGGACTAGCCACATAAATCCTGTGGCTGTAAGAGGAGGTCAGAGGCTAGGACTTCTTTGGCAGGTAATTCACCTCCTGGCTTCTAATGCTTTGTCAACCATTGATAAGGGTATAAGTCAGGAAAGCTTCAAAAATACTCATGAAGATCAATACACACTGCTTATCCTCCATGTACAATGCCTTGAATGATGACATGACATCTACCTTCTAGAAAGGTGAGATCAACAAATGCATAGGAACATCATCAATGTTCCATGTGATTGTTCTTTCTGTGGAACAGACCTGTGAGATCAGTGTGCAGTAATGGCTTCTAAAAGTGGAAGCCATTCATTGGCAAGCTGATTGTAATGAGGAACTTCCCAATTGCTATGCAGTTTAGCAGGAATGTTGAACACCACAGTCATCAAATTCCCCTCTAAGTCACACAATATCCTGACTTGGAAATATATAACTGTTCCTTCACTGTCATGGGGTCAAAATCCTGGACCTCCTCCTTAACAGCACTGTGAGTATACCGACACCAAAAAGACTGCAGAGGTTCAAGAAAGCATCTCACTACTACCCTCTTCAGGGCAGTTGGGACCGAGCATTAAATACTGGCCAACCAGTGACACCCACAGTTTATGTACAAATAACTAAAGTGTCTTAGATCCTTTCTCCGTTTGACAAATTGCTCAGATGTAATTTGATTCTGCTCTGGTGTGATGAAAATATGATTACAATTGGTACATATGAGGTTCTGAAGCTTAAAACAATCTGAACTCTATTAACAGAGACTACATTACGTCTGAATTTGCAACCTCCATCACTTCCAGTGGGCAGAGATAATGTATGTCATCTGTCACTCTGGTTGTTGTGAGCTTGACTGCATTCCTGTGAAATATTTTGCCAAATTTACTTTTTGACAACAATAGGTTGGATTTTCCATGGATGGGCAATGGCAGCCATATTGCCACTGTGCTCCTATATTTGGCATAAAGGCAGAGCTTTACGTTTCTGCTGAGATATTCTGATCATGGCTCCTTCAGAAATAAGGAGGGCACCTCAAATGTAACGGATGCCTTGCAGTGCTGGATAACTGGGAGGAGGGGGTGGAAGTCAAACCTTGGTCACGTTTTTATGGCAGTAGTTTCTGTATTCTGTAATTCAAATGTCTTGAGGTGTGGGGTCCTTGGAATGATAGAGGGACAGGTATGTTTTGGGGCAAAGGCAGTTGGATGAAGTCAAGGACATGGGGGGGCGCCAGCTTATTAGTTGTGCATGGGCTGGACTAGATTTTTAATCTTCTATCTGTTCCTGAATTGCAGCAGACTCACCAAAATCACTGACATCCATCAGAGAGCACCAGATACAGGGGCAATACTCATCAGATTCTGTAATTTTCTGAGCAATTCTCTTGGAGTCTGCTATGTTGGGATTCTGCAGAGTCCTCATTCGCAGCTCCCATCTGCCCTGCTGAAATGACTATCCAGCCATCAGAAAATCCAGGTAAAATCCTGTACTCATCTGTGCAGATGGTATGGTGAAATTGATGTTTGATTGTTAAGATGTACAAATGCCACAATCAAAGCTATTTCCATAGACATAGAGCACCATGACACAAGAATATGAAAGACACCAGAAGCTAAGCCCTGTACTTTATGGGTTTATTGCTCCCTTGTCTCTCTCTCTCTCTCAGAATTTTGATGGCTATGAACAAAATCAGCTTAGTCCCAGAGTGTGCTGTTGAGTCTTATTACCTTTCTGCCTGTCAGAAATCACTGAACCACAAAAATGAGGACACTTCCTAAGTCAGTTAAACAGCAAATATAGACTAAAAGGAATAACTGTGAACTTGGAAATACAGAACTAAGTCAGGAAGTTTACACCAAATTAAGCAATAACCAAAGAAGAAAGAAAGGTTTGAAGTTTTGGGACAGCTTTGACAAAGGACATCATATGCAACTTTAACCTTTTCTTCGGTATCAAGAAATGCAAAGCACCATTCTACGATGTTTGTGTTGATTCGTTCACATTTTGGAATAACTTTACACTCCCGCCTCTAAAACACAGTTTAGCCAACAGGGGCTATCTCTCACAGATCGTGAAATCTATCAATTTGCTGGTAAGAGAGAAACAATTAGTATTTATCATGTCCTTCAGATGTCTGAAGGTGCTTACAACCAATTAACTGCTTTGGAAGAACAGTCTGTTAAGTCAGCAACATAACAGCCAATTTGCACTCTGTGGGGTATATAACCACCAATTGAACCACCAATATTTGCCTTTTAGGCAGTTCATTTGTTTTTGACAGTGTTGGCTGAGGGACAAATGTTGCCCAGGAGAAATGCTGCCTCTTTAATTAGCGCTATGGAACTTGTTTACATTTGTCCCAATAGCTTTAAATGTGATAGTGCATTGTTCCTATAGCACTGAGGTATCAACTGCAGTGGGATTTCAGCCTGCAATCCTCTGATATAAAGAAGAAGGCACAGCCACAATGCACAGACTGACACTTTTCAGGCTCTTCGAAGAGTTAAGTGCATGGAACTGTGACAGTAATCAAATGAAGTTGCACTTTTTAAACTACAATCAGGAGTGGTGGAGTGGTAGTGTCCCTACTTTTGAGCCAGGAGGCCTGGATTCAAGTCCCATCTGTTTCAGAGATGTGAAATAACAAGCTGAGCAAGCTGATTAAAAATATCTAAACTGCAAATAGTGAGGCTCATTTCAAATTCATGAAATTTGTTTAGGTGAGTTAGCTGTCACTCAGTTGGCAGCATCTTTGCCTCTGCATCAGAAGGTTTTGGGTTCATGTATTACTCCAGGGAGTGAAGGCAAAAATCATATCTGACTTTCTGATGCTGTACTGAGGGAGTAGTGGAAGTATTGTATCTTATATGATATACTAATTCGAGGTCCCATCTGCCTGAAACCACCTGACAAAGGAGCAGCACTCTGGAAGCTTGTGACTTCGATTATAATCTGGTGTCATGTGACTTGTGACTTTGTCCACCCCAGTTAAACACTGGAGTCTGTACATCACAGGTAGAATAAATGTAGAGAAGTTATCACCAGTATCCTAGCCGATATATATCCCTTGTGACAAAATCAGATTTTGTCTTTATCACACTTCTGTTTTTGGAAGCTTGCCACACAAACTAGATCTGAAGTAGATGATTTGGGCCCTTGAGCCTGCTTCACCATTAAACACGAACACGCTTGATCTGTTTGTGTTGCTATTTCCATATGCTTATCCACCCCCAATGATCCTTGATTCCCCAACAAGATGAAATCTTTCTATGTCCATCTTGTCAAGACCATTCAGAATCTTGTCAAAACACATTATCCAAGTCAACCTTCAACCCTTCAAAACTTTGGTGGCAACAAATTCAGCTTGTCTGACCTATCCTCATAAAACAACCCACTCATTTCAGGTATCTATCTAACAAATCCCCTCTGAACTGCCCCAAGTGCTTTTTACATCCTTCCTTAAATAAGGAGACTTACTATCCAAAATGTGTTCTCACCAATGACCTATATGACTGAAGTATAAACATCCTAATTTTTATGTTCAATTCCCATTACAAAAAATAGGAAAGCATTCCATTAGCTTTCTTGATGATGTGCTAAACTGGCAGGCTCATTTTTGTGAGTCATGCACCAGAACACCTAAATCCCTCTGCACCTCAGAATTCCCCGGTCAATTTGCATTGAAGTAGTACTCTGCTTCTTTATTCTTCCTACCCAAGCAACTATGTTTTTCCATATTCTATTTCATCTGTCCAATTTTTGGCACATCACTCAATTCATCTGCGACTACCTCATGTCTTTTTCACAAATTACTATCTTGCCTATCTTAATGTCGTCTGTGAATTTAGCCACTGTGTCTTCTCTCCTCTCATCAAAGTCAATGATGTAAATTGTAAAAAGTAATGGCCCCAGTACAGAACCCTGCTGGACTCCACTTGTCACATTCTACCAATCAGATAAAGATCCATTTATGCATACTGTCTGCTTTTTGGCAGCAAGCCAAACCTCTTTCTGGGTCTCTGCACTATGAGCTTTTATTTTCAGCAATAACCTTTGACGTGGAATTTTATTAAATGCCCTCTAGAAATCCAAATATAAGACATACACAGGCTCCCATTTATGCATTATGCATGCTATTGTTTTAAAGAACTCCAATAAATTGGTAACACATGGTTTCCCTTTAGCAAAACCATGCAAAATCCCAATTATCGTAAGTTTATCTATGTGCATAGCTGTAATCTCTTTTATGATCAATTCCAACACCTTCCTCATGACAGGCATCAAGCTAATGACCTATAGCTTTCTGTTTCTGACTTCCTTTCTTCTTAGCTACTTTTCAGTCTGATGGAACCTTTCTAGGGAATGTTGGAAAATTAATAGCAACACATCAACTGCTTCAAAACCAACCTCTTTTAAGACCCTAGGATGAAGTCCATTTGGAATCTGAAATTTGTCAGCCAGCAGTTCCATCAGTTTTCTTAGTACAACTTCCCTTGTGATTGTAATTTCACAAACATCCTCTCTCTCTTCCACTTCCGGAAATACAGCTCAACTGGAATGTTATTTTTAATCCTTTATAGTGAAGGTAGAAGCAAAATATTTGTTCATTTCATCTGCCATTTCCTTATAATCAACTCTTGATTCTTGCTCTCTAGGAGACCAACGCTCACTTAACTTAATCATTTCCTTTTTAAATAATTGTGAAAAGACCTTGCTCTCTGGTTTTACATTCCTAGCTATCTTCCTCTCACACATCTTCTTTCTGATTAACCTTTTAGACTTTCATTGCTGTTCTTTATATTCTGACCAATCATTCGATCTGCCACTCATCTACTTTCAGATATATGCTTTCTCCCAAACATTGCAGCTTTCCCTCATCTTTTTAGTTAATCATGTTTGGTGAGTCTCGCTGCAGAATTCTTCTTATATTAGGAACATACTTATTTTGAGTATGCTGAAATATCTCCTTAAATGTCTGCCACTGTATCTCTATTGATCTATCCTCTTGTTTAGAGTGCCAGTTCATTTCAACTAGTTCAGCCTCATGCCCACCTGGTCACCCTAATTTAGGTTTAAAATATTAGACTTAGACTTAATCTTCCTCTTTTCAATCTTGATATAAAATTCAATCATACTGTGATTGCTGCTACCTAGGGAAGCCTTAACCTTGAACTCATTAATTAATCCCATCACATTATCCAAAAACCAAGTATAATATAACATGTACTCTGATCAGTTCAAAAACATGCTACACTAAGAAACTATGACTCCTCATCCAGGCTACAACTGTCAATCTGACTTTTTCAGTTTAAATGTAGATTAAAGTCACCCATAATTATTGCTATTCATTTAACACAGGCATTCAGTATTTCTTCTTATATACTACTTCCACTAGTGACTTCTTCCCCCTACTATTCCTTATCTTCATCCAAACTGATGCTACATCCTGACTCCCTGAACCAAGATCGTCTCTAACTCTTGAACAAATGCAGTCTCGTTTTGGTTGATTTATGTATTGTTTTTCTCTCTGTCTATTCCTGCTGTTTTTTGACACTCATTTTTCATTTACTATTTTCCTCTCTTATCTTGTCATTATTCTTTGATAGACCACACCTTTCAATATTTGATTCCTTTCCACTACCATTTAGTTTAAAATCATTTCTATTTCCACAGTTATGCATTTGGAAAAACCACTGGCCCCAGTACAGTTCAGGCGTATACTGTTCCAATGGTATAGTCCTTACTTTTTCCAGTTCTGCTGCCAGTGATCCAAAAACTCAAACCCGCCTCTGTCACACTGGTCTTTGAGCCAAATATTTATTTCTCTAATTTTATACCATAAGCCAGTTTGCATATGCTTGTAATAATATCTAGCTTATGGCCTTTTGAGGTTCTGCTTTACAATTTGGTGCCTTGATCTTCATAGTCTCTGTGGAGAAACTCTTTTCTCATATCTGTGTCATTGGTACCAAAATGGACTATGACCACTGGATCTTCCCCTTCCCATTGCAAGTTTCTCCCCGGCCCTGAGCAGATATCCCAAATCCTGGCACCAGGCAAGCAACGTAACCATCTTAACTCTTGTTCTTTGCTGCAGACAATGGTGTTGATTCTGCACCCCTCCCCCCCCACCATTATATTATCACCTACTTCTCCATTCCTTATCGTGACCCTCTCTTGAATGGCTTTCTGTTTCACGGTGCAATGTTCAGTTTACTCATCCACTCTATAGTTCCTGCTCTCATTCAAACAGGCTGCAAGCATCTCAAACCTACTGGATAATTACAGGGGCTAAAACTCCTGCACACTTATTTGCTGAGTCTCCTTACCCACCTTAGTCATATTCACACCCTCTTGACCATGACCAAAAAAAAAGGCTCAATCTGAAATGATGTGACTGTCTCCTAGTTAAAAAAAATCAAAGTAACATTCCCCTTCCCTTATGCATCACTGTATGTAGTTCAACTTCCAACTCCTAAGCTCTGATCCGAAGCTGATCGAATTAAAATGGATTAGTTACTGCGTTTTCCACAGACAACAATGGCTACGTTTCAAACACTGGCCGCAAAACACTGCGTGACATCCAGTGGTTTGAAAACGTGGTTAGAAAAAGCATTTTGTTAATTATTCTGATAAGTATTACAAATTCAACTCCATGTGTATCTTCTTTTTCTGCAAGATCTGAATTAATTAGAAATCATTCTGTCGGAAGCCTTCATACATCAGGAGCATACTGATTTGAAACCATTTATATATATGGGTCTAGAAATCCTGCACAGCAACTCAAGTTGCAGTTAATGGTCATCCAATCTCAAAAGCATAGGAATGTTGAGGGAGCAAACTCTAGATGCCCAAAAGAAATCTGAAACGCAGCAGTTGAAGTATCCAGAGTGTTACGTTAGTTAATATTTTCCATAATCATTAGTGCAGCATCATTTCACCTAAAATCATCCTCAAATTTTTAATTGGCCATTTTGTGTTCTCCATGTGGCATTCATGCCCCAAGCGGCGCTAGTTTTTTTTTATTAATGTAATGTACAGGCTGCTAATTACCAGTTAAATAAAGTACCTCCCTTCCCTCCCTCTGCAAAACACTTTCCTCAATCATCTCCCAAACAAAACTCCAGTTTGGTTGAGACAATGACAATCTCCCATGAACAGCAATAAAGAAAATTGTGTGGGAAATTGAATTATCTTATAATTACTGTTGCTGGTACTTACAAAGTCCCATTGGACCTCTAAGTGGACTGCATGTGAAAACAATCAATGAATGGGGGCTTGGAAATATCTCCATTCGGTTTTAGAAAAATGTTTGAAGAAGTATTTATTTTAAAGGAGCAAAGATTTTGAGCTAGCATTGGTATTAGCATAACAGGTGAAAAGGTTCTTATACAACATTTTAAAAGGGAAAATCTATCAATCTAATAGTATACATCAGACATATCCAAGAAGGTAGGATCATGATAGAATCATTAACCAATTTCTCGGAAGCATTTCACAACTTTGGTGAAATGCTGAACAGAGGAATGTCAGAAGAATGCATTAAGTAAATTGTTGAAATGGGATGGGGTTGTGTTGAATAGATTGACTGCAATATGATATGCTATCACTGAGCTGTGGATCAGCAAGTACATGGAAGTATTGGCAAGTGTGACTTGACAGGAGTTAGAACACGGCAGCAGAGTATTGGATAGCCTGAAATTTGCAAATGGTAGAATGTGGGAAGCAAGTCAATGTTGTGTTGAAATAGCAAAGCCAAAGCTAAAGCAATGGGGTGTGTGTGTGTGTGTGTAAAACAGATGGTCATGGCATGTTTGTGTATCTGCGCATATGTATGTCCCTTGTACACAAGTAAGCACTTGTACACTTATTTGCTAATGGATGGATATATTTGAATTTATCTGTGATTCTGCTGTATCTTGTTCTTTATTTTTCTGACCCTGGAACAAACATCAAGAATAAGTTTTCAATAATATAGGACCCTTCATGACATCAACATTTTTTACAGCTAATGACATGATTTTGTGATATAAATCAATGTAGTGATATAGAGCTATGGTACCAATCTGTGAACAGCAAGATCTCATCAAGAACAACTTGTATAGGAACTAGTTACCCTATTTTGGCGAAGTTAGTTGAGTGATCAATGTCATTCAGAAGGTCAAGGGAACTTAAAATTATTTGTTTCAGCACACTCAGAGTTAATATTTTAGAATAAAATTAAACAATAACAAAGAAAATAGCTTTACATGTTGCATCCCATGGTATGTAACTCAACTCCTCTGAGGTTTCAAGGGAATTAGGATAATGCAAGGCCTATTTATCTCCCATCGTTTCCTTTCCTCCTGAACACAGACATATTTAGTGAAGATTCAGGAGATGATCTGCTGACAAATCATTTATGGCAAAAGCAATAAGCAGCTAATGCTGTTAATTACAAAACCTTTGATGTAGAAAATATTTCAAATTAGTCAGACCCCAAGAGAATATGTTGACAAGATTATCCTGATAGATATGGGGTCTGTAAACTTCAATGATAATTGTTCTTTTATAAATGCAATAGTGCTTTATTGTTTTATATAAGCTAATTACAGCTAAGACAACAAGGAAAGTTGCCATGTCACACAGACAGATGTAACATTGGACATGGCATTATCGATGGCTTAGGTGTTTCAAAGAGACACTTAATTAGCTTTAAGAGTTTCACTTTATTATTTTCCACAGGTTATTAGTGTTGAACTCAAAGGATAGTTTGAAAATGTTATACGAACAAGAATTAGGTTTGCTGTCTAGATTTGAAATGAAGTCTTCTACATACGTTTCAAATTGACCGACAGTATACAGTGTTTGACAAATAGCTTAGATTAATTTAGATTAACTTTCTTGCCAAACTTAAACATTACTTATCAAGCCAGCATTTATTGCCCAGTCTTAACTTCCTTAGCAAAAGTGATAATTTGCCATCTTATTGGCTTTTCCCTGGTTGTTAATGCTTACTTGGCTATTTCAAAGTGCAACTGAGGGTCAGCCACATTTCTGTTAAGTCTGTATTCATATACCCTAGGTAAATATAGCAAATTTCTTTCCCAAAATAACATTAAAGAATTCATATGGGTCTTCATGACATGAAAAATAAATTTGTAGTCACAATTATTGAAATTATTTTCTTTTCCAGATTGATTAAATGAACTCAATTTAAGTTTCTCAGCTGTGAGAGTGGCATTTGAACTCATGTTGCCAGATCATTAGTCTTGGCCTTTCAAATTAAGAGGAGAAAAAATGAGGACTGCAGATGCTGGAGGGTCAGAGTCAAAAAGTGTGGTGCTGAAAAAGCACAGCAGGTCAGGCAGCATCCGAGGAGCAGGAGATTCGATGTTTTGGGCATAAGCCCTTCATCAAATTATCAGATGCATAACTGGTGTGCTACTGTTTTCATAGTTTAAGTGTTCTAAACATAGGTCTTTGGTCTCGATTGAGGGTTATAAGTGGGACAGGTCACTGAAAAACTCCCTTATCACAGGGTGGATTTTGCTATGTGATCTTTTACATCAAGGTGTTTCAGTTTAATATCTCACGCCAAAAGATGCTCCTTCCAACAGTCCAGCACAACTTTTAGTACTGCACTGGGGTGCCAGCCTTGATTGTGCACTCATCCCTGGATTGCATCTTAATTTCTTAACCTCTTGCTGCAGAAATGACTCTGACTTTGAAACAACCTCCATCAATGGCAGTAAAGTGCCAGTTGCTGTGATGATCATTGTCTGCTTTAGGCTCAGTGTCCATCGCCGTAAGGATTACCACTCAATCTGCAATGCACGAGTGTCTTAAACACTTGACCAATTTCTTGATATATCTTTTGGCAGTAGCATTAATTTCAAATGGGAAGATCAACCCACTGTCCACAGCATCACTTACGTTTGTGCATGTTTCTGTGCTCACAGAATGCTTACACTGTGAAGGAAGGAATCCAACCTGTCATGTCTGTGCAAACTCCCTTTTAAAGGAACTCAGCTAGTCTCACTCCCCCATTTTTTTCTGGAGTCCTGAAAATCTTTCTCTTCAGGTAATTGCCCAAATTACTTTCTGGAAGACATGATTGAAAGTACTCCATCACACTCTCAGGAAGTGCATTCTGGATTCTTAAACTTGCTGTGTAAAAATTCTTTTCATGATGTTACTGATGGACACTTTATTAGGACATTAAATCAATGTCTTCTGGTACTTGATCCTTTTACCAATGCAAACAATTTCTCTCGAACAACCCTGTCTAAACCCCTTATGATATGGGATAACACTCAAATTCTCTCTTCACTTCCTTCTCTCTAAAGGAAAAAAATAAAAAAAATTCCCAATTTATAAATGCAACTGAAGATCATCATCCTTGGAGCCGTTCAAATAAATATTTTAGAGTCATAGAATACCTACAGTGTGCATGCAGGCCTTTCAACCAATTAAGTTCATACCAACTGTCTGAAGGGCATTCTAGCCAGACCCACCCCTCCTACCCTACCTCTGTATTTCCCATGGCTTACCAACCTAACTTGCACATCTTTGGACTGTGGGAGGAAACCAGAGCAACTGAAGGAAACCTATGCAGTCACAGGGAAAACATGCAAACTCCACAAAGACAGTTGCCCAAGGCTGGAATGGAATGCAGGTCCCTGGCAACCCTGGCCTCCCCTCGCAGTAGTCTGCACATAGATGTGATAGTGTAATTCCAACTCTTATTAACTCGATGTATAGTACTTCAGTTTGGTACGGTGTAGTTTCTTTCTCAGTCTCCAACTAAGACTCTTCATTTCAAATGTTCTGCTTATCCCAAGATTCCATTAGCAGTTTGATCACTGACTGATTTACGCGAATCTCTTTTGCACAATCTCAACCTGCTCATAGAATCCTACAGCACGGAGACAGGCCATTTGGCCCAAACTGGTCCATGCTGAACAAAATGTCCATCCATGTTAACCCCATTTCCTTGCACTTGGCCCATATCCTTCTAATCCTTTCCTATCCAGGTATTTGTCCAAATGCCTTTTAAATGATTTGGATATGAACATAAGAGGTACAGTAAGTAAGTTTGCAGATAACACCAAAACTGGAGGTGTAGTGGATAGTGAAGAAGGTTACCTCAGATTACAATGGGATCTGGACCAGATGGGCTAATGGACTGAGAAGTGGCAGATGGAGTTTAATTCAGATAAATGCGAGGTGCTGCACTTTGGGAAAGCAAATCTTAGCAGGACTTATACACTTAATGGTAAGGTCCTAGGGAGTGTTGCTGAACAAAGAGACCTCGGAGTGCAGGTTCATAGCTCCTTGAAAGTAGAGTCGCAGGTAGATAGGATAGTGAAGAAGGCATTTGGTATGCTTTCTTTTATCAGTCAGAGTATTGATTACAGGAGTTGGGAGGTCATGTTGTGGCTGTACAGGACTTTGGTTAGGCCACTTTTGGAATTTTGTGTGCAATTCTGGTCTCCTTTGTATCAGAAAAATGTTGTGAAACTTGAAAGCGTTCAAAAAAGATTTACAAGGATGTTACCAGGGTTGAAGGATTTGAGCTTTATGGAGAGGTTGAATAGGCTAGGGCTGTTTTCCCTGGAGCATCGGAGGCTGAGGGGTGACCTTATAGAGGCTTATAAAATCATGAGGAGCATAGTTAAGATAAATAGACAAAGCCTTTTTCCTGGGGTGGGGGAGTCCAGAAGTAGAGGGGCAAAGGTTTAGGGTGAAGGGGGGAAGATATAAAAGAGACCTAAGGGGCAACCTTTTCACACAGAGGATGATACGTGTATGGAATGAGCTGCCAGAGGATGTGGTGGAGGCTAGTTCATTTAAAAGGCATCTGGATGGGTCAATGAATAGGAAGGGTTTGGAGGGATATGGGCCAGGTGCTGGCAGGTGGAACTAGATTGGGTTGGGATATCTGGTCGGCATGAATGACTTGGACCGAAGGGTCCATTTCCATGCTGTATATCTCTATGACTCTCAATGTTGTTTATATACCTGCCTTAACTACTTTTGCTAGCAGCTCACTCCATATGCGTCCCACTCTTTGTGTAGAAAAGTTGACCCTCTAAGTTATTTTGTCCCCCTCTAATCTTAAACTGATGCCCTCTCGTCCTCAATTCCCCAACCCTGGGAAAAAGACTGAGTGCATTCACCCTATCCATGCCTCCACACTTCTAAAAGATTTGCCCTCAGTGTTCTACGCTCTAAAGAAAAAAGTCCTAGCCTGTCCAACCTCTCCCAATAACTCAGACCATTCAGTCCTAGCAACATCCTTGTAGATTTCTTCTGCACTCTTTCCAGTTAAATGGCACCCTACCTATAGCAAGGTGACCAAAACTGAACACAATACTCCAAGTACAGCCTCACCAGTGTCCTGTACAATTACAACATAACTTCCCAACTTCTATACTCAGTGCTCTTGCTGATGAAGACTAGTGTGCTAAAGCCTTCATTATTGCCCTGCCTACCTGTGACTCCATTTTCAGAGAACTGTGTACCTGAACTCCAAGGTCCCTCTCTTCCAATACATTCTTTAAGTCCCTACCATTCACCATGAAACCCCTACTTTGATTTGACTTTCCAAAATGCTAGACCTCACACTTATCTATCTCAAACACCGTTCCCCAGCTAATCAAGGTCCTGCTGCAGTTTCTGACAACCTTCCTCAGTGTCCACAATACCTGCAAGTTTACTGATCGTGCACATTCTCACCCAAATCATTGATATAGATAATAAACAGCAATGTGTCCCACACTGACCCCTGAGGCACTCTACTTGTTCCAAGCCTCCAGTTTGACAAGCTCTGCAATCTACAATAGCTTGTACATGAATATCTGTAGCTCACTTGCAATATTTACACAAGTTAAATACATACAAATGTATACAAGCAAATAAATGGCTGAATCAGAAAGCTATAGGCCTAGTTGGCTTTGACTGCTGCCTCAGATGTTTTGCAAAGAATTCAATTAAGTAACAGTAAATCTGGAACGAGACATTGGTCCTCCTTAGACGGCAGTGCTGAGCTTCTTCAGCCTTGCTTATATGCAGCTCTCTCGACATTTCTTGCATATTTCTGTTGAAATATTGAATATATACCTGGAGCTAGGAAGTTGAATTTGAAGATGTGTCAACAAACATTGCTTTACACATTGCCTGATAGTCATTTCAGGAGAGGTATAGGCAAAACTCTGGATTCACACAACATCAAGCCTGTCAGTCTGGATATGAGTGTGAGACTCTTTCTGCAAAAATGTAAGTTTAATAAAAAAGTCACCAACTATTGGAAAGATGTTGTGAAACCTGAAAGGGTTCAGAAAAGATTTACAAGGATGTTACCAGGGTTGGAGGATTTGAGCTACAGGGAGAGGCTAAACAGGCTGGGGCTGTTTTCCCTGAAGCGTCGGAGGCTGAGGGGTGACCTTGTAGAGTTTAACAAAATTATGAGGGGCATGGATAGGATAATTAGACAAAGTCTTTACCCTGGGGTGGGGCAGTTCAGAACTAGAGGGCATAGGTTTAGGGTGAGAGGGGAAAGATATAAAATGGACCTAACAGGTAACTTTTTCACATTGAGGGTGGTACGTGCATGGAATGAGCTGCCAAAGGAAGTGGTGCAGGCTGGTACAATTGCAACATTTAAAAGACATCTGGATGGGTATATGAATAGGAAGGGTTTAGAGGGATATGGGCCAGGTGCTGGCAGGTGGAATTAGATTGGGTTGGGATATCTGGTTGGCATGGACGGGTTGGACGGAAGGGTCTGTTTCCGTGCTGAACATCTCTATGACTCTAGTGATAGTTGGTGTGACTTACAATGACAGAACATAGATCAGTAAAGCCCTTCAGCCCATCATGATGCCATTCTAAGATAATGCCCTCTGCTGCACGTGGACCCTGTATTCTCTGCTTAGTCGTGTGTCTGTCTAAATGACTCTTAAACTTTGCTATCACATCTGCCTCTACCCCTCCCCTGGTAGTATGTTCCAGGTACCTACCACCTTCCGTGTAAAAAACATGTCTCATATTTCTCCTTTAAACTTTCTCCTACCTGCCTCAAACCTATGCCCTTAGCATTTGACATTTCTACCCTGGGAAAGAGAATCTGACTATCCATTCTCTCCCTGGTTCTCATAATTTTATACACTCCTATCAGGTTGCCCTTTAGGTTCTGACGCTCTGGTGGTAAAAGTCCAACTTTATCTCACCTGTCTTTAAAACTAATACACTCTGATCAAGGCGATATCTCTCCTGCATCTTTTCCAAAGCCTCTCCATCCTTCCCACAGCATGGTAACCAGAACTATGCACAATACTCCAAATGTAGCCTGAGCAAAGTCTTTCACATCTGAAATCTGAGTTATCCACTTTTATACTCAGTGTCTCCACTGATGAAGACAAGCATACCAAATGCTTTCTTTATCACCTCAACCATTTGTGTTGCCACTTTCAGGGAACAATGAAATGGACCCAAGATCTTTCCATATATAATATCCTGAGGATCTGGCCATTTACAGCATACTTCCCTCTTGCAGGTGATCTTCCAAACTGCATCAACTTTCACCTTCCGGATTAAACTCTATCTGCCATTTCTCTGTTTAACTTTCCAACTGATCTATATCTTGCTGCATACTTCGATATCTTTCCACACTAACCACAACTCCATCAATTATCATGTCATCTGCAAACTTACTAATCAGACTGCCGACATTTTTATCCAAATCATTTATATGAGTTACAAACAACAGAGGCCCTGGTGGATCCTTGTGGAACACCACTGGACACAGACCTCCAGCCAGTTAAGCACCCCTCCACAACTGCACTCTGTCTTCTATGGCCAAACTAGTTCTGTATCCAACTTACCAACTCACCATGGATTCCATCCGATTTGATCTTCTGGATCAGCCTACCATAAGGGAGCTTGTTAACTGCTTCAGTAAAATCCATATAGGACAACGTTCACTGCCTTACCCTCACACTTGTCTTTATTTACTTCCTCAAATACTGAATCAAATGTGGGAGAAGGACGTCCTCTGCATAAGGCCATACTGAATATTTCTAATAAGTAAATGTGAATAAACCTTGTCTCTAAGAATCTTCTACAATTATTTCCCTACCACTTATATAAGATCTATCAGCCTATGATTTCCTGAATTATCCCTGTTGTCCTTCCTGAACAAAGGAACACCATTGGATATTCTCCATTTTTCTGGGACCTTGACTGTGGCTAAAGGGGCTACAAAGATCTTTGTCAATGCTTCCTTCCTTGCCTCCTTTAGTATCCTGGAATAGATCCCCTCAGTCCCAGGGAAGTGTTCTACATCAATGTTTTTCAAGACACCCAACACTGCCCTTGTCCTTCATATTGACATGACCCAGAGTATTAACAACACCCCCTCCCCCGCAGCTCCCCCCCCACCAAACAATCTACCATCATTCATGTCTTTCTCTTTGGCGAATACTAGTGTGCAGTATTAGCTAAGGATCTCATCCACTTCCTCTGCCTCCACACATATATTTCCTCTTTTGTCCTCGAATGGGCCAACCTTTTCCCTAGCTACCATCTTACTCCTAATATACATACCTTGGGATTCTCCTTAATCCTACTTGCCAAGGGCATGTCATGGCCCCTTGTAACTTCTTTTTTAACTTCATTTCTGCTTCCTCTATACTCCTCAAGGACCATGTTTGATTTATTTTTCTTAAACCTTATATCTGCTTCCTTTCTCTTTTTAACTAAACTTGCAACATTTCTCATCATCCAAGGTTCCTGAATCTTGCCATCCTAATCTTTTATTCTCACAGGAACATGCTGGCCCCGAAATCTGGTCAGCTGACTTTTAAAAGACTCCCACATGTTACGTGGATTTATCTTCAAATAGCTGCACCCAATCCAATTTTCTCATTCTTGGCTAATACTGTTGTAATTAGTCTTCCCCCATTTTAGCACTTTCAACTGAAGACCGGCCTTATCCTTTTCCATAACTACCTTCAGGCTTAAAGAATTATGGCTACTGTTCCCAAATGCACCCTCACTGAAACTTCGAACATCTGGCCAGGCTCCTTACCTAATACAAGTTCTAATATAACCTTTTCCCAAGTTGGACTATCTGCATGTTGTTTCAAGATCCCTCCTGGATACACCTAACAAAATGTCACCATCCATGCCCCTGGCAGGAAGCTAGTCCTAGTGAAAACATGGGAATTAAAATCACAAGCTACAACCATCCTGTTATTTTTACATCTTTCTGTGAGCTGCCTACATATCTTTCCTCTATTTCCAGCTGGTTTTTGGGAGGCCATAGTATCATCCAATCACCATGATTGCACCTTTCTTATTCCCAAGTTCTATCCACATGGCCTTGCTGAATGAGCCCTCCAAGATGTCCTTTCTTAGTACAGCTGTGACTTAGTACAGGTCCTTAATCAATAATACAATTACTCCACCCATTTTACATCCCTCTCTATCAAGCCTGACACATCTAACCCTGGAATTTTGAACTGACTGTCTTGCCTTCTCTCAGCCAAGTGTTTGTAATGGCTACCATTTTGTAGGAGTGAGTTTAGGAACAAGTTTAGTTTCTTTGCTATTTTATGGTACTTCCAGGAACAAATCACCAAGCGCAATTGTTTAATTTATGGAAGTTCTACACCAATAGAGTTTTGTAAGCAATCTGAAAGATATTAGAAGTGGGAAAGGGTAAGATTCTCAGATTTGTGAAGAAGTTCATGTTTGGCAGATTTGGAAAGGACTCATCAAGTTACTTCCACAGTCTATCATATAGAAACTATGAGGAGTCAGTTAAGTTACAATTTAAGAATTGAGAAAAAAAGGATAATTTCTCTGGATTTGTATCTCTGTAATAGATAGTGCTAAAAAAAAGTTTGAGACTTTCTTTTGCAGTGTGTTATGATTGTATTCTATCTTCAAAAAGCTTGTTCTTTTATATATTCTTTCGTGTAATAGTCTACTGGTAAAGAAGTTCTGCAGCCTCATGTGAATATATCTGGGTGACTGACCATCACATGAACAAACCAAATAAATAACCATGTGATCTTTTAAGTCAGGTTTCATTCTGGGATTAAGCAAATATTGGCTACATCAAGTATGTTTGCTTTTAAAATAAAGTTGTATAAATAAATATTGTTTTCTCCTATTCATTTTTAATTTAATATGAACTTAAAATCTCCACAATGATTTCAGTACTTTCTGGTTATATTGTGTCTGATCTTCCATCAAACCAAACTCGGAACTCCATCGTATGCAGCAAAGATAATTTCTTTCTGTGGATTTAGTTGGTAATTCTGACAGAAAAAGCAATGTCATACTATGACCATATGCTAACATCAGCAACATGCAGTGAGAACTTATTTCTCCACGGCATTAGTTATGTTATCTTGAAACTAGTGAACACCACTTCGACAATCAAGGATGCGTCAATCTGACTTTGACCAGTTGTATAAAATGAGTGGCAATGAGTCAAACGCTGTACACAATCACGAAAAATCAAATTACTGCTGGGAATCAAGCACTGAATTCCTGCACTTTGCAGTTAATGCTGGATAGCCGGAGGTTACTATTGGGAGACAAGGGGAATTGAAACTAGAGAGGAATGCATTTGGTCCCAAGCTGAAGGAGAGGAGATGTGGCATGTTAAAACATTCACCAACATTTAGCCCAATGGGTCTTGCACGTGCATGAATCAGTCAAAGAGAAGAGGAATGTATAACCATTTTGACAAAGATAGGGTTTATATGATTGAGACAAACATATCAGATTACTAAAAAAAACACATACTGAGTGAATCTTGAGCCACTCAGATAATGATCCAAAGGTAGTAATTCAATAAAATAGATGAATTTAGCACGTCAATTATAACCTTTGTTCACATTGACAAAAATAAGAAAACAAGAAGTGATGACAACAGCAAGACAATAATATATGTTGAAAAGGTTATTTGTTTAAACTTAAGTCAGGCTGGTTCAGTTAAGCCAAATTTTCGTTGACAGCAGCTTTATAATTATTAACATCAATGAGTATTCACCAAGAGGATCTACAGAGTTTAATTAAAATTTTGAATTATTCTCAACCTTCACTGAAACATTCTACACACCCCTAATCTATATTTATGAGGTCATTTAAACATGAGCGTACAACCTCCTAATTGCAGGTTTTATTTGACACTTCCTCTAGTGGTCTCATACCAATGACATGTGCATTTCACAACTGGGACTCAGCAGGGGTCTGATCTCAATTGTAAGAGCTGCTCATTAAATTCTAATGAAGAGCAATGAAATTTCTTAGAATTCTTGCCGTGTCACATGTAGGAGAGCTCTCAATAAAGTTAAGCTGTAATTGGATTCCAGTATCCACATTGTATCCATCGAGCATTCCTTTTCTTAAAAGATGAGAGCAAGTAAACACTGAGTGGCTGAAAAGGGAGCTATGTTGCTGAAACTGTTGTCTTGCACTCATTAGGACAAATACAAGAATTCCAACTTTCAAATGATCACATTAATACATTCCACAGGAGAAAAGGTTGGTTGCCAAGTTAACTTTGGCTGTGGCATTGCCACAGCAACATGAATATGAAAACTGAGAGCTAATTTATATTTGCGTGCTTAAAACACCCAGATTCAACCTGCTACTAATTCTCATTACACCCTTCACTTTCTCTAAATTGCATCTAGATTGCATCTAATGACTGGCACTGGACAACCAGAAATTTTCTCCAACTGAATATTTTGAAAATTAAATTGTCTCTGCAATGAACTCTGTTCACAAACCAATAATCTCACCCCTTCCTTAATAGCCACCTTATGTTGAATAAATATATCTCAAACCTGATGTCATCCTATGACAAAAACAATATCTGTTCATATATTGCACTATCTCTAAAACTATGTACATCTTCCCATAGCTCATCCATGCACTTTGTATTACTAGATTAAACTTTTGCAATGTTTCCTCAATTGCCCCATTTTTCTATTCTTTGTTTACTCAAAGACATTTACTCATCACATTTGGGCTTGTTGGTATATAATTGATTCCCAGTTGAGTACAATTCAATTTTAATATTCTCATATTTGTTTTCAGTCTCTCTGTTGCCTCATCTGTGACTAATTCAGTCATGACAGTTGGACCTATGACCCTCAGTTATCTGCACTTTTCCAAACTTGAACATATTGCAAAGCCATGAGGGTTTTTCACCCAAGACTGGCTGATAGCCCAGACATCCATTAAATTCTTGAAGTAGCAATGCCCATGAAAAATAATGCTGGAATGGCGATAGATCTCAGTAACTTGCATAATGTTTATTAAGAGGTTTCAGGTTCTGGCAGTTTCTTCTATTGATAGTTTGAAGAGTTTGGATGGCTAACATTTTGATAGAAAAACAGTGAAAAGGGATTTGTTTTAAGAAAGTAAAATAATTTTTTTAATGCATCTTATTGCCATTATCGGTTTCATTGGATCCAAAGTATATTATGGGTTGCTGAGCATAGAAATGCCATAGCTTGGCATTTAATGTATGAGGAGTCATGATGTTAATGGGCATAAAGCCTAATATGAAATGTATGAGGGGCCATGAAGGGTAGGTGGAGACATGAAGTGAAATGGGGAGATTTGCCAAAACCAATCTTTTTTGCTGTTATTAGTCCAGACGTTTGAATGCATGCAGGGAAGGATGCTTAGAGACAGTTTAGCAGAGGATGGCCTCAATGTTGATGAATAGTAACAGGTTTATGTCATCATACTTAAGAGCATTTGAGATATACGATTGTCTCTAGTGAACTATCAGAGTAAATTCACATTATAGCTATGAAGACAGTTTCACACGGTTCTGTGTCTTACGATCCTGTCCCACAGGTTATCTAACGAAGGAGCAGTGCTCTGAAAGCTAGTACTTCCAAATAAAACTGTTGGACTATAACCTGGTATTGTATGATTTGTAACTTTATCTTGTAATGTCAGTTAACCCTTTCAGGAACTGACTGCCTCATAAAATAGTTTCCAGTTATTCAACAACTCTGACACTGTGACAAAAGGGTTAACTCATGCAAGCATTGTACTCCATAAATGTGTTCAGTACGTGGGGGTCAGTTATCTCAGTTGGCTGGACAAACAGTTTATGATGCAGACTGACACTAACAGCATGGATTCAATTCCTACACCAGGTCAAGTTGCTATGAAGGATTCTTACCTCAGATTTGGCCATAAGACATAGGAGTGGATGCAAGGCCATTCGGCCCATCGAGTCCACTCCACCATTTATTCATGGCTGATGGGCATTTCAATTCCACTGACCGCATTCTCCCCGTAGCCCTTAATTTCTTGCGAGATCAAGAATTTATCAATCTCTGCCCTGAAGACACCAACGTCCCGGCCTCCACTGAGCTCCGTGGCAATGAATTCAACAGGCCCACCACTCTCTAGCTGAAGAAATGTCTCCTCATTTCTGTTCTAAGTTGACCCCTCTAATTTTAAGGCTGTGGCCATGGGTCCTAGTCTCCCCGCCTAACAGAAACAACTTCCCAGCATCCATCCTTTCTAAGCTGTGCATTATCTTGTAAGTTTCTATTAGATCTCCCCTCAACCTTCTAAACTCTAATGAATACAATCTCAGGATCCTCAGCCGATCATCCTATGTTAGGCTTACCATTTCAGGGATCATCCGTGTGAATCTCCGCCGGACATGCTCCAGCACCAGTATGTCCTTCCTGAGGTGTGGGGCCCAAAATAGGACACAATATTCTAAATGGGGCCTAACTAGAGCTTTATAAAATCTCAGAAGCACATTGCTACATTTATATTCCACCCCTCTTGAGATAAATGACAGCATTACATTTGCTTTCTTAATCACGGACTCAACCTGCAAATCAACCTTTAGAGAATCCTGGACTAGCATTCCCAGATCTCTTTGTACTTTGGCTTTATGAATTTTCTCACCGTTTAAAAAATAGTCCATGCCTGTTTTCTTTTTTCCAAAGTGCAAGACCTCACACTTGCTCACTCTAAATTTCATCAGCCATTTCCTGGACCACTCTCCTAAACTGTCTAAATCTTTCTGCAGACTCCCCACCTCCTCAGTACTACTTGCCTGTCCACCTAACTTCGTATCATCGGCGAACTTCACCAGAATGCCCTCAGTCTCTTCATCCAGTTCATTAATATCTAAAGTGAACACCTGTGGCCCCAAAACTGAACCCTGCGCGACCCCACTTGTCACGAGCTGCCATTCAGAAAAATAACTTTTTATCCCAACTCTCTGCCTTCTGTCAGACAGTCAATCCCCAATCCATGCCAGTAGCTCACCTTGAACACCTTGAGGCCCTCACCTTGCTCAGCAGCCTCTTGTGAGGCACCTTATTAAAGGCCTTTTGGAAGTCTAAACCACCACCGGTCATTTCTCTCTACTGGGAGATCAACCCTACGACCTGGTAAGACCAGTGAAACTTTTTCTTATTTACTTTTTACACATTGTGCATATATTATGTTAATTTTAAAAATGTAATGAGAAAGGGATTTGAAAAGCAAGGGATGGTATGAGGAAAAATCTTTCTATGTAACAAATAATTAGGATTTAGAATGAGAGAGTGGTGGACACAAATTTGGTTGTATTTCTGAAAAGGCAATTGAATACATACTTGAAGAAGGAAGAAAAGATAATGGGGATATGGGAAAAGGAACAATGTTCAAAAGAGTCAGTTCTGGACATGAGTTGAATGACCTCTTTCTAGGCCCCACCATTCTAAGAAAATTGAAATGGATTTCCAATTGAGAACCTTTTAACAAATTTAGATTAGATTTATATTTAGGTTTTATTGTCACATGGAGTTAAGTACCAGGTTTAAGAGTACAGTGAAAAGTGCACAATGTTGTCACACAAAAATATCCAGGTGTAAAATCTTAGATACTGAAGTAGAAAAAATAAAGATGTAAGTTAAAAAGTTCAGCACTACAATCTTCTTAGTACAAAAGTGGAAAAGTAAGGAAATAAAATTAAAAAGTCAAGCAATACAGTCCTTTCTTAAGCCATAGGCCTGAAGATGCTGCAAGTTAGGGTTTCCCCAAGAGGGTTGTCTCTCCCCTGCGCTGGGCTGAGACTTGCCTGTATTTGCCACTGATTGTCACTGATGATCTCCATTGGACATGACAGGCTTCACCAGCACTCGCAAGGCTTCGGCTCCGACCGTCGCATCACAGTTGCCGACATCCTTTGAGACCAACTGCCGCTGCCACCTTCCTTCACCGTTGCCATTCCATGTCTGCCATCTGTGTTCCTACTTTGCCCCAGCCATTGCCATGCTTTGTTGCCACATTAGCCGCCTCACTGCAGAGTCTCTCTCTGGTATCCCTCTGGACATTAATGAAGCCGCGATGTTGCAGACTGCAGCAAGCTGCCTCATGGCTGACAAAGCTGAAGTGTAACAATGACAGTGTTAAAAGTGAGAAAATGAACGATAATAGTGTAGTGATAAATAGCATCTCACAATAAAGTATAAAAGGCATAATATCTGAAATTACACAACAATACAGTAAATATTTTATATTTTCTCTCCCCTATGTTCAGAGGTGGCAACCATTACTAAAAATATCAGAGAGAAATTCCAGATGAAAGTTAATAAAGTCATCACAGTCCCAGAGGACCCATGGGATTGCTCTTTCTTCAGAGAAATGATGGTGGTTTAACCTGTTGCCATACCTCAGACGAGAAGAGAAGTTGAGAAGGAGAGTCCTTAATAGTAAACTCAGTCAATGAAACCTACATTGCTATCGTTTGCATTACAAACCAGCTGGTCAGCCAACTGAGAAACTAGACCCCTCAGATAAATCGGTGAAACATTTATTATGGAGCTATCTCATGGTGACATTTTAGGTAATTCATGATGTGTGTCAAGTCCTTCTAATGACAATGGGTATTCATTGAGGAGCCACTGAAAGGTAGCATGTATAATACTGATAGCATTTTAAACTACATTCTATAATTGCCTTTAGTTTCAATTTAAAATAGTCACAATTGCTCAGTTGCAGTTGCCAGATGCTGGTACAGATATTAAGGTGTGCTATAGTGTCACCTAATGACATTGTCTTAGTACTACAGCCTGGCAATTGTCAATACAGTTGGACTGAAAAGTGAAGCATGTTATTACATCAAGCTGAATTTAATTCTTTCAAAGCCTGGTGAGTAGAGTCCAATTTGTCACTGCAAATCCCTTATCATGCCCCACTGCTTCCCTGATGTCTTTGAAACCTTAAAGTGACACTCAGTCTCACAGCTAGTTCCTCATTGGAAAGAAAGGAAATGCACTGTGTAGGACCTCAGAATATCTCAAATTGCTTTACTCCCATCAAAATCACTTTAACATGGAGTCACTGTTGCAATGTAGATCAAACAGCAATTTGTGTGTGTTAACTTCTCACAAATGGGCATTGAAATTATAGCTGTTGGAATATAATCTGTTTTAGTGATGTCTTTTCAGGGATAAATGTCAGCCAGAAGGAAGCTTCCCTTCTCTATTTAAATAGAGTTTGGGATCTTTTATAGTCAACCTATATTTTGGGTCTAACATCTTACTGAATATATCGTATGACATCTAGGTGGCTGGAATAGTGACAGAAATGACAGGCACTGGTTCTGCTCCTAGCCTGGGACTCCAGTCCTCAACTTCAGCATGGCAGCACACCCACCCATCCAACCACTCTTCAACTTAAGCACAGTTAATGGTCCCTGAGGTACCCCTGCAGGACAGAACTCTGTCAATTTGGTACTGAAGTGTCAGCCTGGTTACTGACTGTGATTGTTGTAACTTATTTGTATATGTATGTGCTGATAAAGTTCAAAGAGTTTGAAGATCACTCTTGCAAGCGGGTTGTATAAAGTTTACGATCAGTTCTAATGTCACAAAAAATGTATAAGTTGATGTTACTGGTTGTTTAAGTCATAAGATTCTGGAGTGGTATTTGAACATTGCAATGTCCTGACTCAGAGGCAAGACTGCTGCTACTGAGCTAAGGCTAGCATTCTAATGCCATTTTAGTATATATTCAAATTTTTATTAAATATGAGATTAGGTGATCCTTTGTCCTCAAAGATGACATTGTAAGAGGAGTGAAGGAGAACAAGTTTAGCTGTCTCTGAGGAACTGAATTGATTACATTAAACTGAACTATCTTTTCTGTCAGTCCTCTTAGAGGGATTTTGGTAATAAATGTGTTTTGATGGATTTTAGTTCCACATAAAAACATTGTTAGGTCAAGAATACACTAATTCTGACCCTCCATCAAGCAAAATAGTAAAGACTATCTGTCATTCACTGAGCATTTAGATGAAGAACCAACAGATTGTTCAATACAATCTGAAGGGAACAATCCTCAATGATGTATGATGAATGGCTAAGGTGATCAAAAACCTCATACCACACAACAATAGAACCAACAGCTTTTTAAATTACAGTAGTAATATCAAGTTATCAGCAACTGTATATGTTATTTTCCACCCCACAATGGGGCTTGAGCATGCCATTCATGAATCACTACAAATTCATCCTGAGAGATTATTGTTTCACACATTCTTGAAAAATCAATTAGGCTTATTATTAGATGATCTTGGAACAGATGAGCCTATTCTGTTCCTGCCATCTCATCTGCTGATTGCAGTTAAAGTTAGCAGCTTAGTACAGTGCTCCCTCAAGTCTTATTTCTGACTCAGTAAAGAAGGAAGACTTAAACAACCAGTAAGATCAACTTATACATTTTTTGTGACATTAGAACTGATCGTAAACTTTATACAACCCGCTTGCAAGAGTGATCTTCAAACTCTTTGAACTTTATCAGCACATACATATACAAATAAGTTACAACAATCACAGTCAGTAACCAGATATCCAAGAAGGACATTCTGAGGATGGGTCATAGCACCTGAAAAATTAACTTTGATTTCTCTCCACAGATGCTGCCAGACCTGCCAAGTTTTTCCAGCAATTTTTGTTTTTGCTATAAGAAGGACGGATTGTGTAGGAACTGTTTGTCTTTCAATTCTGCTGACCTTGAGTCTTCAGTTTCTTTATTTCTTTACCTCCTCCTTGTTGATTCAACCACTGCCAAATCCAATTGTTAAAAAGGAGAATCTATTCCTAAAGCAATCAAAGGAGGGTCTTTTCATTATACATTTACAAATGAATAGAATACAAAGAAACCACCTTCCCATTATACCAACATTTTCTTTTATGCCCTTTAGAATCAAAGCTCATTTGTGAGCTGCCATTGCACGGAATTGTTCTGCAGGTGATTGCAGCTAGCCTTTCTTGCACTGATTTATGATCTTTGTGCTTTTCTTTGTTGCTTATTTTATCACACTTCATACTTACTACATTTACTCCTTTTTACTGCCTCAGTGCCTATTTTTCTCCTTCATTTCATGCCCTGTCAGCCAGTGATCTTCCAATTCCCTCAGTCTCCAATTTTACCCTTAAATTTAGTGCTGGCTGCATGAATATACACTTTGCTGGAAGCTGGTTGAAACTACAAGTGCTAGTTTATTAGATTTATTCCCAAGTTTATTGTTCTGGTCGTTTCACTCTATTTTTCCTTCCCTGTCTCTTTTCACTGCAGAAATGCTACTTGGGTAAGTTTCCGAGGTCTACTGAAGTCTTCAATTAGTAGTCAGCCTGAATGAAAGAATCACAGAAGAGGGAGAACTGATTGTTAACAAGCATGGGGAATCTATGTAGCTGCACTGACAGGCTTGACGGTAGATTTGTAAGGTTTGTACAAATTTCCCAGGACATTTATACAAAGATACAAAGAATTACAGTTTCTTGAAAGCCTGCACATTTGAATAAGCTTATACAAATCACTGTTTCTCCAGAGCTAATGTCACACTGGCCCTAACCAGCTGATTATGCCTTGCTGTTGGCTGGTAGATTTGATCACCAAATCCAGGTGAATAAGGAAGAATTTAAACTCAATCTGTTTGAAAGTAATAGAAAATTGAAGAAAATATTATTTTGACTGCCCATTATGTTCACCTCAGCTTGTTTAAGAATCCATTTACATTTGAGAACAAATGTAATGAAAATACTTATTCTTCATCAATATTGTGTCACTTTGAGACTGATATGACACAGCATTTATTTATAATTCTTCTTATTTCTTTGTAAATAGGTTTCTCCCCCAGATTATCCTTAACCATCCTGAGAAGCAGGTTAATCCAGCCAGAGACTGCTCCATAATTAAACTATGAATAAAAGCAATATACTATGGATGCTGGAAATCTGAAGCAAAAGCAGAAAATGCTGGACAAACTCAGCTCGTCTGACAGTGTCTGTGGAAAGAGAAATTTTTTAAGTCTGACATGAATTTTATTCAGAACACTAAACTGTTGATGCCTATACAGAAAGGTTCATATAAGTTTTGAACAATTGCACAGATTATACCAATAGATAATATCTGTGAACCTATAGATATCTCTGCTGATCTGTTGAGGCTTAATTAATGACTAATCTATCTTCAGGAAGCAAGATGATAGGAAAAGAAATGGATTGATCTTCCCTCATCCAAACGATTTACTAAAAGCATTAATAAATACTTTTTTTAGTCACGGACGATGGAAGATTCAAAGTAGCTGGATCAAGCAGCTGAAAAGAATAAGCTCTTTGATGTGGAATGTTAGAGTAGAAAGTGAAAGGGCAAAGGGATGACACTTGAATTTCAATTTGACTGTGAGCTGTGGAAAGTATGTGCCAGGAACCAAATGGAAATGTTTCAATTTCTGTAATGCCATTAGCACTTTTAACATTTCAAGGTGCTCTGCAGAGACAGAAATGAATTCTGCAGAGCAACAAAATGAGGAAAACTAGCTCTTAGCACAGTCAAAGATGATTTGTGTAGGTTGTGGAGGGTCGAGAGGTAATTAGCAACACAGAAGAATTAAGCAGAGTTTCAATGTTTTGGGGCCATGATAACTGATTAGGTCTGCCACTGAAGTCAAGTAGATAGGAAGAAGATGCAGAAGTGTCCAAATGTCCAGCTTGTTGAGGTTGTGTTGCGATGTAAACCTGGATGCACAATGTCATTTCTACGAAGCCACTTTGGAAGAGGTGATTAGTGGTTTCAAGCTGACAGTTCTAATTCTTATTTCTGCTTTGAATTCATTCCAGAACTGCAGCCCCAGTTCTCCAAGGTTTAACTGTGACTTCCAGTGAACATTTCAACTTTGGTAATCTTTCTACCTCACTTCACAGTTCCTGTCTACAAGCAATTTTTAATTTGTAGTAAATAAACAAGCCCCATCAGAACTACATTTACTGACCCCTACCTCTAGAATTAGAAATAACCTTCTAAATTAATTATGACAGACTGCGGGTTATCTAGAGATTAGTAAAAGGTTCTCAGCCCACATCAGAGGCATAGGACTTGGTCTAAGCTACTGGTTTATTCCATTAATGGCATTTTCATGTTGTCTCCATTTGATGTTATTTTCAATTTATTCATTCCAAGATGCAACATGAGCCAAAGTCAAAGCTGCCTGAACCCAAAGATACAATTCAGTTCTTCCTTTATTCTTACATGTGTAGTTCACAGGGAACCATCAGAGAAATTCTGCCACTATGTTTCATGAAAGCATTATTAATGCTTTGGCAGTCAACTGCCTTTTTGAGGATGTGGGTGACATTGGTAAGGTTGCATTTATTGACTAATTCTACTTGCCCTGACAGTTGATGCGCGCCCACAATGGCACCAAGTTAAAAAAAAAACACAATCAATATACATGTCGGTCAGTTTGATGTATGTCTAGCTGGAGACATCTAACTTGGTGTCAGTGGTAATCTCACAACTCCATTTAGTACTTAATGGCATAGGGCACAGGGAAACAATGAGTTATTGAAGTTAGTGAAGTGAGTTGCTGCAGTGCATCCTGTGAAAGGTAAATTTTGCATCCACAATGTGGAGGAGGTGGATAGTGACTGCAGTGATGGGGAACCAATCTAGCGTGTTATTGAGCAGTAAAGTATTTTAATGCTCTCTATAATCAGACTGTTATACTATTACAGAGTACTATAATTACACTAGATGATTTAAGAAGCACTCCATCAAGTCTGGGTAACTTCCTGATTGCTGTAGCTTTGTCAAATGCCACTTGTTTAAACAACAAACCTAAATATTAATTTAATACCTTGATGCCATACCTTCTGCCTCTACCAACTGTTCTTCATTTCATTCCTAATTGACCCCACTGTTCCTGTGACAGCTCTTCTAGTGTTCCAATGCCTGTAAAAAAATCTTTCATGTTAATCAAATCATTAGACATTTTTTCATGTTTACCAAACCTTTTTGGATGTCCTTTCATATTAGTCATACATTTTGATTCACTTTTACATTAGCTTTCTTTCATAATAATAAAAGAAAAAAAAACTATTTTGGATTCTAGGGTTCAGAAAAGTCCATGTTTGGTAGGTATTTTTGAACCTAAGAACATATCTAATGGAAAGAGCTCCAGTATTTGGCAACTACAATGCGGTACAGCTGAAAACAGATAAAGACAGACGTGAGGAGTTATTCTGGCTGTGACTATCCTATCTCACACATAGACTGTCGATCCAGATTTTAAAAAGAATAACTTGCCATATTTATCGCCATATGTGATGTTTTGATCTTCCTCCCTGGCATATTGTTTCTCAGTTCAGAAATATTTAAAACGTGAAATACAGTGAAAGGGTATAATAAGATGTAATCTGATGTTAAATATAAAAATAGGAGAAGGACAATCAGCTCTTTGAGACTGCTGCCATATTATCAAATACCAGCTGATCCTGGTCTCAATCCACTTACCCACCTTTGCTCCATATCACTCACCACCCTTGTCTAACAAGGGGCTATTGATTTCAGTCTTGAAAATATATACTTACAAAGCATCACCAGTTTTTGGGGAGTGTTCCAGAATTTCTAAACACTTTGTGTGAAAAATACATTCTGAGTTTCAACCCTAAATGGTACAACTCTAATTTTAAGATGATGCTTCCTTCTATTGAATCCTTCTACCAGAGAAAATTATTTTCCTTTATCAAGCTGATTGACTTCCTTCTCACTGTAAACATTCTAATTAGATCATCTTTCAATAAACTCAAAGCAATCAAGCTGACACAATTGATATAATTTAACTCTTTAAGCCCAGTGTTATTCTAGTAAATCTGCGATCTCCTCCAACCCCCAAGTCAATATATCTTTCTTCATGCAAAGCACCGACAATTTAAGTCAGTGCTCTGGATGGAATCTGACCAATAGACTACAACCAACACTTTTTACTAGCTCTCTTGAGATAAAAGCAAACATTTAATATCACTATCCACCTCCTCCACATTGTGGATGCAAAATTTACCTTTCACAGGATGTACTGCAGCAACTCAATTCACCAACTTCAATAACTCTTTGTTTCCCTGTGGCCTATATCATTAAGTACAAAATACAGTTGTGAGATTACCACTGACTCTAAGTTAGATAGCTTTTCTCATTTCATTTTCTGTATGTTAGCTTTTCATGATATTGCAAACTACTTAGCTCCTGCACAGCTCCTAATCTCTCATTTTGAAACAAATATTTACCTTGGCCTTTCTCTATTCTGGTGCAAGAATTCTTGCACTTTTCTTCATTGAAATCTATTTGCATTAGTTTTTCCCTCACGAACATAATGTTTGCAAAGTGATCTCTTCACCCCTGTGGCAATTAATTTCTGAGTGTGACAAATGAATTAAAATTAATTAAATGAAAGGAGTAAAAAACACTGATACATCAGTATTGCCTCAGTTGACATCAGCCAGGGAGTGTCAGCCATGGCCCAGTTGGTAACATTTGTGCATCTGATTCAGGTGTTGTTTTTCTCACTGATGTACTACTGGACAAGCCAGATTCCAGAATAAAATCTACCTTCATAGATCGTATTTTGTTGCTTCCTGTTTAATTTAATATGGTGGTTTTTCAATGAAACATAAACATATCAGGCTACAGATTTGATTTTTAACAATAAAACAGAAAATTGTTTGATGTAAGAAGGAAAAAAAATCAGACAAAGCGCACAATCTGCAGAGAACACAATTTAAAAGATGTCTAAAACATGGCAAAACAAAATCCCTGAAGAAGGGCTTATGCCCGAAACATCGATTCTCCTGCTCCTCGGATGCTGCCTGGCCTGCTGTGTTTTTCCAGCATCACATTTTTCAAAACAAAATCCCTCCTACACTTCTATGTTGGCTCTTTACAGTTAATCAAAATCCAGAGAGGTTTTCCTTTGCTATTGGTCCTGTGTTCTGTGAAACCATATTTATAACTGCACAATGAACTCTTAGACTTTCCTAGCTTGTAATTACCAATGTAGATTTGTAATCAAACACCCCTTGTCTGGAACTTTTCATAAACTGAAACACTTACATTGAAGTAGCTTATTCCCTTAACTGCTGTGAACAAGCTCCTGTTTTGAAAGAGCAACTATTCTTATATCTGATTTCTGTCAGGTCTCCTTCAAACTGAATTCAAGATATTTTTCTCTATTAAAAAAACTTATCCTAGCTTCTGCTAAACTAATGGCTAAACTTCATTTTCCCCCTCTTATGTCATAAACTCTACAATATGAACAAATATCTATTAACACTCCAGGAGTGCTGTCTGATATATACTGGCTTAAGTTCATGGTTTCATAAATATTGACCTGGTTATTATTAAACCCTGCTCATTTACTACAAGGTTAAAATCTCAACTCTAATACAAGAGAATATTAATATACATATAAATGACAGACCTTTTATCACACAGATAATTTCAAATGTAAAAATCCCTGTTGACACTCCAGTACAGGGATGAGAGGATGTTGCATTTTTGCAGATGTCATTTTGGATGACACATAAAACTGAGAGTTTATCTGCTGACTATACTACTGTGAAGCAGTGCAGTGGAACTATCCCTTGTATCTTAGTCAATATTTGTCACCTAATATCCAAAACCAGACAATCTGGTTTGCCATGTTGCTTTTATGAGAACTTGTACACAAATCGGCTGCCATGTTTCTTACATTAAAACAGTGATTATGCCTCACGAGTATTTCATTGGATGCAAAACCTTTGGGTCATCATGAGGCTGTGAAAGGCGCTAAGTGAATACAGTTTTTAAAATCCTTCTTCAAGACTAATAATTAAACTTCCCTCTTTTAAATTCCCATCTATATAGTGCCTGACAAAACAATATATCTATCCCAAAGTAAATTTAAGAATCTGAGTGTGAGCATGCATATGTATCTTCATACATTAATACATACCGAAGCAGGCCTATGAAGTCATGGGTTTAAGTTTGTCTACATTGTGTTTATTCACCCTCATGTGTGCTTTCAAATTTCATGCTGTGCTCTGGATTGCCATTTAGATCAAAGTTTCAATCCTTAGACTGAAGATTGGAATTAAACTAAGGTACAGATTGGAGTTAGATAGACATAAAAACAGAGGCAGATGATAAAACTCAGGCAAACAGCACAAAATAAAATCTAAGAAAGATCAAAAGAAGATGAAAAGAAAGCTCAGTATGAAAGGAAATCAAAAGGGCTTTTCTAACTTACTACAAAGAAAAGAATAAAAATTAAGTGAGTGCAGGATCACTAGAAGGAATTCTGGTGGTATTAAATGTAGACGTATAAGACAAGGTCAGGATTTTGGAAGGTGCTGTTGAATAAGCTTTGATGAAGTGTATCCTATAGGTGGGACACATTACCACCACTCTATATTGGGGTTGGGCTGATAAATGTTTAGAAAGTGGATCGTGGTCCTCGTAAAATATTCTGTTTTGTCCTGAATGGAAACAGACTGCTGCACCCTCCGAGGTAAGGGATAATCCATCAGCTTCCTGACTGTGCCTTGTAGACTAGATTGCAGAAGGCAGAAAGTGTATTATTCACCACAGAAACTTTGATCAGATCCTGTCACTATATTTTTGTGGTTAGTTGGTTATGTTTTGGTTCAATGGTAATCCCCCAGGAAGTTGATAATGGAGATTCAGTTTTTTTTTCTACAATTAAATCTTGAGATGCTAGTGTTGATACCAAGGGCAGCATTTATTGCCCATTCCCATTAGAAGGTGGTAGATATCTTCCTTTATTACCACTGCAGCCTATGTGTTGGGTGCATCCAGAGAACTGTTAGGGAGGCAGTTCCAGCATTATGGCTCAGTGATAAATGAAGAAATGGTGGAATCAGGTTGATGTGTAACTTAGAAGGGAACTTGCAAGTGGTGATGCTCTCACATATCTGCTGCCCTCTTTCTTCTGGGTTGTATAGGTTATGGACTTTGGAATATACTGTTGAAAGGGCTTTGAACATGTTCAACTTAAATAGGGGACAATTGGCTGCCACTGTCAACGAATGATGGAGGAACTGAATGCTCAAGATGGTGGCCGAGGTGCCATCCATTGGGCTGTTAAGTGGATAGCGTTGAACTTCTTGAGCATTTGCACTCATCTGGGTAAGTGGAGAGTGTTTCATCTCAACCCCTGACTGTCCGTTACAGGACGTGAACTGAGTTTGTGGACTCAGGATGTTTTTCTGTTGACACAGAATTTCTCGTCTCTGATCTGCTGTTGTAGCCATATCTGGACATGGGTGGTCTAGTTAAGATTGCAGTTAATGGCAATGCTATATTTTAATAGTGGAGTTTCAGTAATGGGAATTCTACTTAGTGTCAAGGAAAGATGGTTGAGCTTTTTTCTTGTTGGAGGCAATTACTATCTGGCCCTTGTGTGGCATGAATATTACTTGTAAATTTATCAGCCAAAGCCTTACCACTGTCCAGGTCTTGATGCATTGCAAGCGCATATTACATCAAAGGAGGCAATGTGTAGTGGTTATGTCACTTAACTAGTAATCCAGAACTTGAGACTAATATTCTGGGAAGTTGAGTTTGCATTCCACCATGGGATCCCACCCTGAAATTTGAATTCAATAAAATCTAGAATAAAAATGGTGACCATGAAACAATTGCTGGTTGTTGGAAAAACCTATCAGGTTTGTAAGGGAGGAAATCTGCCATCCTCACCTGGTTTGGACTACATGTGACTCCAGACCCATAACAAGCTAAATTGCCCATAGTGTTCAGGGATGTGTAGGTTAAGTGAATTAGTCTGGGGCAAATACAGGATAATAGGATAGGGGAATCGGTCTGGGTGTGTTGCTCTTCAGAGGGTCCGTGTGGACTTGTTGGGCTGAAGAGCCTGTTTCCACACTGTGGGGATTCTAATAACATCTCTGAAATATTGATTCAGAAATATCTATTCTAAGGAACTCCTTCAGCACCATCTAGGGTCTGAGATCACTGGTTTCTAACAACCACAACCACCTTCCTTTGAGTTATATATGATTCCAGCCAATGGAAAGGCTGATTTCTTTATTTGATTGAAATTTTCCCAGGCTCCTTGATGCCCACAATCCATCAAAAATTGCTTTGATATGAAAGGCATTCTGTCTCATGAAGAATATAGCACTTGTGTCTATTTTTGGACCAAGGTTTTAAATGAGATTCAGCACCGTATGACCCTGGTGGAACCCAAGCTGAGTATAATTGAGCCAATTTACTCTTGGGATGGATGCAAATGCCATTGACCTGAAAGGTTAACTCTCTTTGTTCTCTCCACAGACACTACCAGATCTGCAGAATATCGCCAGCATTTTAAAACTGTTTAGCCTATCATTTATTCCAGGTTACAGGATCCACAATTTTTTTTGGGGGGTTGAATATTATACTGTCTCAAATAGTTCTTTCTCTGTTCAGTGAACTGCTGTCACACTCATTCACTTCCTCTTGGTTAAAGGCAATATCTCTAGGTTGTGCACCTGCTCCCTGTGTGGGGGTGTGTTTGCATGTGGCTGAGTAACTTACTCTGTAAATTAATGCATATTCAGTCCAGTTTGGCCTTGATTTAAATACATGAGGAATTGCAGTTGAATCTACTGGCACTGTGTCCAAATAAATTGGCATGTGTTTTCACAAGTCACACATAAACAGAGCTGGAGAAGATCAAAGTTTATCGATGCTTGGAAGTTGAGATTAGTTTGGATTTGGGATGGAGCTTCAGGATAATTCTCAATTATAAACCAGATGGTTGGCCTTGTTTATTTTCCAATTATCTTTGTTTAACTGGTTAACCAGCTGGTAGTCAGAATATTAATAATCCCTGAGTGTGCCTCTGGTGCAGCAATATCAAGTCAGGAAAATAAACCATGGTGAGCAATCCTTTTACTTTTGAATGCGCTAATAAAGAAAAATAGTGGGCATGAAGTTGACAGGCATCAGTACACCTCAGTAACACAAGGGGGCAAGAGTTACAAACAGCTTTAGCCTCTGAAGTTTTATGCAGCTGGACAAAGAAAAAAAATACACATCCAATTGTGACTGACCTTTCAGTTAATCTCCTTATAAAGATGACAGAGCTGTCTTTTCATCTGCATCTTTTGTGTTGGCAAACACTCCAAGCTTCCCCTGGCTTTCATCCACGCAAAATGCTGCAGTGACAGACTGAGGAGCCACAATCTAGGAGAAAGATTTTATCCAGTATACTTAAACAGCCCCAGGATGTCAGACAATAAAGTACTTGCACATTCACTGTTGTAGTATGGAAATGCAAAAGCCAATCTGTGCATAGGAAGCTCCCACCAACTGCAGTGAGATTTTTTTTATAGTGCTGTTGATTGAAGAATAAATATTGGCTGGGACCATAACAGTATAAGATTCATGAGAGGAAATTGGCCCATTTGGCCCATCAGGTCCGGTCTGCCATTCAGTCATGGCTAATGTGTTTCTTGACCCCATTCTCCTGCCTTCTCCCTGTAACCTTTCATCCCCTTTCTAATCAAGAATCTATCTTTCTCTGTCTTAAATAAACTCAATGACTTGGCCTCTACAGCATTCTGTGGCGATGAGTTCCATAGATTCACCATCCTCTGCCTAAAGAAACTCCTCCCCATCTCAGATCTAGAGGGCTATCCTTTTACTCTGAGGCTAAGGCCTTGGATCTTAGTCTCTCCAACTAGTGGCAACAACTTCTCCAGGTCCACTCTATCCAGGCATCTCAGTAGAGTAGATTAGATTCCCTACAGCATGGAAACAGGCCAGTTTGCTCAACAAGTCCACACCGACCCTCCAAAGAGTAACCCACCCAGACCCATTCCTCCTACCCTATATTTACCCCAGACTGTGCACCTAACACTGTGGGCAATTTAACATGGCCAATTCACCTGAACTGCACATCTTTGGATTGTGGGAGGAAACTGGAGCACCTGGAGAAAACCCACGCAGACATGGGGAGAATGTGCAAACTCCCCACAGTCACCCGAGGCAGGAATCAAACCCGGGTCCCTGGTACTGGGAGGCAGTAGTGCTAACCACTGAGCCACTGTGTCCCCGAGTAAGTATTCTATAGCTTTCAATGAGACCTCTTCATCCTTCTAAATTCCATCAAGTACAGACTAAAAGTCCTCAACCGGTCCTTATATGACAACCCATTCATTCCTGGGATCATTCTCGTAAACTCCCTTTGGACCCCCTCCAAGACCAGCATATCTTTCGTTAGATACAGGGCCCAAAGCTGTTCACAATATTTCAAATGCAGTCTGACCAGAAATTTCTAAAGCCTCAGCATTACATCCCTGCCCTTGTGTTTTAGCCCTCTCGAAATGAATGCTAATATTGCATATGCCTTCCTACCCATCTATTATACCTGCATATTAACCTTAAGAGAAGCTGAAATGAGTCCCCTTGTGCTTCAGATTTCCAAAGCCTTTCCCCATTTAGAAAATAATCTGTGCCTAAATCTTCCTGTTAAATTGCATAACCTCCACACCAGAAATTTTTAAATTCCTCTTTTTCAGAATTGGACTTTGCAATTTGTACGTTTATCCAAGAAGGCAGGCTGCTTCTTGGCTTACCCTCTTCTTTGAAATGTCTTTAACAGTGCAACGTTTTCCTGTAGCATGCAAACAGATCTGGTGTCCCTAACTCCAGAGGGGGATATAAAGCTACAATCCTCTGACACAAAGGCAGAGCTGCTACCTAATAAGCCACAGCTGACACTAAGTATTGGTTTGCTTTTAGCAGCAGAGCACCCACTGTTTCTAGACTTCAAAACTTTTCTTATACCCTGCGCTACAAAAGTCACATATAATAAGCTGCTTGAAAAATCAAACACCATAACATGTTTTCATTCTTCAAAGCCTCAAACAGAGTAAATGTGGAGTGCAATACCTCAAATGATATTAATTTGTGAAAGCTAGCAATTGTTTAAAATAAGTTCCATGGAGAAGAATTTGAGTGTTAAATGCTCAATTACGTTTAGCCTCATATAACATGCTCTGAAGTATTTAAATAGGAAGAAGCTATTTGTTTTATAGTCTTGTGTCTTCATTGTGACATGGTATTTGTTAAGATAATTTGAGTTTCATACCATAGTAATGCTTTGTTTTAAGATGGATCACACACTATATTCTACAATTACAAAGGCCAGTATTGGAAATGCATTGTGAATAAGGTTAGGTGAGAACCCTTGAGATCAAGGCTACATTCGACTGAATGTGGCAATAAGGAGCAAAACTGGAATCAGTGGGTAAACTCTCTGCTGAATGGAGTCATACCTGGGCACAAAGGAAGATGGTCATATCCTCTTCAATAATGCGTACATATGAAAGAGTGGAAAATGCAGATTTTTCATATTACAGAGGACAGGTGGTGAGCTGGAACACAGTGGGGCCCAACTTGAAAATGTAGCAGTGTTTTGATTTTTGTTGCTTTTCTTAAGGTAGTTTCCTTCATTCAAAACACATCTGAACTTACACTTACTAGCTGTCAGCTAGTTTGCAATAGACAACTTCCGAAGGCCAGCTGTCCCCATGAATATCTGTGAAGATTCAAAGGTGAGCACCTACATATATCCCGATCATTACCGTAGGTAGAGTTGCATCTCTACCTTCCATAAATGCTCCTCCCCCTCCACCTCAAGAAAATCACCTGGACCATAAATACTTGCAGAAAGGTATCATGCATTGTTTTTGGTTGTACATGCATTGATTCTGGTACCCTGCCTTCTGACCCAATCCTGGCAGAAAATGTCTGGAATGATATCTTTAGAATGGCCTTTAAAAAAGAATGCTATTCTGTTATTTTGCTGCCTGATCACCTCTGGAGTTACTCACAGATGGTCTGTCATAAATTAATGATCATTTCCTGCCATCATGACCTTGGCCCTTTAACAGCACAGTTGGAAAAATCTAGGAAATTGTAATTAATTTTAGTTGAGGGTAATTGAAGGCCAATAAATGCTTTGGCAAACTCACTAAACGTAGTAGAGTCATAAAGTTGTACAGCACGGATACAGACCATTCGGTCCAACTTGTCCATGCCGACCAGATATCCTAAATGCATCTATTCCCATTTGCCAACACTTGGTCCATATCCCTCTAAACCCCCTTCTATTCATATACCCATCCAGGTGCCTTTTAAGTGTTGTAATTGTACCAGCCGCCACCACTTCCTCTGGCAGCTCATTCCACATGTGCACCACTGTCTGCATGATAAACTGCCCCTTAGGTCCCTTTTAAATCTTTCCCCTCTGTTGTGGGGAAAATCACCAGCTTTGGAGTCTGAGTCAGGGTTCAACGACAGGGTTTATTGTACAATGAAATACCAGAGCTCCGGGGCGAGTAAGACACCAACAGCACAGTGGTCAATGCAATTTTTCTCTCTACCCTGAAGACATGTCAAGATGCTGGATATACGTTTCGTCACCATACTAGGTGACATCTTCAGTGAGCCTCCGAATGAAGCAGTGGTGGTGTAGCCCTCTTTCTATTTATATGTTTGAGTTTCCTTGGGTTGGTGATGTCATTTCCTGTGGTGACATCATTTCCTATGATAATATCATTTCCTGTTCTTTTTCTCAGGGGATGTTAAATGGGATCCAAGTCAATGTGTTTGTTGATAGAGTTCTGGGTGAAATGCTATCCTTCTAGGAATTCTCACGCATGTCTGTGTTTGGCTTGTCCTAGGATGGATGTGTTGTCCCAGTTGAAGTAGTGTCCTTCCTCATCCATATGTAAGGATACTAGTGAGAAAGGGTCATGTCGTTTTGTGGCTAGTTCATGTTCATGTATCCTGGTGGCTAGTTTTCTGCCTGTTTGTCCAATGTAGTATTTTGCAAGGTATTTTGTGGATGACATTAGTTTTGTTTGTTGTCTGTATAGGGTCTTTCAAGTTCATTAGCTGCTGTTTTAGTGTGTTGGTGGGTCTGTGGGCTACCATGATGCCAAGGGGTCTGAGTAGTCTGGCAGTCATTTCCGAGATGTCTTTAATGCAGGGGAGAGTGGCTAGGGTTTTTGGACATGTTGTGTCTGCTTGTTTGGGTTTATTGCACAGAAATCGGTGGACTGTGTCCATTGGGTACCGTTCTTTTTGAATACACTGTATAGGTAATTTTCCTCTGCTCTTTGTAGTTTGTCTGTGCTGCAGTGAGTGATGGCTCATTGAAATAATATTCTAGTGCAGCTTCGTTTGTGGATGTTGGGATGATTGCTTCTGTAGTTCAATATTTGGTCCATATGTGTTGGTTTCCTGTAGTCGCTGGTTTGAAGATCCCCATTGACTGTTCATTTTACTGCAACATTTAGGAATGGCAGTTTGTTGTTGTTTTCCTCCTCTCTAGTGAATTTTATGCCAGTAAGGGTATTATTGGTGGTCTTGAAAGTTTCCTCTAATTTGTTTCATGTCATCCACATAGCAGACCCAAAGTTTGGGCTAGATGGTTGGCAGAGCTGTTTGTTCGAGTCTCTGCATTACTTCCTCTACTAAGAACCCCGATATTGGAGATCCCATGGATGTTACATTGGTGTGTTTACAACAAACTCATTGACTTGGATTCCATTTACCACCCCTAAGAAAAAGAACCGGGGATGACATCACTATAGGAAATGATGTCATACACAGGAAATGACATCACCAACCAAGGAAACTCAAACATATAAATAGAAAGTGGACTACAACACCAATGCTTCATTCAGAGGCTCACTGAAGATGTTACCTAGCATCATGATGACACATTTGAAACCGAACATTCCAGCTCAGTGAGCAAACCTACATGCAGAACCTCAACCTGAGCTATGAATCTTCTCAAAACTCGCAAATGTTGCAATACTTTTATATATTTTGTAATAATAGGTCAGTGATGAGAGTATTGTCTTTGCAACATGATTTGTTTATAGTAAGCATTGCAGAATCGTTAATAGTTTCGATGCAGTCATTGTTAGTTTCAGCACAGGCATTGTCAGTTTCAGTGCAGACACTATCAGTTTCAATGTCTGGGCAGTAGTCCATTGCTGTAGTAATGGGCCCTAATCACTCTTCCTGAAAGGGACAATGACCGCAGCCCTGGCTATCATTCTGTATTGAGTCCATATCAAGCTGTTAGCATTTCTATCAAAGGTGTTGGCTGGACCAAGACACTTTGGTGGGCAGTGTACGCTACTCATGTGTATTCTCTCCCCCACCTGCCTTAAACTAATCAACTGGGTTAAGAGTGCATTGTGCTGGCATTCTGGTGGCCCCAGGCAGTGTCTGTATTTGCTCTGCTGTCTCTCTCCATATTGTGGTCCCGCAGCCATCTTGTGTGTTAAGTGGCCAACATATGGCTCAGTGGCCATCTTGTGTGTCTGTGTGCCTAGTGTTATCCTGTCCCGTGCCATATCCCACTTCACCTCTCACTCTAAACCTATGCCATCTAGTTCGGGACTACCCCATTCCAGGGAGAAGACCTTGTCTATTTACCCTGTCCACACCCTTCCTTATTTTATGTCGGATCATGTGAAAATAAGCCTCTGTGTAACACATTGCCAACATCAGACCATTTTCACAGTGAAGTTCCTACCTCTGAAGTTCCACTCCTGCCTGCCAATTAATATTCCAAAAGAATCTGTGGAAATAAAAACGTTATAAGTCGTTGGTCCTCCATCTTCCCAGACCTCATGGGCGCAGTGTCTGATTTGACCACATGTCACTTCCTCTCCCCCTATTTTAATATTTGAGCCTTCATTGATAATTCTTTGTGTGTTTCTTTCTTTATTGCTAACTTATCTGTAAAAAAATTTGTTCTTTAGCTTAATTCAAATGTTGCAGTTTGGCATTTATGAACGTACATATAAACATTAGATGCAGGAGCAGGCCATTCAGCTACTGCTCATTGTGGTCTCAACTCCAGTTTCTTAATTACTCCATAACCTGTGATTCCCTGGTCAATCAAGACACTATCTAACTCAGCCTTATAACTATTCAATTTTATCTTGCACAGCTCTATAGGGAAGAGAATTCCACAGACTAATTCTCTGAGGGAAAAGTTTTCACCTCATCTCTGTTTAGGGTTACCCTACCTTTTAAACTGTGTCCACTTGTTTTAGTCTTTCCTCCCAAAAAGAAACATCCTTCAAGCATCCACCCTGTCAACTATCTTTGAATATTGTATGTTTCAATGATTTCACCTCCTTCATTCTTTTAAACTTCGATGGATACAGGTCGGGACAAAAGCAGAAATCATGGGCCCCTATCCTGTTCCTGGGCTAATCCTGAGGCCCCAGCCTTCCATCCAACCCTGCCCTTAGCTCCCATGTGCAGCAGCCTGCAGCAACTGGAGTACAGCAAATCCAGTTAAGCCAAGGTCCTGATTATTGAGCCCTGTTGTACTTCGTTATACCCCAGGCCCTGGATATAGCCCAATGATTTCATAAGATAATCTTTTCATCCCACAAGTCAGTTGGGTGAACCTTCATAGAACTGAGTCTCTTAAATACATCGCTTTTTAAGTGCGCAGAACAAAATTGAACCTAGCACTCAGGATATGGTAGGATCTTTTAAAGTTAATATTTGATTTGGCTCATTAAGCACCACCCACAGTGATAATGTCACAAGGACTTGATGGGAGTCTCAAGTAAGGGTTTGTGGGAGGTAGATCTAAGACTAGATTATCCCATTATTCCCCGTAGTGGTGAATTTTGAATTTGATTAAAAAGAAATCTGGAATTTAGAGTCTAATGATAACCATGAACACATTGTCAATTGTTAGAAAAATCTATCTGGTTCACTGAAGTCCTTTAGGGAAGGAAACTGCCATTCTTAACTGGTCGGGCCTGCATGTAACTCCAGACCACAGCAATGTGGTTGACTCTTGACCGCCCTCTGGGCACTTAGGATGAGCAACAAATGTAAAAGTCTTCTTTTTAGAACAGCTACCCTTACACACACTGGATCATAAATGCACCTAAAGAGCCTATACACATTGATGATTCAGATGTCAACTGACTCAACATGGAGATCAGTGTTGGATCTACCTAATTTAACAGCCCCAGCCCCAATGAGGCAAACGTGCTGATAAGATGCCCAAAGATTTCAAGGAAAACCAGATGCTGCTGCAAATATTGATACTTCAAAGAATGATAAAAAAGCATTTCAGACCTGACAAGAGTCACATTGGGATGGAGGAAACCTTCAGTTTCAAGGCAGCAGTATAAGCTGCATTGTGAGTTGGTGGCCAGTGCAAGAAATCCTTGGTTTACTTCATGGAATTTCTAATGTCTGTTCAGTCAATCATTCAGGCCAAAAGGGCAAAGATTTAAACAAAAATAAATTGTAATTAATAAAAAGTAAAAATTGTTAAACAAAGTAACAAATTATATAAGGAAAGCATTGCATAAGTAATAGTATTGCCAGGAAAATTTAAATTCAGACTATACTAACTAGAAAACTAAACTGGACAGTTTGGTGAAAACAATGCTTGAGGTCTAAACTAGCTAGATCATTGTCAAGGGTCAAGGGACAAGGTTAACTGAAAATCTGCCGACCATACTTTCCAAAGAAGAATTCCCAAAAATCAAAATGGATATCACATCAAGCAAGAATAAAATCTTCAGATAGGACAATTAAGAGAGTGAACAAGTTGATTTCACGAAGAACTCAACCACTGAGAGTGAACCAGAGACTGGAAAATCATCAATAAGTTGAAGTGAAATGTTAACTTATCTCAACATAGATCTACAGGTGGATTAAAACAAGAATCCACTGACAGAAATTGAAGATGTGGCAGACACAATTACATTGAAGATATCCCTAAGAAAGTGCAAGGAATGTTAAAAGATTCAAGACACTGCAATGAAAAATGTGCCTGTTCTACCAGAGACAGCTCCTTTGTGAAAGAAGTATATGGGTCAGAAAAATACCTCAGACCAGGAGGAAGAGTCCAAAAAAGCTACCTTTTACCCAACAAACTATCAGTCTTTCCCGATTTTGATGATAACATGTTCAGGAAGAATAGTGAAATGTCCAGATTGTCTGAATTTGGAAAGTCAAAGACCTGGGGTTGAGATGAGATTTGCTATAGCACCAAGATGAAGAATATACTTAGAGTCATGGAGTCATACAGCACAGAAACAGAAACTTTCATCCAGCTAGTCCATCCCAAAGATAATCCCAAATTAAACTAGTCCCATCTACCTGCTTCTGGCCCATACCCACTAACCCTTTCCTATTCATGTACCAATCCAAATGTCTTTTAAATGTTGTAATTATGGCCATATCCACCACTTCTCAGGAAGTTCATTCCACACACGAACCATGTTTAAAAAAAATCCCCCTCATGTCTTTTTTAAAGCTCTCTCCGCTCACCTTAAAAATGTGTTCCCTCATCTTGAAATCCATCCCAGGGAAAAGACACCTATTGTTAACCCTATTCATACCTAACATATTGTCTAGCTAACACCCATTGTTACAGCTAACTTGAGAATGCAACTTAAAAAAAAAGATTTTGTGATTCATACATGAAAGAAGTGAAACTGTCATGGTATTCGAACAGATGAAAGACTCAACAGACGATCAAGGTATTTTTCAATGTATAATTTCAGTTACATCACACTGTAAACTTTTACTATGAATTCTGTGCCTTAGAATTGTGTCCCCCATGATCACCTGATGAAGGAGCAGCACTCCGAAAGCTAGTGTGCTTCCAATTAAACTTGTTGGACTATAACCTGGTGTTGTGTGATTTTTAACTTTGTACACCCCAGTCCAACACCGGCATCTCCAAATCATATCCATACCAATCGTGACTTTTATAAGGTCACCCCCTATGCTCTGCCTATTGACCTCACTTGCCTCTAATAATGTAGTCTTCAACACTCTTGTCTTTGACCAACCTTTCAGCCATCTGTCCCAGAGTCTCTTTAAGTGGTTCAGTATTCAGCATCATGATTTGCTTTATAATTGTTGCATGACATGCTTCAGGAGGCTTCATCATGGTAAAAGGCACAATACAAATTTGTGGTCATTATAAAATAATAACTTTTAATTCCATGAGAACACGTCTCATCACACTATGCAGAAAATTTCTGTTGCAATGCATAAAAGTCACTTTTTCTTTACTTATGAAAATCTGTAACTTCTTTGTTTTGAAATAATACATGGTTTACAAGACAGTTCAATAATATGGTGATGTATGCTAACAAGCTTACTTAATAGCACTTTGAAATACTTATAAATTGCTGATTCACACAAAACACCTGAATCAAAATTTGGATTTGTAAACTGCCTAAGCTGCTACAATTTTGTTTCAAAGAGGTATGTGATTGTACTAAGAAAATAGATACCACCACGGTCCAGAATTAATAGGGCAAGTCCTCCAGAATGGGTTTCAGACTTTCAAAATGAACATGAACATTGCTAACTATTATTGTAAAGCATTATACCCATAAATTCTCAAGTACTATCAATTTATCCACTACAAAAGCATCCTGTTCATAGCTACTTTTCTCTCTCAAGCCTTCTAAGGTTGTTGGAGGAAGACCCCATCAATGCTCCATACTTAACTCCTCGAAATCTTATTTACCGCTGACCCTTAATTTAGTTTCTTGCTAAACACAATTAAGTAGCCCATTCAGCCAATGGGGGTGGGGTTCACTTTTCTAGATTTACTGTCACACACAAGAATAGCCCTGGATTTCTGGTTGATATCCTCTTTAACCATCCATACCAGTATCTTTCTGACACTCTTCCACAAAGCTCAAAATGAGTTTCATGAAGAGAGCCTCATCTCTCTATTAGGCAATTCATAACCTACAGTTTTCAACTTTGAACTTAACAATGTCAGATCTTAACTATTGATTCCATGTTTTTCTCCACCACTGCCTCTGGGAATAATGGGAGCTTGGCATGGGACATCTCATCAATTGATAGGGGTGGCTGTCACTCATAACTTACCAAGAAAGTCCACAAGGCACCTTGCTTCATCCAGCTCAAAGGATTCTATCATTGCTCCTCTGTAAACGTAGACATGGGCGTTGCTTTCTTAACAACCTCAATGGCACTTTTGGGTCAAACAATCTTGTATGAATGTCTGGGAACATTTTGCCACTTCTAGGGGAAGTGTAGGAATAACTAATACTGATTTCTGAATATTATGGGCAGAATTTTGCCAATACGCTTCAGAACCTTGACATCAGGATCAAATGGGAGTCAAAATCCAACAATGTGGATGGAACCATCATCCTCCCACTGATCTTCCCCAAATTGACCAGTTAATGGCAGGGGCTGGGAGGAGTGAAAGTATCCTCTCTCTAACCTTTTTAAACAGAATTATAGAAAATGCTCTAAGCTACTGGGCCACCACTGTGGTAAAAACCTAAGTCCGCCTACCTCCATTGGTGTTTAAAGCTCTGCTGCAGTGTTCAACTTTTCTTTGTTGTGGACAAGCCAGTGTTGGACTGGGGTGGATAAAGTTAAGAATCACACAACACCAGATTATAGTCTGACAGGTTTATTTGGAAGCACTAGCTTTTGGAGCATTGCTCCTTCATCAGGTAGCTGGGTTAAGTTGCATTTAAAAAGATGAAAGACTTTCTAGGTTTGTTCAGTGTATCATTTCAGTTGCATGACACTGTAACTCTTTGCTATAAATTCTATGTCTTATGATTCTGTCCTACAGCCAGTTGATTAAGGAGCAGTGCTCCAAAAGCTCGTGCCTCCAAATACACCTGTTGGACAATAACCTGGTGTTGTGTGATTTTCAACTTTTCTTTCTTTGATTATGTGAGTCTGTTGACTATTGATGTTCATTGCGCTTGATTGGATAAGTCTGTATGGATTCAGAGTTATGTTAACAACTGGTAGGAAGAACTGAAAGCTGGAGTTTATAAATGGAGCAGGTGTTTTAAAGCATTGTAAGTCAAATTTCTTGTTCATTTTGGAAGTAGCATTATCCCTGCCAGATCTGAGAAAGAAAATATGCAGCAAAAGATTTTATTTTGTATACTTTAATTTTTCTGAACTCTTCTGTTTTAGCAACAGCAATTATTCTTAAAATTCAAGGAACAAAGTAAAGCAAAAGTTAAGCAGCTTACAAAATAAAAGGAGAATACAAAAGATGAGCATTAGAAATAAGAAGTCGATCGAGACTAGGAACAAAATGGACTTTTGTGCCTTCTGAATAATGATACAATGTAATGGATCAGAAAGACCTTTTCTCTATGTCATAGGAGAATTTGTTCATTACATTATAATGAAAATTTAAATAATCAGCATTGGCCAAGATAAACCATATATTAAGGGAATCTAGAAATAGTAGGAATATTATTTGGGAAATTATCATTCCTTATTGATACAAATGGTGGTCAAGTTCCAGATCTGTTGTAAATAATATGAAAAGATATTAAGTAAGTACAAAGCACCAAAGCATATAATATGAGGAGCAGGCTAAAATTATGAAGTAATAATAAAATGGAATACTGCAGGTTTTTCTATGTAATTAGCAAATGGCAGGCTGGAAAATGTCCAATTTTTGAGCATGTCTTTTTTTCCATTAGGTAGTTAATTGTCGATGAAACACAGGCTGCTGCTTCCCATTGTGCAATAAAGAGCTCATCTTTTTATAACACTTACACTTGGAGATGAAAGCCCCGAGAAGCTAAAAAAACCAGTTTGGTAAAGGCAATAGTTTTCTCATTTTTTTTTGCAGAGTTGAAGCAGTGATAATATGAAACTTTATATTCTGTGTTTATCAAGTGTCTCCATACGCATAACCTTTCAGAAAGATATTGTGATCAGGGATTGGAGACAAGCTTAGTTTGTTGCTTCTTTCTCTTACGTTGACTTCTTTACTGTGTCATCTTCCTGCCCCTTCTGAGAACTGTTCCCTTATCACAGATGAGTGATAGAGCTTTAGAATTCCTTGGCCTTGAAGGTTTCATTATATTGTCCATGGTTGCATTCCACTGAGGCATCAGGACTATTATTCAGCCTTGTTATAGAAAGAGATCCCCAGAGACCTCAAGTTAATTCACTGGATTGTTCACAGAAATGAGACAGTCACTGATGAGTTTTCTATTCATTCTCAATTATTTGGCTTTAATTAATGATTATAACATTAATGTTGTGATTTGAGCATAACTGTTCTACTTTGAACATCAGCTTGTTTTAGCGCTATTGCTTGGTACAGGTTGGAACACAAGTCTTGTTGGTAATGATCAAAACTAGCATTTGTACTTCTTGCCTATCACAAAAGAAATTGGACAACAACAAATACAAGTAAATCTTGAATTCTTGCAGTTCCCAAAGCAAAGTTTTAAACTCTAACTTGTTAAATCATCAAAGCTGGTAGAATATTATGCAAAATACCAGAAGTTGGTAAACTAATTAACACTATCAATGTATTTGCAAAGGAAAGTGAAAAATATCTATTTCTTCAAAAAATTGGTGTAAAACACAAAGTATTGAAGGATGGTTTCTACATGCATCTTTCCCTTGTATTGAACAGGTGGTCACAGGTAAGTCTCCAAGATGACTTAATGCATATTTGACTTCTCACAAGATGCACACAAGAAGAAAGCAGTGCATTTATAAAGTGCCTTTTAAGATCTCGAGGGGTCTCCAACTATTCTATTGTCAATGAAGTACATTGTAGTCATAATCATGGACTAAAGAACAAAGAAAATTACAGCACAGAACACGCTCTTTGGCCCTCCAAGCCTCTGCCAATCTAGATCCTCTATCCAAACCTACCACTTATTTTTTAAGGAACTGTATCCCTATGTTCCCTGCCTATTCATGTATCTGCCTAGGTACATTTTAAACAACACTATCGTTCCCGCCTCTACCACCTCTGCTGGCAATGCGTTCTAGTCTCCCACCACCCTCTGCATAAAGAACTTGCCACGCATCGCTCCTCTAAACCTTTCCCCTCTCACTTTGAACTCATGACCCCTAGTAATTGAGTTCCTCACTCTGGGAAAAATGCTTCTTGCTATCCACTCTGTCCATACCTCTCATGATTTTGTAAACATTATTCAGTTCCTCCGTCAACCTCTGTCTTTCTAATGAAAATAATCCTAATCTATTTAACCTCTCTTCATAGCTAGCATACTCCATACCAGGCAACATCCTGGTGAACCTCCTCTGCACCCTCTCCAAAGCATCCGCATCCTTTTGGTAATATGGCAACCAGAAATATACGCAGTATTCCAAATGTGGCTGAACCAATGTCCTATACAACGGTAACATGACCTGCCAACTCTTGGACTCAATACCCCATCCAAAGAAGGAAAGCATGCTGTATGCCTTCTTGACCACTTTACTGACCTGCGTTCCCACCTTCGGGGAACAATGGACCTGCACCTAGATCTCTCTGTACATCAATTTTCCCCAGGACTTTTCCATTTACTGTATAGTTCACTCTTGAATTGGATTTTCCAAAATACATCACCTCGCATTTACCCGGATTGAACTCCACCTGCCATTTCTCTGCCCATCTCTCCAATCGATCTATATTCTGCTGTATTCTCTGACAGTCCCCTTCACTATCTGCTACTCAACCAATCTTGGTGTTATCTGCAAACTTGCTAATCAGGCAACTGATACCTTCCTCAAAATCATTTATATATATCACAAAAACAGTGGTCCTAGCATGGATCCCTGTGGAACACCACTGATCACAGGTCTCCATTTTGAGAAACTCCCTTCCACTACTGTTCTCTGTATCCTGTTGCCCAGCCAGTTCTCTATCTACCACCATGGTTACTACAGAAGGAGGCTGTTCAGCCACGCTGTCTGTGTCATCTTCTGCAAGTACAAATCACTTAGCGCCTCTCCCCGATTTTGTACATGTAGCCCTTTAATGTTTCCCTTCAGGTTATGTCAACAATATCAAATGCCCACAGCAAGCTGCCAGAAACAGCAATATGGTGATGACCAGGCATTTTTAGCCGAATCGTAGAAATATACATCACAGAAACAGACTCTATGGTCCAACTGGTCCATGCTGACCAGGTATTCTAAATTAATCTAGTCCCATTTGCCAGCAGCTGGCCCATATCCTTCTAAACCGTTCCTTTTCATGTACCCATTCAGATGCCTTTTAAATGTTATAATTATACCAGCCTCCACTACTTCCTCTGGAAGCTCATTCCATACACGCACCACCCTCTGTGTGAAAAAGTTGCCCCTTAGATTCCTTTTTCAATCTTTGCCCTCTCACGCTAAACCTATGCCCTCTAGTTCTGGATTGATAATCTCTGATTTAATGAAAGCATCACTCATACTTGTACCCTGTGCTGTATTAACCTAAATTATATGCATTTCTCCATATGTAACAACCCTCTTATCCCTCTTATCAATCTATGTTGTATGTGTCCATTTTTTCAAAGGAATAATTCATCACGAAAGTGTCCAAATTGCATTGTCAGATGTTGAATGGTTTAAGACACACCTTGTCAGAAAAAAAATTCGGGTCGTGGCAGTTAAGATGAAGAGGAAAAAGGGTAAAGTTTTCCCACATTCCTTCCTGTCACAACAAATGACTAACAAGTTTCTGCTATCCCAACAAGATGTAGCTCCTTGCCTGTGAAATATTTTGTTTACCGTTGTCTTTGAGATTTGAATGTTGTGCTATACACATAACATTGATCTTGTGGCTTGTGTGTGTCAAAATGTACTGCACTTTGACATTGTTATAGTTTGGTTTGAGCAATCTGGTTTAAGCAATTAACCAAACTGATTTGGTTAGTTGGTTCATGCGCTGTTCTCTTTGGAACACCTATTTTGTAAGTTAATCTTCACATAACTGAAGAACAGAATTCATTTTCATGATGGATTAGCATCTCAGAATAGGAAATGCCTGCATAATGTGTGTGACATTTTGGAATGTTTTATTGTATTTTCCTTTTGTACCCAACTCTGTGACAAATCCTTCGGATTGCTTTTGCAAGCTGGTGCTGTCCTCCGATGTAATCTGTATATATTATTTGTAACTGGCCATGGAATTGGAACCACCGTATTTGCAGTCCTGTCATTATTTCCTGTGCTATCAAAGGCTGTATAAATTGAATCTAAATAAGTACCCGTTATAAGTCTTAAATGGTTAATCTTATTTTCCTTCCAGTTACTATTCACTAATGCTACAAAAAGGCTTTGGCATCAAGCATCAATCAAATCAATTCACTATTATTGAAGATGACTTTTTCCTTCAACTACATACAGGGTATTAGCAGAATTTTCGGCCCCATAGAGGCAGAGTCCTGGAAGATTGCAGTAAAAGCCTTTGCATGTCTTTTGCATGCTTTGAGCTCCTTGAGATTTTCTACCTCCATGGCAGGTAGGGTAACCTATCTGACAGCGGCAATCAAGGTAACATTTGATGTTAATTTTCTTTCAGCAGCTCAGTAACTTTGCCAGCACTGCAGCCCACAAGCTGAAAGCAGGAAGGGGTGGTTGGCCACAGTTAGTAACGATTATCAGGACCTAATGCAGTCTGAGTTGCTCCCCAGATACAGCAAGTGCCTCCAACCATTGTTTATGCCTCTTGAATCTCAGCTCCCAATGGTAACCCAAAAGGGACACCTTACCCCCTCTCCTGCAGAAGATCTCTCTGACTGCAGCTCCCACCTCCACAATCCACTTGCCATCCTAAACGGATGGTGAATGCAGAGGTGCCCAAATAATTTTCCATGTCCTGTAAACTTCAACTGTGTCAAGTGGATGTACCATCAGGAAATATCCCTGACTGGTTTGAGTTGTTTTCATAGATTGCACTGACACTATAGAAACAAGCCATTGTTGGTGAGTTCTGATGGATGCTGCCTACCATGACGTTTGTGTGTATGTGATCTGTTCTGCACTGTAGATGCTCCAGCCTAAACTGGACTCTCATTTCTTTAAGCCAGCTACATGTCTGTCTCTGCCTTAGTTGATGTGACTATCATCTGACTTGCAGGAGTTCCAACAAAACATTTATTTCTATATGAGGATACAGCGTATTGATTTTTGTATCACAGCTCTCCAGTACAGTTGTTTTATTTCTCTATTCACTCAACAGTGTGTGCCAGTTGATGTCAGAGCTCTTTACATACTACACTGACAACCAGTTCTGGGCTTTCATATGGCAAAATTCAGCTGCATTTAAGAATAGGAACTCATTTCTATAGGGAGCAGTAGTGCCACAAGGTTACAGTCAAGAAGAATAATGTAGAGTACGTGCTCAGCTAACTGCACAATATTATCTACCCTCCATATATGACTTTACCCAACCTACTCACTGACATGAAATTGTTCATTGTCTGCTCAAGCAAGCACATGTATTTAGAGATGTTCTGTGAGGTATCATAAGGTCAGTATCAGCATCTGTCTGCTAAAATTCAGTTATGGCCATGAATAGTGCCTGCATGTGCATGTTGTTTTTCCCTAGCACTTGTTAACACATTGTGAACTATCCTTGCCCTTTAGTGTTGCTTTGAGTTCTGATTATCAAGCTCACAACAAGAAGTTGTCTTCAATCACCATATTAACAGCAATGACAAATGCACCAAAAATAAGCTTTTGTGGTTCATGATCAGTAATGTAGTGGACTAAGCATCTAATCTTCTCAAGTCTTCTCGAACAGATTTCAAGTATGTTACCTACTTTAATGCCTAGGTTATTTGCATTTCAGTTACCTTAATTAGTTTGCAAATAGCTTCCTCAATTTTTCATTGGGAACGTTTATACACCCACATGCTGCTTCTATTTCTATTGTCTTATTGCAAGATGCAGATATTACTAGTCATATGGTTAGACTTATCAGGTACTTCATTATCTTCCACTCAGGTTCCAGCTGTTCACATTCTTCTCATATGTACCTAGTTCGAGACATGCAGAAGAGATGTGAACAAAAACATTCCTCAGTTTAACTATGCTGACACTCTGGGTCGATAGCGCCAGTAAAGCAAACTACAAAGACACAAAGGAGGAACTGGCCAGAATTGATCGCGAGGGAAGTTTAGCAGGGTGGAACAGCAATAGCAGGAGTTTCTGCAGGTAATTCAGGAGGCACAGAAATTCATCCCAAGGAAAGAGAAACATGCTAAGGAGGTGCTGAGGCAAATATAGTTGACAAGGGAAGCCATGGACAGCATAAAAACAAAAGAAAAAACATAAGTGTGGTGAGAATTAGTGGAAAGCCAAAATATTGGGAAGCCTTTAAAAAACTATCGAAGTATAACTTTAAAAGAAAGCAATAAGAGGGGAGAAGGTGAAACATGAGGATGAGCTAGCTAGTAATATAAAAGAAGATTTGCAAGATTTTGTTTAGATATATAAAAAGGTAAGAAAGAGGAAAAAGTGGACATTGGACTGCTGGAAAATAAGCCTGGAGAATTATTAATAACACAAATGGTGGAGGAATGGAATAGGTACTTTGCATCATATTTCACAATAGAAGACACCAGCAGCATACCAGAATTTCAGGAGAGTCAGGGGCAGAGGTGTATGCATTTGTCATCACTAAGTAGATAGTGCAAGGCACATAGAAAGGCCTGAAGGTGGATAAATCACCTGAACCAGACAGACTACACCTCAGAGTTTTGAAAGAGATAGCTGAGGAGATTGTATAGGCATTGGCAGTGATCTTTCAGGAATCACTGGAGTCAGGGAGGGTCTCAGAGGACTGGAAAATGGCAAATGTAACCTCCCATTTAAGAAGTGAGGGGTTCAGGAGAAAAGAAACTATCGGCCATTTAGCCTGACGTCCATTGTTGATAAGATTTTAGAGTCCATTATTAAGGTTGAGAATGCAGTATATCTGGAAGTGCATAGTAACGTTGGTCTGACTCAGAACAACTTCATCAAGGAGAGGTCATATTGGACAAATTTATTAGATTTCTTTGAGGAGGTAATGAGCAGGTTAGACAAAGAAGAGGCAGTGGAATGAGCTTTTTCAATTTCTAGAAGGTATTTGGCAATGTGCCGCACAGAAGGCTGCTAAATCAGGTAAGAGCCCATGATGCTGGGGGCAAAGTACTGGCATGGATAGAGGATTGGCTGACTGACAGAAAACAGAAAATAAAGATAAAGGGGCCTTTGCAGGAAAGAAGCCAGTGACTGGTGGAGTTCCGTAGACGTCAGTGTTGGGACTACGACAAATCTTGTTATAATTTAACGATCTAGTGAAAGGAACTGAAGGTATTGCTGCTATGTTTGCAGATGACAAAGATAAGTGGAAGAACAGGTAGTGTTGAGGAAATGGCAGTTGCAGAAAGACTTGGGCATGTTGTGAGTATGCAAAGATGTGGTAAATGGAATACAATGTGGGAATGTGTGAGGTTATGTACATTGGTAAGAAAAGTAGAGAGGTAGACTATTTTCTAAATGGGGAAAAGATTGGAAATCTGCAGGACAAAGGGACTTGGAAACATTAGCTCAGGGATCTCCTAAGGTTAACATTTAGATACATTTGGCAGTTAAGAAGGCAAATGCAGTGTTAGCATTCAAGAGGGCTAGAATACAAGAGCAGAGATATACTGCTGGGGCTATATAAGGCTCTAGTGGGACCGCATTTGGAATATTGTAAGCAGTTTTAGGCCCCTTATCTAAGGATGTGGTGGCATTGGAGAGGGTCCAGAATACGTTAATGAGAATGATCCTGAGGATAACGGGCCGAACATATGAGGAGCAGTAGAGAGGTCTGGGTCTGTACTTGATGGAGTTTAGAAGGATGAAGGGGAAATCTCAGAGGGCTGGATAGAGTTGATGTGAAGATGATCTTCCCACAAGTAGGAGATACTAGAAACCAAGGGCACAGCATCAAAGTGAAGGGTCAGCCTGTTAGCACTGAGAATGAGGCGGAATTTCTTCAGTCAGAGTGTGGTTTATCTGTGAAACTCATTGCCGCGGAATGTTGTGGAGGTCAAGTCATTGACTGTTTTTAAGACAGAGATAAATAGGTCCATGATTAGTACGAGGATCAAGCATTACAGGGAGAAATTAGGAGAATGGTTTTGAGAAACATATCAGCCATGATTGAATGGCAGAGTAGAATCGATGGGCTAAATGACCTAAATCTGCTTCTATATCTGATGGTCTTATGGTGTCTTTCTTTACCTGCCATTAACCGGAGTTAACAGCCTCACATTGGGGATAATGGCCTTATTGTCCCATTAACACTGGCAACGTGGCTGACATCATCCTGAGAGTGGCTTCCAGCAGGCTGTCTAAAACACTTCCCCCTGCTGCAGTCAGTTGACTTTCTTTGATGTAGAAATCATGGTTTAATGGTATAAATTGGTCGATAATTGCCATTTATGGCCAGAACTAGTCAGATCCTGCACTTTATAGGCTCCCTGCAGTTGTGAAAGAAAGGTGTAGAACAGCTACAAGTGAGTGTTTTATTATCTTTGTGGAGCCTACAGAAATAATCTGGATTTCTGCTATCCTAGGCTCCCCGCCATGGTTGTAATGCATTTGCAGCATAAAATCATACCTGAATCCGGCAAAATGCATTGAGTTGCTTGTTTGGCACAAACAGAATCAGTCCCCTAAACTGATGGGGCTCTAAATCTCAACTCCTGGTTATTTTTTAAAAAAGGTTTTTCTCCCCACACTACCGCCTAACAGCGGTACTGCTTATATTTTCCCCAGCCCCCATGTTGTGTGTGTGTGAGTGTGAGACACCGTGAAAGACAACAGGTATACAAATCTTTATTCAATATCCACCACCAGAAAGCAAAGAAACACCCGAGTGGCCAATGACAAGCAACACCCTTCTAACAAAGGGCAATGCTGCGTGATCAAACAGTGGAGGGGAGGGCAGGTATTAAATCAAAATAGAGTTGGAGGAGGGAGCAAAATTTATTCATTTGTGGGATGTGGGCGTAGCTGGCTAACCAGCATTTATTGACTGTCCCTAGTTGCCCTCGAGAGAGTGGTGATGAGCTGCCTTCTTGAACTGCTGCAGCCCAAGTTTGACAATGTGCTTCTTTTATTGTCAAAAGGCAACAAATCTAGGTGGCTTTGGATGACTTGCTTTTCACAAATGAATGACTTACTGCATCTTAGGGCTAATGTAACACAGTAGCTATTGAGGCATGTTGTAATCCCCGTGGAGACCAAAAATAGCCTAAAGAATTGAATTTACCAAATAAACCTGAAAAGAAAGCTAATGGAGAAGATGTCACTTCTTATAATCTCTCCTTTAACAATCAAACTAAAATCAACAAAAATATATCACGAAATTAAAAAATTCTGTTCAACATTGTCTATAATTTACACTCTAATTAGCAGTTGCAACAAAAAAAATTGCTGGACTGTTCACTTTGTATTTAATTCACTGGAATCAGTGAAAATTATGAGCTGATTAGAATCATACCTGTCATAGAGGAAGATGGTTATGGTTGTTGGCCAGTTATCTAAACTCCACAACTAAAAATGCAGGAGTTCCTCAGTGTAGTGTCTTAGGCCCAACCACCTTCAGCTGCTTCATCAATGATATTCCCTCCCTCATAAGGACATAAGTTGGCATGCTCACCAATGAGTGCACAATGTTCAGCACCATTCACAACTCTTCAGGTACTAAGATAGTTCATGTCCAGATCTTGTTGCATTTGGACAATATTAAGGCTTGGGCTGACAAGTATTAAGTAACATTTGTGCCACTCAAGTGTCAGGCAATAGCCATCTCCAGGAAGAGAGAATTTAATGGCATTACTATTACTGAATGCTCACTGTCAATATCCCGGGGCTTGCTATTGAGTAGAAACTGAACTGGAATAATCAGTTAAAATCCTGCAGTGATGAACTCAGCTCCTGACTCCAAAATGCCTGTCCACCATCTACAAGGCACAGTCTGGAGTGTAATGGTATATTCCTCACTTGCCTAGATAAATGCAGCTTCAGCAATACTCAATATACATCAATCAAAACAAAATAGCCTGCTTGATTGGCACCAGCCTTTCTCCTAGAGCCCAAATGAAGTATGTCTGCTTTAGTCCACTGGGTACCATCACTGTTAAACAGAGTCTATCATGACAAGAATGTCAGTTTAGCAATGGGATCATAAAGTCACACTTATGTTTGAAAAAGGTGAAAGACTATTACAGATAGGAGTCAGTGAAAGATGTTGTTCAATTGTTATAGTAGATCATTTACTACTCTGTCTCTGTGCGTTGTGTCATGGGTTTACAGCTCAAAATGCCATTATTTCAAGTGTAGTTGACATTTTACAGGGTTTCTGATCATATTGTAGAAGATCAGTACCTTTGTCACTTCCCTTTCTTTAAGGTTTCACCTTTGAGAGCTTAATGCCTGTAAGACTGCTGCATTTCATTGTTAAGATGAAGCCCATCTTCCAAAGACCACACCTCTAAACTTTTTCTTTTAAATAAGTTACATTATTCAATGACCTCAGTATGTTCCCAAATGGTTTGCAGTCATTGGAGTACTTTTGAACTGTTATTGCTGTAATGTTGAAGGTACAGTAGCCAATATTTATACACCGAAAAGAAATAAAATAATGTCCCAATTATCTTTTGTTATAAGTTATTTTGATTGGGGATAAATAGTTGCTGTTGCTGTTTTAGAACATAGAACATAGAAAAATACAGCGCAATACAGGCCCTTTGGCCCTCGATGTTGCGCCGATCCAAGCCTACCTAACCTACACTGGCCCACAATCCTCCGTATGCCTATCCAATGCCCGTTTAAATGCCCATAAAGAGGGAGAGTCCACCACTGCTACTGGCAGGGCATTCCATGAACTCATGACTCGCTGAGTAAAGAATCGACCCCTAACATCTGTCCTATACCTACCACCCCTTAATTTAAATCTATGCCCCCTCGTAATAGCTGACTCCATACGTGGAAAAAGGTTCTCATGGTCAACCCTATCTAAACCCCTAATCATCTTGTATACCTCTATCAAGTCACCCCTAAACCTTCTTTTCTCCAATGAAAACAGCCCCAAGTGCCTCAGCCTTTCCTCATACGATCTTCCTACCATACCAGGCAACATCCTGGTAAACCTCCTCTGCACCCGTTCCAGTGCCTCCACATGCGACCTCAGAAGTCAAATGGCACCTCCAAACATGTAACACACTCTCAGTGCTGTACTACACTGGAAAGTCAATCTAGGTTTGATTTTGAACAAATAACAACATCAACTTGCATTTATAAAGCATATAAAGTAACAAACTAGCTTCAGAAGCTGTCAAACAACTATGTTACACCAAAGCCACATTAGGAGTTGTGAGGATATTTGAAGATAGATTTACAGGAGGTGGGATAGGTAGTGGTACAGAGAGATTTAGGAAGGAAAGGCAATAGCTGAAGACACAATGGGCAATGACAAGAGTTTAAACTATTGGAAGAAGAAACACACCGGCCATCTGCCCTTGCTTTGCTCCAGAGACTCCTGCACCAGAACATCTCTCCCGTAACGTTGGACATGTTCCTTCCTCTCCCTGCTCTGCACCCAACTCCTCTTTTCCACGCCAGCAGACTCACCATCCTTCCCTGCTCCAAAACCAACCTCCCTTCCTTAGCCATTGGCCTGACACCTATCTGCCAAACCTGATATTCGCCCTCGATATTTCAAATAGACCTGTTGGACTATAACCTGGCGTCATGTGACTTCTGACGTTGCAGATCTTCATAGTTTTAAGCAGGAAATAGAGAAATAAAGCTGAAAGTTCACATATTACCAACATTCCCATTTGGCATTCTATACCTTATCCATCTTGCACTCTTTCCAGCTAGCTCCCTACTTACTTAGCACTCTGCCCTCTACCTATCTGGCATTTTACCTTCCCAAACATTAACATCACATTGACCTTATGTACTTTAGTTTTGAGAGCAGTTGTAAAACTGACTGTCTGGAAATTCAAATTTCAGAATACACAGCTGACTGCTGTGAGAAAAGGGTGTAATTTGCCTTCACCAGATAGTTCAGTGCTACAAAACAAAACTGTCAGGATGGAAGAACATACCTGTATTTCTGAAAGAGCCCGGACTGGAATCTCATCTCAGAGGTAAAAACAATGATTGCAGATGCTGGAAACCAGATTCTGAATTAGTGGTGCTGGAAGAGCACTGCAGTTCAGGCAGCATCCAAGTAGCTTCGAAATCGACGTTTCGGGCAAAAGCCCTTCATCATGAATAAAGGCAGTGAGCCTGAAGCGTGGAGAGATAAACTAGAGGAGGGTGGGGGTGGGGAGAAAGTAGCATAGAGTACAATAGGTGAGTGGGGGAGGGGATGAAGGTGATAGGTCAAGGAGGAGAGGGTGGAGTGGATAGGTGGAAAAGAAGATAGGCAGGTAGGACAAGTCCGGCCAAGTTATGGGGACACTTACTGAGCTGGAAGTTTAGAACTAGGATGAGGTGGGGGAAGGGGAAATGAGGAAACTGTTGAAGTCCACATTGATGCCCTGGGGTTGAAGTGTTCTGAGGCGGAAGATGAGGCGTTCTTCCTCCAGGCGTCTGGTGGTGAGGGAGCGGCGGTGAAGGAGGCCCAGGACCTCCATGTTCTCGGCAGAGTGGGAGGGGGAGTTGAAATGTTGGGCCACGGGGCGGTGTTGTTGATTGGTGCGGGTGTCCCGGAGATGTTCCCTAAAGCGCTCTGCTAGGAGGCGCCCAGTCTCCCCAATGTAGAGGAGACCACATCGGGAGCAACGGATACAATAAATGATATTAGTAGATGTGCAAGTAAAACTTTGATAGATGTGGAAGGCTCCTTTAGGGCCTTGGATAGAGGTGAGGGAGGAGGTGTGGGCGCAGGTTTTGCAGTTCCTGCGGTGACAGGGGAAAGTGCCAGGATTGGAAGGTGGGTTGTTTGGGGGCGTGGACCTGACCAGGTAGTCACGGAGGGAACGGTCTTTGCGGAAGGCGGAAAGGGGTGGGGAGGGAAATATATCCCTGGTGGTGGGGTCTTTTTGAAGGTGGCGGAAATGTTGGTGGATGATTTGGTTTATGCGAAGGTTGGTAGGGTGGATTTACCTTGTTGATTTTAACCCTACTGCGAATCCTCTTGCAAGGATGCCTGCCTTGAAGAAGTTTTCCTCCTCTCTCTACAAGAATCTCAGGGAGTCCCTCTCCCACTGCAACTCCCAGGTCATTTCCTCTGCCCTGAAGCTCTTCAACCATGTCGTGAAACAAACTCGCTACCACAGCCACATTTGCTTCCTCAGTGCCTGCCTCCGTAACCAACTCATCTCACATGGTCTCCAGACCACCTTTAAACCAGCAGAGTTTGCACCCGAACAGGACAAACAGTACAGACTACAGATTCAAAAACACCAGCAACAGTTCTCCTTCAGGATCCTCCGCTCCACGCTTGCAGCAATGCGCCGGCACCTAACCTCTCTCCAGTCAGCCCTGCCTCAGCTGAGGGCCACACTCTCTCAGAATTGCAAAGGACCCACTCTGCACTACATTCTCAGGAGAATTCATTCTCTCAACAAACAGTATTTCAATTCCATCTCAAACATCAAAAACTGTAAGTACAACAAACTTTTATCCACCCACCTCCATAACCAGCGCTCCTCAAACATTCCAGAAGATTCCCCTGGCCTTGGAACCTATTCCACCATTTGCCATGCGGCTGATGCAGCTGCCACCCCCACGCTGATTGATGATGTCACTTCTGCCCCCATCATGGCCACTCCCACAACCACTTCCACCCCTCACAATTCCTCATGCATCACACCTGACATCTCTTCTGTCCTTCACATCATCGCTGATGCCACATACTCAGTGACTTCCGCCACCCCTACTGCCGTGGTCACCACCACTTCCGCCCCCACCAGCGCCACTCACCTGCATTCTGCTGACATGCCCCCCACAGACCCCACTGTCACTATCCCCACCCCCCAGAACCCCAAGGGGAACACTACCCCTGCTCATGACTCCACCCCCATTCCCCCCACCATCACACCCACTCCAGTTACAGGTTCCGCCCCCACTCCCAGCTCTACACCCACACCAGATCCCAGCTCCAAGCCCTGCCGAGTTTTCACCATCCCCCCAGACCTCCCCCTCACTGAGGACGAACGATCAGTCCTCAGCAAAGGACTCACCTTCATCTCCCTCTGTCCACGCATCAATGAATTTAATACACGCCGTGATGTCGAACAATTCTTCCGTCGCCTCTGCCTCCGAGCTTACTTTCACAATCAGGACTCCCGCCCACCTTCCGAGGACCCCTTCGCCCACCTCCAACACACGGCATCCACCTGGGCACCCCGCACTGGCCTTTTACCTGCCCTCGACCTCTTCATTTCCAACTGCCGCCGGGACATTAACCGCCTCAACCTGTCTACCTCCCTCCCCCACTCCAACCTCTCACCCTCACAACGCGCAGCCCTCCAATCCCTCTGCTCCAATCCCAACCTCACCATCAAGCCAGCAGATAAAGGGGGCGCAGTGGTAGTCTGGCGCACTGACCTCTACACCACTGAAGCCAAACGTCAACTCGAGGACACTTCTTCCTACTGCCCCCTCGACCATGACCCCACCCCCCATCACCAAACCATCATCTTCCAGACCATACAGAACCTCATCACCTCAGGAGATCTCCCAGCCACAGCTTCCAACCTCATAGTCCAGGAACCCTGCACTGCCCGGTTCTACCTCCTTCCCAAGATCCACAAGCCTGACCACCATGGCCGACCCATTGTCTCAGCATGCTCCTGCCACACTGAACTCATCTCTACCTACCTCAACACTGTCCTATCCCGCCTAGTCCAGGAACTCCCCACATACGTTCAAGAAACCACCCACGCCCTCCACTTCCTCCAAGACTTCCGTTTCCCTGGCCCCCAACACCTCATTTTCACCATGGATATCCAATCCCTCTACACCTCCATCCGCCATGACCAGGGCCTCCAAGCCCTCTGTTTTTTCTTCTCCAGACGTCCCCAACAGTACCCTTCCACTGACACTCTCATTCGTTTGGCCGAACTGGTCCTCACCCTTAAAAATTTCTCCTTTGAATCCTCCCACTTACTCCAGACCAAAGGGGTAGCCATGGGCACACATATGGGCCCCAGCTATGCCTGTCTTTTTGTTGGCTACGTAGAGCAGTTGATCTTCCGTAATTACACCGGCACCACTCCCCACCTCTTCCTCCGCTACATTGATGACTGCATTGGCGCCACCTCGTGCTCCCGCAAGGAGGTTGAGCAATTCATCAACTTCACCAACACATTCCACCCTGACCTTAAATTTACCTGGACCATCTCTGACACCTCCCTCCCTTTCCTGGACCTCTCCATCTCTATTAATGATGACCGACTTGACACTGACATTTTTTACAAACCCACCGACTCCCACAGCTACCTGGATTACACCTCTTCCCACCCTACCTCTTGCAAAAATGCCATCCCATATTCCCAATTCCTCTGCCTCCGCCAGATCTGCTCCCAGGAGGACCAGTTCCACCACAGAACACACCAGATGGCCTCCTTCTTTAGAGACCGCAATTTCCCTTCCCACGTGATTAAAGATGCCCTCCAACGCATCTCGTCCACATCCTGCACCTCCACCCTCAGACCCCACCCCTCCAACCGTAACAAGGACAGAATGCCCCTGGTGCTCACCTTCAACACTTCGCATAAACCAAATCATCCGCTGACATTTCCGCCACCCCCAAACAGACCCCACTACCAGGGATATATTTCCCTCCCCACCCCTTTCCGCCTTCCGCAAAGACCGTTCCCTCCGCGACTACCTGGTCACGTCCACGCCCGCAAACAACCCACCTTCCAATCCTGGCACTTTCCCCTGTCACCGCAGGAACTGTAAAACCTGCACCCACACCTCCTCCCTCACCTCTATCCAAGGCCCTAAAGGAGCCTTCCACATCCATCAAAGTTTTACTTGCACATCCACTAATATCATTTATTGTATCCGTTGCTCCCGATGCGGTCTCCTCTACATTGGGGAGACTGGGCGCCTCCTAGCAGAGCGCTTTAGGGAACATCTCCGGGACACCCGCACCTATCAACAACATCGCCCCGTGGCCCAAAATTTCAACTCCCCCTCCCACTCTGCCGAGGACATGGAGGTCCTGGGCTTCCTTCACCACCGCTCCCTCACCACCAGACGGCCTCAGATCACTTCAACACCAGGGCATCAATGTGGACTTCAACAGTTTCCTCATTTCCCCTTCCCCCACCTCACCCTCGTTCTAAACTTTCAGCTCAGTAACTGTCCCCATAACTTGTCCGGACTTGACCTACCTGCCTATCTTCTTTTCCACCTTTCCACTCCACCCTCTTCTCCTTGACCTATCACCTTCATCCCCTCCCCCACCCCCCCCCCTTGTCTCTATGCTACTTTCTCCCCACCCCCACCCTCCTCTAGTTTATCTCTCCACGCTTCAGGCTCACTGCCTTTATTCCTGATGAAGGGCTTTTGCCCGAAACGTCGATTTCGAAGCTACTTGGATGCTGCCTGAACTGCTGTGCTCTTCCAGCACCACTAATCCAGAATCTGGAATCTCATCTCAGAAATGCAGAGTTCCGTCCTTTCATAAAACAGAAAAGACAGAGTTGCACTCTGAGATTCCTGCGACTCGGACAACCGGCTGTATACTTCAAGTCTTAAACTGTGAAGGGCATTCCAGAATGTGGTAGCTGAATATGTCATTTCCTATTGCAAGCACTTTTGGCATCTGCAAAATACTGACATTAATGGCTTACATTTCTTTTGGCTTTTGATCTCCTTAATGAAAACACAAGAGGGAGTGATCGTCCAAAGTGCTGACTGTTAGAAAAATGATTTTAGTGGCAGCAATAATGTACCAACCTGTTGCATTGAATTTGCAAGAATGATTTTTTTTTATATACGCTGCTGAAACTGCCAACTTGACCCCTATAAAAAAAAATCCTGCTTAGTCCAGTTATGGAGCACACTTAGCAGTTACAATTTAACAAAGCTAGTTTTCGTGGGGATGGTCCATTATTATGGAGCCATTAAACAGTATTTTCTTTCCCTGCAAGCATGTTGAATCTCGCACTTAAGAATGAGCAAGTAATTGGTCATTACCTAATTTCTAATGAATGGATGATATTTTCCTGCCATGATTATGAAGTTACTGACAGATAGCGAGTGACCAGAAGAAATTTCTCCTCTCAGTGACCTTTTACAGTTTCTTCCTTGCAGGGATTTCTGTCAGAATAGAGTTTTAAGAGCGTGTTATAAAGGTTATCCTCTGACATTCTGAGGATATTAGTGATGAGAAAAGTAAAGGTTAGGGATCCACAGAGGCTGTTCTGGAAGCGATGTGAGCTTTGCTGTTCACCTTAATTACCTATTGACGCTGAGTAAATGTGTTATTCATATCATGGGGCTGGGAGTGTCACGAGCTGGATTTTTTTTATTGTGCAGGACTCATCTGTGTGCTAATAACATTTTAGGATGAAGCAAGGTCTAGACTGTAAAGGAACACTTGGAAGATAATTTTATTTAAGAACTCTAATCGGATGTGTATCGATGGCATGGCTAGCATTTGTGTCCATCCCTAACTGGCCTTAAGAAGGCTTAAGTCAATTTCTTGAACCCCACACATACACCGGCTGTAAGAATACCCACAGTGCAGTTAGTGAGGGGTTTCCAGGATATGGCAGTGATATAGTCCAGTTCCCCATTGTTGAGGATTGGAAGGTACTTTCAGTGCCTTCTCCACCTGAGCACTGTTCAACTGTCCCCCACCATTCATGAATGGACTTCAGAGCTTTCATCTGATCTGTTAGTCTGGGATTGCTTCTAACCTTCCCTATTGCATGCTGATCCCACTTTTCTATATGGACGTAATCATGGGTTGTATTAGATGGGTCCCTTGTTTCTAATGTATGCCTGGTGCTGTCACTGGCTTGCATGCTTGCACACCTCATTGAACCATGGTCAATAACCTGGCCTGACAGTAGAAGGATATGTCATCCTCTGAGATTGAAGATTGTGGTTGAATAGAGTTGTGCTGCTGTTACCAAGTATGATCTTCAGGGTCTCATTAGCAGTGGTGCTACTGGGTCGTCATTGAGGATCGACATGTAAGGAAACCACCTTGACCCTACCCTGAGAGTTCCAAGTGGTGTTCTGATTTTTCAATTGAGGAAAGATAGTAGGTAGTTATCACTATGAAATTTCCTTGATTATGTTTTACCTGACACCATAAAATTTCGCAGGGTCTAGAGTCGATGTTAAAGACTCTCAGGACAATTTCATCCTGACTGTGTACTACTGTGCAGCCACTTCTGGTAGGTCTGTCCTGGAGATGAGGCAGGATATTCCCAGTGATGATGATGATTAGGTTAGATTCTCTAGTGTGGAAACAGGCCCTTCGGCCCAACAAGTCCCCACCGACCCTCCGAAGAGTAACCCACCCAGACCCATTTCCCTCTGACTAATGCACCCAACACTATGGGCAGTTTAGCGTGGCCAATTCACTTAACCTGCACATCTTTGGACTGTGGGAGGAAACCGGAGCATCCAGAGGAAACCCACGCAAACACGGGGAGAATGTATAAACTCCAAACAGACAGTCACCTGAGGCTGGAATCGAACCTGGTACCCTGGTGCTGTGAGGCAGCAGTGCTAACCACTGAACCACTGTGCTGCCCATGATGAATTTTCTCAGTGGTGATAGGATTAACCAATTCTATTTCAGACTTTGTGGCATCCTTAAGTGACATATGAAGAAATTTGCCTCTTCAAAATTACCTTAAAGCTATCGTAACTGCCTTACATTACCAGGAGCATTTTGCAACGGAATATTATTGGCAAAGCCTCTAAGATCTTGCAACTTAGAGTTCTACAGCATAGAAAATGGCCATTTGGCCCATCATGTCTCGGTCAGTCATCAAGCAACAAACCACACTACAGCCATTTTACAACTCTTGGTATTTTGTCTTGTATTCTCTGGCATTTCAAGTATTCATCTAAATACTTTTTTAAATGTTGTGTTGGTCCTGAAATGACTCCACAGAGGCCAGTATCCGGTTACCAAATCACCCTTTATTTGCACTTGGAAAATCCTTGACACTGATCTCGCTTCCTCAGAGCCAGCTATCAGAGAGAACAGAACCTCTGACACTGTTTTTTTAAAATTCATTTTCCACCACCAGGAAGAAAGGAAACACCAGAGTGGCCAGTGACAAGCAGTGCCCTTCTCAACAAAGGGCAATGCTGCATGATCAAAAAATGAAGGGGAGGACAGGGATTAAATCAAGATTAGATTACTTACAATGTGGAATCAGGCCCTTTGGCCCAACAAGTCCACACCGCCCCGCCGAAGCGTAACCCACCCATACCCCTACATCTACATTTACCCCTTACCTAACACTACGGGCAATTTAGCATGGCCAATTCACCTGACCTGCACATCTTTGGACTGTGGGAGGAAACCGGAGCACCCGGAGGAAACCCACGCAGACACGGGGAGAACGTGCAAACTCCACACAGTCAGTCGCCTGAGGCGGGAATTGAACCCGGGTCTCAGGCGCTGTGAGGCAGCAGTGCTAACCACTGTGCCACCGTGCCGCCCACAACTCTTGGTATTTTGTCTTGTATTGTCTTGTATCAAAATAAGAGTTGGAAGGAGACATAAAGCCCTCCACTCCTTGCAGTGCCCACCTCTCCCTACAAACCTTGATGGTGTTGCTAGACACCATGTGCTCCTTCTCCAGGGACACTAGGGGACAGATGTAACCATGGAAGAGGGGCAGGCAATTGGCCATAACGATCCCCTTTACTGCCCGCTGCCTGGACCTGTTTATGACCAGTTTAGCCAGGTCCAGGAGCAGACCCACGAGGAGATCCTCTGACGTACCCTCCCCCCCTCTGCACCAAAAGATAAGGAGCATGGGACTGAAGTGCAGCCAAAAACAGGAGAAGGTTTTCTAGAAAACTAAAAAGGGAGTGTGTAAGCGCCTGCACCAAGTACATATATGTTCCACCGTCTCCACAGCACCACAGAACAAGCAGTTGGGCTCGGAGTCCGTGAACCACCCCAATCTGCGGTTGCAGGGGACCGCTGTGTGCAGCACCCTCCACCCCAGATCCCCGAGAGAAAAGGGGAGGACTCCAACGTAGAGAGCCCTTCACTGGAAATTCCCACTGCTGGGTGGCAAATGGGCACGCCAAGGCATACCCGGGTGGTGGATAAGGGAGAAGAGGTGGTGTGCAGCAGCAATTGATACAGGGCCTGCCGTTTTATGTCCCTGAAGGGGACAAAACCACAATTCTGGAGGTGACTCAGGGGGTTGTGGGGCACAGGTTCCCGGGGGGAAGTACGGGACCTTGGGGCCAATGTGAAATTCCGTCCGGGCAGGGCTAAGTGCAGATGGGATTCCACCGCACACCTGAGCATCCTTCAACTGGTGTACTGTGTCGGGTCTGAGCACCGCTGTTTTAAGGCATTGAATGGCAATGGCCACCAATTGGTTGTCTACCGCTGCCCTGCTGACTATAACACTCTGTTTATTTATTTTTTCTTTCCTTTTTCTATCATGTGTGTGAATGTGTCAGGCAAAGTGAAAAAATAACAAGTGTGCAAATCTTTATTCATATTCCATCACCAGGAAGAAAGGAAACACCCGAGTGGCTAGTGATAAGCAGTGCCCCTCTCAGAGGGCAATGCTGCATGATCAAACAGTGAAGGGGAGGGTGGGGACTAAATCAAATAGAGTTGGGGGAAGAAATATTACACTCCACTCCCTACGGTGCCCACCTTTCCCTGAAAATCTGGAGGGTGTTGGTGGACAACACGTGCTCCTTCTCTAGAGACGCTCAGACTCTGACATAACCGCGAAAAAGAGGGGCAGGCAATTGGCCCTAACGACCCCCTGCACAGCCCACTGCCTAGATCAGTTTGGCCCAGACCCAGTAGCAGACCCACGAGGAGGTCCTCAGACCTGCCCTCCCCCTTCTGTACCGGGTGCCTGAAGATCACATGTGTGGGACTGAAGTGCAACCAAAAACAGAGGAGAAGATTCTTAAGAAAATCAAAAAAGTGGAGTGCAAGCACCCACACCCAATATATACATGGTCCACGGGCTCCACAGCATCAAAGAACAAGCAGTTGGGCTGGGAGTCCATGAATCACCACAATCTGAGGTTGCCAGGGACCGCTGCATGCAGCACCCTCCTACCCAGATCCCCGAGAGAAAGGAAGGACTCCCGCGTAGCCAGTCCTTTACTGGGGATCCCCACCACCCGGTGGCAAATGGGCACGCCAAGGTGTATCCGGGTGGTGGATGAGGGAGAAGAGGTATGCAGTGTGCAGCAGCAGTCAATACAGGGCCCGCCATTTTATGTCCCGAAAAGGGGCAAAACTAAAATTCAGGAGACGGCTCAGGTTGTGGGACACAGGTTCCTGGGGGAAGTACTGGACCTTGGGGCCAATGTGAAATTCTGTCTGGGAAGGGGTGAGTGTGGACGGGATTCCACCGCACACCTGAGAATCCTCCAACTGGTGCACTATGTCAGGTTGGAGGACCGCCGTATTAAGGCATTGAATGGCAGTGGCCACAAACCGGATGTCTACCACTGCCCTGCTAGCTATAACACTGTGTTTATAGGGAGCCCTGTCAGCCAGGGCTCCCTGATTTCACCAGATTAACAGTACCAATCAGAGAACTCATATTCTGTGAGATACATCTGGCTGATCTCATTGTAATCTTTACAGGTTCCTGCCACTACCACTCACAGGAACTGAATTCCAGATACACAACACCCTTTGGATAAAATCCAAATAAGCAAAATATTGGGCTCCATTGCAGTCACGATAGCTGGAGAAATGTTAAATCTGGGTGGGGTTTTTCTTGTGCAACTCTACCCGATGCGCAAACTTAAATTTTAATTCTTGCATTTTTTTGGTGTTTTCTGTTGTGCTACAAAGTTATGCTGAGTGTGAGCATCCAAGCATCTCACTCAATCTAGTGGGAGCTAAAGTAACATGGTTCCCAAGTATGTCATAACACTTCAATCTGTATATATTAATGAAGGTCTTTCTGATCTATGAGGTGGGGATTGAGTTACCCAGGAGAGAGGCTCCAGAAGAATGGGTCTAGGTTGCATGTCCATTCATCACTGTCCTTTCAACATCCCATAACATTGTTTCATAACCTCAAAAGGTGGAGGTTTAAGCTTTTGGTGAGTATATTGACAGCTTTATGAAGCCATTCTGAAGACTCACTTTATTATGAAGCTGACGTACACAGTCCAGATGATAGTATAGATGTCAGAAACTGACTCTTTCCTCTTCTCCATGCTTCCTTTTCTTTAGTGACAGAATGTGTCTTATATATGTGTGTCATGTTTTCAAAAAATATTTCAAAAGTAAAGGTACATAGATGTGGTCAGTTCTCCGAAGGGTTTCAAAAAAAATTCAGCAAGTCAATTTTGAACAGTGACCCAACAAAGTCAGTTCCAAAAGTATTGAGTGCTTGAAAGAACCTCTCTAGTGTCAATGGATAAAATATAAGTACAGTTTCTGACAGGCAGAGTAATCATATTAAGGCAATGAGTTTAGTTTTGACTTTGGTGCAAGGGTTCAAATGTTCCATTCAGAAGAACCTGGAATTCACCTCAGAAGGTAGAATGGTTTCTCCTCGTTGGGGAGAAAGACACTTATGGGGAAACAGTCTTTTGAGCGGAAGTAGTTTCTAGTCTTTGGGGCTTCCAAGTCCAAAAGAGTTTGTGATGAAATATTTTAAGTTGTTAGGACTGAGAAAAATGTAGGCCATCAGAATTTTGAGAGATTTGTGTGAGCAGATTTGGAATGGAATTGTAAAAGGAATGATCTCAACAGAAAGAAGCTGGAAAGCTCAGTTAAGTAAAAACTCAAAAACCTGAAACAAGAGTCATAATTCTCTAAAATTGATTCGCTGTGTCGGATGGTGTAGGATACAAGTTGAAACTTTATTTTGATGTTTGGCCTTCCGTTTCCTTATGTAGTTTTATTTGCTTCCTTTGAGTAATGAATGTATGTTCTGCTGTTAAAAAGCCTTTGCAACGTGGTATGAATATATTTCAGTGAACAACCAAATTGCAAAAATTAAATATATCATCTATCCCAGGCTCCATCCTTGTCCAGTGTTACCATCAATTGGGCTCGTAGCATTTTGACAAACTCAACTTGCTCAAGGTCATTAGCCATCTACTTTTCATAAATCACCATAGTTCAAAATCTTAATGTGGTTTTCTCCCATGTATTGATGGTGAGACAGAATTTTTTAAGGTTACCTTTCAACTTTTTTTTTCTATCTCATTTCCTTTGACCTGAGCTCAGTTTCAAATGAAATAATTGTCCTCGAAATCTGGAGTCATCCATTTGGCATACTTGACCAGGCCAGTGAATCTGAATAATTTGAACCCTAGCAGTATTTTATTTGTGAGAATGAATATGCCTTCATCCCAGAGAATTTGAAGGATTTTGTGGAAGGAACGTTGGTGTCACATTTTAAGAATCTGGAGATATGTTCTGTAAGTAAATCAGGATTTCAAGCCTAAGAGTTGGATTGAGAGAACAGTGGGATTGTAAGCATAATCTTTGCAGATGCCCTTGGTCTTTATGTTGTCAAAGATGTGTCCCCCACAGGCAGCCATACTTAATCACCACCTTGATGTTGGTATGACACAGAGATAGACATCCAAAGCATCGAGCTTTTCTATCTGTATATTTGCAACATAGAATATGGTCATAGAGTCATACAGCATGGAAACAGATCCTTCAGTCTAACTAGTCCATGCCAACCATGTTTACAAACTAATTGAGTCCCACATGTCTGCACTTGGCCCATATCCCTCCTAACCTTTCTTATTCATGTACTTATTCAAAGTAAAATTAAATCCAACAAAAGCCTTCAAGATTGACCTCAATGTCCTTAACCACACTTTTTAAATAGCCAATCCCAAACTTTGCGAATAAACAATTCCAGACACCAGTTTGTATCTTAAACAAAAAAAACTTAGCAATTTATTAACAATGTGGTCATTTTAGCAGAGCAAAAATGAAACAGCAAAGTAATCTAAATAGCCTGTTCTTTAAACCTTTATTTTCAACTATATTCACAGACAGACAAACATAGTTGAGAGATGCCTCGAGATCTTGAAACGCACTTTATAAATGCAATGCTTTCTTCTTGTGTGCATATTATGGGTGGCATGGTGGCTCAGTGGTTAGCACTGCTGCCTCACAGCACCAGGGTCCCAGGTTCGATTCCAGCCTCGGACGACTGTCTGTGTGGAGTTTGCATGTTCTCCGTATCTGCGTGGGTTTCCTCCGGGTGCTCCGGTTTCCTCCCACAGTCCAAAGCTGTGCAGGTCAGGTGAATTGACTATGCTAAATTGCCCATAGTGTTAGGTGCATTAGTCAGAGTCTGGGTGGGTTACTCTTCGGAGGGTCGGTGTGGACTGGTTGAGTTGAAGAGCCTGTTTCCGTACTGTAGGGAATCTAATCTAATCATAAATAGAAGAAAACAACAGAACTGGCCAGATTACCTCAGTGGTTTGTACAATGTTTCTTGAAACAATGTCATTTCATTTGCACAGATTGTTTCTTGTTTGATTTTTGAAGATACTGGATCAGGGTAATCTTTTCAGTTCACTCAGTTAAAGGCAGTAATATTTACTAAAACAACAGTTTTCTATTCTCTGATCTTTCAAGAGCTACTTATGGAAAGTTAGATAGTGAGCTTTCAAATCTTCATGCTGTAGCACTAACAGCCAAATTCCTTTTCACAAAAAATAGTCCAAAACTCAATTCAATCTCTGACCAGCCCCTAACAGACTGACCATCTCCTCAATACGGTCCCAGTTAACATCTACCATCTGCTTGGTCTTTTCTAGAATTGCTGGAACCAATTCCCAAGTACTGAGCTCATTAATAGCCAAATTCTGCTGTTTTAAACATAATGCTCTTCGCCAGTGATGCAGTGCCCACAGATCCTTTTGATCACAAGCCAACTTGTAATTAACTTCGAGGCCTGGCCTCATGAATAAAGAAAAGCTTGTTTTATTTGTATTGCTGCGGTCCAAAAGTCATCTTTAGCTCAGTTACCTGTTCAGAACTCCAAGACAAAATTAATAAAAGAATAAAATAAGAATCATGAAAAATCACTGAGAATTCTAAAAATGCTCACATTCTTTGTTAGATAGCTACAATGGTATTGATGCAAGGAAATCTGGAGTATCAAGGGCAAGTTGCTAAACCTCTTCTGATTTTTCAATGTTAATAGTCTGCTGCTCTATTTTGTGTTGAGCTGAAGAAGTTTGTTCGTTGCAAAATAAAGGCATTGCATTATATCAATTGGTGTAGGATAGAATAAGACACTTGTACCCCTGAATCCTCAAGATTGGGATTAAAGGAAATCCAAGCAAACAGAATGGTTAGAAACCAGTGAATGGGAAAATTTTGTACTTCAAGTAAGATTTACTATCTGGGGTGATTGTGAGCAGTATTGTGCTTATGAATCTTAGTACCAATAAATAAGAGACTAAATGTCACACTTGGATTAAATGGATCCGAAAGATGCAGTTAGTCAGCATTTATCAGGATTGATGCTGCACTGAATTAATTGTCTGTTCAGTCATCCAGTTGGCTGAACTGTTCGAATTTATCAGTTTGATAAATCCCCAATGAGCACAAGGTTAAATTGGAATTCTGTGCCAACTTGATGTTACAACACAACGCAGCTGAGCTCAAAACACATCATAAAGTTGACATTTTGTACAGGTAAACTGATGAAGAGTAAAAGCCAATTAACTTCAGCTGCATGCCCAATTAATCTATGGCCAGGCTAAGATCTATTGTACATCAAAGCTATAAATCTTTGTTTCTTGGATTTGATGGAGGAAGGGCTCATTTTTAAGAGCATACTTTTTAGATCCTTCAGATTTTTGTCATATTAGCTTAAACCTTCCTGATAAAAATAACAGCAGGTTCATGATGCCATGTGATGTGCAAATGTTTGAGGGAAGTCATGATTGCTGTGAGTTCATAATCACTCAACTTTTTTCTCATACAAGCTCTCAACCTTCCTGATACTTCAAACAATCTGCTGAAGTTGTACATTATACATAAAGTTGCCATAGAAAATTATAGCTCATGGTTAACAACGTGAGTGCTTTTAATAAGGTACTAATTGTAAATACAATGCTGATAAATTTCTCTTGGCTTGGAAGAGAAATTGTTGACTCTCACTCCTGCAGTTAGTGGTTAGTTCTTCAAGGCTTTAAAAATAAAAATATTAAATTAAATAATTTTATTACTTTTCCATCCTTTCCCTTCTTTTACCTGATTTGACTCATTTACTCCCCTGCTCCCATTGTTACTGCTACTTAATTATTAAATGTCATTAGTGGATCTCAGTATTCACTGGGATCCCTGTTGCCATTGTTAGCTTGTTTTCAACCAATCTGGTACAGGTCAAAGTGCTTTCGGAATGAACCATGAAGGGAAATCCATAGTGAGATGATTCACCCCGGCAAGATTTGGGTCTGATTTATTTGCACAATTTGCAACTATCACAGGAATATTATGGTTAAAGGTGTAATATTTTCTCAGGAGCTCATTATCAAGCTCCTTACTTTCCACACTTTGTCAGTTCTGGTGCAATCTTCAAGTTTTTAAAACTAAAAGTTATGTTTCACTGTGCCTCTCTGATTTGCTCTAGCTTCCCAACTGAGCTGGTGTTGCTTACACAGTTGGTCACAGTTTTGTGTTTGTGTTGGAAGGTTCAAGGTTCAGGTTCCAGTCAGACTTGGCACTGAATCTTACAGACCACCCCTTGCACTTAGGAAAGACAATCAGGAGAGGTCAGTAAATTGGGTGCAGTGGTCATGTGCCAGTGCCCCATTCCTGAGCACCTACAGGCTTATTGAGGCCAATTAGTGGCCACTTGTTGACTCTTCCCACCACTATTGGGACTTTTCCCATGATGGGCTAGCACAGGGACATGCCAGATGGGAGATGTTTGGCCACCCTGTATCTACCAAGGGCCAAACTCAAAGGTTCCAAAACCTTGCACACCCCCTATAGGTCAGAGAGGAGGGTGGAGCAGATAAGTGGGAAAGAAGATGAACAGGTAGGACACGTCACGAGAGCGGTGCTGAGTTGGAAGGTTGGAACTGGGATAAGGTGGGGGTGGGGAAATAAGGAAATAAGGAAACTAGTGGCGATGGAGGAGGCCCAGGACCTGCATGTCCTTGGTGGAGTAAGAAGGGGAGTAGAAGTGTTCGGCCACAGGGCAGTGGGGTTGGTCGGTTTGGGTGTCCCGGAGATGTTCTCTGAAGTGCTCTGCATCGCCATCCATCGCCACACCCTAACCACCCGAGATCAGGAAGAAGAATGCCTCATCTTCTGCCTTGGGACCCTCCGACCACACGGCATCAATGTGGACTTCACTGGTTTCCTTATTTCCTCAAACCCCACCTTATTCCAGTTCCAACCTTCCAACTCGGTACCGCCCTCATGACCTGTCCTACTTACCATCTTCCTTCCCACCTATCTGCTCCACCCTCCTCTCTGCCCTATCACCATTACCCTCACCTCCACCTACCTATCACACTCTCAGCTACCTCCCCCCCCAGCCCCACCCCCTCACATTTATCTCTCTACCCCCTCGGCTCACAAGTCTCATTCCTGATTAAGGGTCCTGCCTGAAATGTTGAATCTCCTGCTCCTTGGATGCTGCCTGATATGACCTGCCAAATCTAAAAATGAGGTGTCAATTTGGTGAAACCACTGAATGAGTGGATGATCTACCTTGTCCTCCTCCAGTGGTCCGAAGCATTACAACTACCAGTCTTCAGCAAATTCAATTCACTCCACGTGATATCAAGAAACAGTAGAAAGCCCTGGATACTACAAATGCTATGGATTTTGACAACATTCCAACAATAGTACTAAAGACTTGTGCTTCAGAAATTGCCATACCCTAGTCAAGCTGTTCCAGTACAGTTACAACATTGTCATCGACACAATAGTGTAGAAAATTTACTGGTATGTCCTGTATACAAAAAGCAGGACCAATTCAAACCTGGCCAATTACCGCTCCATCAGCCAAATCTTAATCATCAGTAAAGTGATGGAATGTATCATCAACACTGCTATCCCTATTCAGCAATAACCTGCTCAGTAACACCAACATTATGTTCTGCCAGGACCACTTAGCTCCTGACCTCATTACAGCCTTGCTTCAAACAGGTACAAGAGAGCTGAATTGCAGACAGGAGGTGGGAGTGACACCTCTTGACATCAAGGTCACATTTGACTTTTGCAGAAACAAGGAGCCTGAGCAAAATTGACGTCTGTTGATATCAGGTTGGAGTCATACCTGGCACATAGGAAGATTGTTGTTGTTATTGGAGCCGGTCATCTCAGCTCCAGCACATCTCTGCAGGAGTTCCTCAGGATAGTGTCCTGGGCCCAACCATCTTCAGCTGCTTTATTAATAACCTTCCTTTCATTATATGGTCAGAAGTGGAGATTTTTGCTAATGATTGTGCAATGTCCAGCACCATTCACAACTTCTCACATACTAAAATAGTCCATGTTCAAATACAAGAAGATCTGGACAATAGCCAGGTTTGGACTGACAAGTGGCAAGTAACATTCACGTGATACAAATGCTAGGCAGTGACCATCTCCAAAAAGAGACAATCCAACCACTGCACCTTGATATTCAATGGTGTAGCCATCACTGAATTCTCCACTGTTAACATCAAGGGGTTAGCATTAACCAGAAATACCACAAAAGTACTATGATTATAAGAGCAGATCAGAGGCTAGGAATCCTGTGGTGAGTAACAAGCATCCTGACTCCCCAAAACCTGTCCACCATCTACAAGGCGCAAGTCAGGTATGCGATAGAATATTCCCACTTGCCTGAATGGGTGCAGCTGCAAAGAAACTGAAGAAACTTGACACCATCTCGGACAAAGAAATCCATTTGATTGGCACTGCACCTACTCCCTCAATGACTGATGCTCAATATCTTCACTGTATACCATCAAATCAACAAGATGCACTGCAGAAATTCAACAACGATCCTCAGACAGCATCTTCCAAACTCATGACCACTTCCATCTAGAAGGACAAGGGCAGCAGATACATGGGAATGTCGCCACCTTCATATGCCCCTCCAAGCCACTCACCATCCTGATTTGCAAATGTACCAGCATTCCTTCAGTGTCACTTGGAATTCCCTCACTTACAGCATTGTGGGTCTATCCAAAGCACATGGACTGCAGTGGTTTAAGAAGCCAGCTCACCACTAATCTTTTAAGGCAAACTAGGGATGAGCAATAAATGCTGGCCCAACCAGTGAGGCCCATGTCCTATGGTTTAAAAAAAAAGTGAAGTCATATAATATCATAAAATATAGATCTATTTTAAGATAATTATAGAAATATTCATTCTTCAGATAACCTGATGTAAATCCATGAAATTTAGTGCTGCATACCCCTGAAAAATGGAACAAAAATGGAAAAAGAATTTGCTACGCAATTTTAAGAGGACTAGACATGGTGAATGAAGGAAGAGTGTTCTTGATGACGAAGGAGACCACAACTAGAGGTCACAGCCTAAGGATATGGGGTACGCCATTTAGAAATTCAGCCAATCTGGCAGCAGCCATTAACACAATTTCTCTTTGTGCCAGATGCTGATGCTGCCAGACTGGCTGAATTTCTCCAGTGATTCCTGTTTTCATTGTCAGCTGCCCCTTTGCGGGAGCTTGTACAGGAATTGGCTTCCATGCTTTCTCAAATTACAACCGCGATGATGATTCTAAACTGCTCCATTGGCTGTAAAGCATCCACATTTGGGAAGTTATTTATTTATTTATTTGTGTGGTTTTTTTTACTGTAAATGTTAGATTTTTTCCTTTTTTTTCATCATCCCAAGTTCTCCCTGTCTATATAAAAACAGGAGCAGGCGTAGGTTGTTCAATAAGATCCTCGCTGATGAATCAGCTCAGTACCCTCTTCGCAATTTCTCCCCATACACTTTGATCCCTTTAGCCCAAGAACTATATCTAATTCCTTCGTGAAAACATTCATTGTTTTGGCTTTGACCACTTTCTACAGCAGAGAATTCCAACGGTTCACCGTACTTTTGGTGAAGAAATTCCTCTTTGTCTCTAAATGGTCTACCTCATAGCCTTAAACTGACCACTAGTTCTGGACCTCCTGGTCACCAGGAACATCCTTCCTGTACTTACCATGTTCAGTCCTCTTAAAATTGCACAGTTTTGTTTTCCATTTTTGTTTCATGTTTTGGGGTATTCATCCCAAAAGTACATGGAATTTCATTAGGTTATCTGAAGAGTGAATATTTCTATGATTGTCTTAAAATAGAACAATATTTTATGATTTTATGTAACTTCACTGTTTTGTGTTGTGTCTCCCTTTATTTGTTGGATCTTGGATCCTATGGCCATCCATAAACAGACAATATTAAGGTTCAGCAGTCATATCATGTCTCAGTTGGTAATTGCCAATAGGAATCAAATTCCCATTCCTTCATGACTTATAAGAACATCCACCAAGAAAACATGGCTTTTTCTGAATCTGGCTTATAGGTGGGTTTGGAATGTGAGACCATTATGTTCTGGCATAATAATCAGATACCATTGAACAAAATAATGTCTGAACAATCATTCTAAACCTTTCTTTTCAGGTCTAAAAGTAATGTGTGTGGTTAAACCTACTTCTGGTTATCTCCACATTGAGTAGTTTGTCCCTTTATAATACAGATCCATCAGTCATGGTTAAAGCATCTCAAATAACATCAATGCACTTTTGTTAATGAATGGTGTACATGCTCTACTGATACAGTTGGAGCTGTGACAATGGCAATTCTCTCCCTACATTTTAATGAAAATTCTGTACAATAAACCATCAATGTTAGTTTCCACACTATGTTTGAAGTGGTTCGGGCTGTGGATATGATCAATATTGTTATTGTGTAAAGTACATTGTGCTTACATTGAATTGCATTTTGATAGGTATTGTGCCTTAAGCTGAACAGTGTTCAAATTATGGAAGTGCTTAGCTATTTCATGTTTCTACTATGTTTATTTCTGGATGTTCCAGAAGTCAGCAATGAAATGCACATCATAGCAAAATTTCAATTTATTATATATTAAATTATTGCTTTTAATATAAATATCTTCATTGCAAACTCTCATTGTCATATGATTTTATATTGGTTCAATTGATACATGGTTCCTGTAATTATCATTGAATTATTTTCTCATGGGACTGACTTAAATATTTTCAATTTAGAGCTATCCATTCCTAAGATTATTCATTTTCTCTTGATAGAGATTAAACTTAGGAAGATCTTGTTATTTTACATGGAACAACCACTCTCTTCAGGAACAGTGACAGTAGTTCCTTGAACTAGAAACATGCAGAACTTTTGTACTCCCGACCTTATACTGATCCTTACTACTGAGTAAATCTAAATAACATTTTAACCTATGTATTCCACACATTTTTGAAATGTCATCAGCATCTAACAGTGCACAGTTAAATGAATCTACAACTAATATACTCAATGAATATACTCAATACTGGATTAAAGCCTCTTGTGACTAGTTTAATATCCTCACATTGATCAATACCACCTCTTTCAACTTCCACATTCTTTGTGTTACGCATCAGTTTGAAAATCCTGATATTCCACTTTGAGCAGTTTATTTCATAAAGGGTGTTTTGAAACACATCTGAAGTACATGTTAACTGTTCCTGAGGCATTTCTAGTTCATTCATGTGTTATTACAATTCAAATCCTGTTATTTGCTGAGATATCCCAATCAGTTACAAGTTCCTTTGTCCTATTTCTTCTGTCTGTAAACTTTCAGAAGTCCTAATGCTTGTGCAGGGCACTGAATGATTTTGAAAGGCTACGATAATTGAGGCCTCCATCATTTGTGACAGTGTGGAAAACCTTATTTGTACCACCAAGCTGGAAGTGACTGCTTTCCCAGGAATGTGTTAAAGGCATTTGATCCAAAGGGTGTATTTTACTGAAAACTGAATGCCAGGAACCTACTCGCATGTTAGTCCAATCCAGCAATTTCAATATGAGCTAAATAAGGCAAAAGGAAACCTCCAAATTGAATTTCTGCAATAATTTATACAGCCTGTTAGAGTCCATAATGTATTCCTTAATGGAATGAATGTGCCCAGTAGATATTTAATAGATCATTCTTCTTTTAAATTTCATCTATGAAGCTTAGTAGAAGATCTATTCCTATAACAGTATCCAAATGGCAAGCATCCAGCTTATAAAATGCCTTGATTTGGACTTGTAATTATCATTTAATTTTTAAAAAATAAAGGTCACGGCTTGTTTTCTCATCAGTAAGGTGCAATCCATGTCCACACATCCACTTTGTTTATTCATTGCTCAAATGGTTTGGATTCAGAGAAAACCACTGGGTGATCATACACTGACCATGTCAATTTCCTTTCATGTACTGTATATATTTGAGTAAAAGTTGATCTCGTGTAAACATTGACCCCCTATTTTTGGCCAAAAAGTCTAGAATTTTCCTCTTTTCTTTGTGTAAGTGTTGACCCTAGTTCTTCACAGATAACAGATCAACATTTGTGAGCAAGGTAATATCCCTGTACAATGAGGAAATGAACTTTATTTTCGTGCTATTATGTGTTTTGATGTACTATCATACCAATTTGGCGTGAAAGTTTAAGACATATCAGGTCAGAGTCAGATGACAACATCCCTTTGTGTGCAGTTCACCTTATCATAATTTGTTGTTGTTTTTTCTTTATTTGTTTAGAGATCAATTAGGTTTCTGCTAATGATATGGTATTTTGGACTGTAGCATGACTTTCAGCCCCATAAAAGTAATATTTATGTAATATTCAATCCCATAAATTTAACCTTAGAAACTAGTATAAAAAATTTGAATTTTATGAGTGTATAGGGCATTGTTCACCATGATAACTGATATTACAATCTTCTGTCTGTAAAGAATCTTAGTTTCAGACCTTCATTTTTCAGAAACAATTCTACGCTGTAATGTTTGACTTGTCACAGCGAGTTGGTAACGTTGAAAACCAGAGGTTAATCTTTTATTGATATCACAGCTCACTGGATAGTGTGCTAGAAATTTAGTGTTACTGTTCTCAGAATCATCACAAAAATTAAAAGTCAAAACCTCCAATTTGCTTCTGACTGACCATGATTGAATGGTGAAGCAGACTCGATGGGCAAAATGGCCTAATTTCTGCTCCTGTCTAATGACCACTCACCAGGATAGAAGCAAATTACACCAGGCTTCTTCAGTAATAAATAAAAATAACTATCTATTTTAACAATCCTGTCTTTAAGAACAGTAAAAAAAATCATAGAATCCCTACAGTACAGAAAGAGGCCAATCGACCCATCAAACCCACACTGATCCTTCTGAAGAACATTCCACCCAGACCTAGGCCCCCCATCCTATCCCCATAACCCCACATTTACCATGTATAATCCACCTAATCTACAAATCCCTGGACAGTACCAGGAAATTTAGCTTGGTTAATCCACCTAATCTACAAATCCCTGGACAGTACCAGGAAAGTTATCATGGCTAATCCACCTAACCTGCATAGATTGGCACTGTGAGAGGAAATTAAATCACCCGGTGGAAGCCGATACATGCACAGGGAGAGTGTGCAAAATCCATGCAGTCACCCAATCAAATCTGGATCCCTCATGCTGTGAGGTAGTTGTGTTGACCACTAAACCATAATGTCGCCCGAAAGAATTTCAAATTTATATATCCTTTTAAATTCCCAAATATACACAGTCACAAAAAGCAATCAAAACAGGAAAATACAAATATTATGAGTGGAGAGACAAACAGTAGTCAGACATTCTCTATCACTAGCGTAAACCATAAAAGTAGCTGGTTTGGTTTCACTATCCTTTGTTCTTCTGCCTTGCCTCAATGCTATCTGTGTAGTTCACTGGTTGGTCGGTTGAGCCCTAGGATCTTTCTAGTTGTCTTTGGGTTTTGGAGTTATTTCTTGCAGTGTTTCTGAATGTAGCTTTTCTGTTCTTTCAACAGAAATTGGAGGGAGCAACTTTACAGAGAAAGAGGAGGGAGAAAGATTGATGCAGCTAACTTCGGGATGTCTCCTCACTTCACTTTCTGTTTCCCTCCCTTCACAAGATTAAACTGCATTTCAACCAATCAGATGGTTGTTGTTAAACTGAACCCTTCTGAACCCATAACAAATGATGCCAATTTGTCTAAACTCAATACCCCAGAGAAGCAACATTGCTTCATTTGTGTCAGCTAGTTTCACTTGTTTTTCCATCAAATTCTTGAAACCAAATTCTTCTATACTCACTCCTTCACAAAAAAAGTGTCAATTTTCTTAATTTCTGTCCATAGAATAAGATGTGGTCTCCTACACTTAATAATAGATGTACTTACAGAATACAACATTACAACTGTCTGCATCCTCCTTAATCCATTGTCCCATATGTGTTTAAACTACTTATTTAATGAATGCCCTTCATTTTTGCATTCTTAATTTTAATATAATTAATATACCAATAACAATGGTGGTGTATGTCAAAGTTAAAGTTCTGTGTGATTTGGAGGAATGGTGCTTCCACATTCCAGTTCTTGTTTTTCCTATTTGTTGGGTGTTATTGGAGTGCTGTTGTGGAGATGTTACATGAATCCATAAATTATGCATACCTCAGCCACAGCGGTTAGAATTTTTACCAGCTCTCTAGAGATAGAGCTTGAAAGCAGGAGAGCTTTTAAAAGGCACAGGCAAGGTATCAGGAGAGAAATCTGATGTCTTTCCACCACCCTGTCTCTTAATTAGCTGTCACTGATAAAATCTGCCCAGGGTAACACTGTTCGCCTCTGTGAATTCCTGATCGAGCAGCTGTTTTTGTAAAATGCAACCCAATGCTTCAGTTGTGGAGAGGGTGCATATTCAGTGCAATAGCACAGAAGCTGATCAAATTAATTATTCTGTTCTGAATGCTATTCAAGTTTTTGGGTATTATTGTAGATAATACCCAAGAAACTTAATAGCATTCAGCCAGGCAAGTGATAAGTATTCCTTCCCGGACACATGAAGAAGTGAAGAGCAATGCAAATTTCTATATTTTTACATGAAAACTTTGTGCATATTCATGGATGAGCACTTAATGCATTTATATGATATTCCTTCATCCATTACTTTTTAATGGTGGCATTAACATATTTTTCCAACAAGGAATATTACAAAAATGTATTTATAGACAAATATTTGCATCATGCAGTTTCATTATGTATCAGTAGACATTCAATACTGCAATGTTTATAATGTTATAATGTTTATTCTCATGTTGCTTCTCTGTTTAACTCTTTCCTTTGATTATTTTTCTTGCCATGTACAGGTTTTTTTTGCTTCTTCCTCCATCTTGCCTCCTTTCTTTTACTTTCTTCCTTGTACTAGAATCTAAGGTAATTTCATTAACTGGTGATTATCAGTAGCCTTCTTTTATTCCATTCTTTCATAGGATCCCTAATACATGTTGTTACTTTTACCTTGTAAAATTAATATACTCATGATCAAAATGCTGATATCCAGTATCCTTCCATGTCTTATCCTTTTTATTCAGTATTTTCACAAACATAATTGCAATCACATTCCTTGCTTGATTGAGTGTAAGTAGAGTGGTAAGTGAATATGGTGCCAGGTTGTTTGGGTGGATAGAATGCCAGGTGGGCAGGTTGGCAGGGTGAAAAGGATGTCTGGTCAGGGAGTGTCAATGGGCAGTTCAGTCACCTTGGGTCCAGGGCAATACTAGGAGCAGTCAGGGCAGAGTGTCTGGTTTGTGAAGGTTGAGGGAGGTGCCATTGGAGGACAGATCTGGTTTGGAGATTTGTCGAGGAGTTGTTGAGGGGTGTCATGAAAGTTGGGTCATGGAAAGATTCAGTGGGGGAGAAAGGGAGGGAAGGGGAGTAAAAATAATATTTATTCAAATTAGTATTGTATTAGGATGGCATTGTTATTGTTTTCTAGGAACCAGATCAGTTTTTAATTCCTCTAATATTTCTTGGGTAATTGTTCAGCTAAGTGACTTGCAACCTCCCAAAGTCTACAACTCAAAGTCAGAGCTGGTGACCTTTTTCAGATGATTCCAGATGCTGGGTAATTGCCCATCGGAAATGTAAACTTCCTGCATAATTCCATAACAGATAGCTGCTTTAGGGCTTTTGCATGGTTTTGACCTGCACCTGCTGTCCACGCTGCTGTGATGATTATCTTCCTGATGGGAAACTCGGGGCAATGATTCTCTGAATCAAAGATAGAAATCACTCACTGATTTGTCCTCTGTTTCCTAACATAGTTTACTTCAGTCACCCATTATTAGTTGATTAACCATAATGTTTTTTCACCTGCAGTTAATGTACTGCGTAGTAGAGCTAAATAAACAACTGAAGAATGGTTGTACAATACTGTGCAGAGGGAATCCATGATCATAGATATACCAGGGAGCAAGATGTGGTTTTACTGAGCACACTATTGCAGAGAAGTTGCATGATGGTTGCTACAGTAGGCTTAGATACTATGTACATTTTAATGAAAAGAAAACTGGTGTATTAATTATCAGGGTTTGTCTAGCAGCATTTCTGTATTGGCAATCAATTCTCATTTTATGGCCCTTCTTTGCTCTCAAATTAGTCATGGGAGACAGAGGATAGTGATGAAAGGATACTTTTCAGAATGGAGGGTACTAACTCTTGGTTTTCCACAAGGATAAGTGTTGGGACCTCTTCTGTTCTCCATAAATGATCTGGAGGAAATCTTAGCTGTTCTAATGAGTAAGTTTGTGAACAATAGACAATAGACAATAGGTGCAGGAGTAGGCCATTCTGCCCTTCGAGCTTGCACCACCATTCAATATGATCATGGCTGATCATCCTTAATCAGTATCCTGTTCCTGCCTTATCTCCATAACCCTTGATTCCACTATCCTTGAGAGCTCTATCCAACTCTTTCTTAAATGAATCCAGAGACTGGGCCTCCACTGCCCTCTGGGGCAGAGCATTCCACACAGCCACCAATCTTTGGGTGAAGACGTTTCTCCTCATCTCTATCCTAAATGGTCTACCCCGTATTTTTAAGTTGTGTCCTCTGGTTCGGCACTCACCCATCAGCAGAAACATGTTTCCTGCCTCCAGAGTGTCCAATCCTTTAATAATCTTATATGTCTCAATCATATCCCCTTTCAGTCTTCTAAACTCAAGGGTATACAAGCCCAGTTGCTCCAGTCTTTCAGTGTAAGTTAATCGCACCATTCCAGGAATTGACCTCGTGAACCTACGCTGCACTCCCTCAATAGCCAGAATGTCTTTCCTCAAATTTGGAGACCAGAACTGCACACAGTACTCCAGGTGTGGGCTCACCAGGGCCCTGTACAGCTGCAGAAGAACCTCTTTGCTTCGATACTCAATCCCTCTTGTTATGAAGGCCAGCATGCTATTAGCCTTCTTCACTACCTGCTGTACCTACATGCTTACCTTCATTGACTAGTGTACAAGAACACCCAGATCTCTCTGTACTGCCCCTTTACCTAAATTGATTCCATTTAGGTAGTAATCTGCCTTCCTGTTCTTGCCACCAAAGTGGATAACCATACATTTATCCACATTAAACTGCATCTGCCATGCATCTGACCACTCGCCTAACTTGTACAGGTCACCCTGCAATCTCCTAACATCCTCACCACATTTCACCCTGCCACCCAGCTTAGTATCATCAGCAAATTTGCTAATGTTATTACTAATGCCATCTTCTATATCATTAACATATATTGTAAAAAGCTGCAGTCTCAGTACTGATCCCTGCGGTACCCCACTGGTCACTGCCTGCCATTCCGAAATGGAGCCGTTTATCAATACTCTTTGTTTCCTATCAGCCAACCAACTTTAAATCCAAGTTGGTACTTTGCCCCCAATACCATGCGCTCTAATTGTGCTCACTAACCTCCTATGTGGGACTTTATCAAAAGCTTTCTGAAAGTCCAGGTACACTACGTCTGCTGGATCTCCCTCGTCCATCTTCAGAGTTACATCCTCAAAAAATTCCAGAAGATTAGTCAAGCATGATTTCCCCTTCATAAATCCATGCTGACTCTGACCTATCCTGTTACTCCTATCCAGATGTGTCGTAATTTCATCCTTTATAATAGACTCCAGCATCTTTCCCACCACTGAGGTCAGACTAACTGGTCTATAATTTCCTGCTTTCTCTCTCCTACCTTTCTTAAAAAGTGGTACAACATTAGCCACCCTCCAATCCACAGGAACTGATCCCGAATCTATCGAACTCTGGAAAATAATCACCAACGCATCCACGATTTCTCGAGCCACCTCCTTCAGTACCCTGGGATGTAGACCATCAGGCCCCGGGGACTTATCAACCTTCAGACCTAACAGTCTCTCCAACACCAATGCCTGGCAAATATAAATTCCCTTCAGTTCAGGTCCTTCAGCCACTGTTACCTCAGGGAGATTGCTTGCGTCTTCCCCAGTGAACACAGATCTGAAGTACCAATTCAATTCTTCTGCCATTTCTTTGTTCCCCATAATATATTCCCCTGTTTCTGTCTTCAAGGGCCCAATTTTAGTCTTAACCATTTTTTTGCCTTTCACATACCTAAAAAAACTTTTACCGTCTTCCTTTATATTATTGGCCAGTTTACCTTCGTATCTCATTTTTTCTCTGCGTATTTCCTTCTTAGTAATCCTCTGTTGTTCTTTAAAAGCTTCCCACTCCTCCGTTTTCCCACTTATCTTTGCTATGTTATTCTTTTTCTCTTTTAACTTTATATGTTTCTTAACTTCCCTCGTCAGCCACGGCCACCCATGCCTCCTCCTAGGATCTTTCTTCCTTTTTGGAATGAACTGATCCTGCAACTTCTGCATTATACACAGAAATATCCACCATTGTTCCTCCACTGTCTTCCCTGCTAAGGTATTGCACCTTTGAAGAAAGATTGGTGGTGTTGTGGATAGTGAGGAGGATTGTCAGAGGATACAGCAGGAAATGGATCAGTTGGAGGCACGAGCCAAAAAAATGGCACATGGGAGTTTAATCCGGACAAATATGAGGTGATGCATTTTGGAAGGTCAAGTGCAGGTGGAAATTATGCAGTGAATGGCAGAACCCTTAGGAGTATTGATATGCAGTGGGATCTGGATGTGCAGGTCCACAGATTATTGAATGTTACAGCACAGGCAGATAAGGTAGTATAAAAAAGGCTTATGGCATGCTTGTTTTCATTGAGAGGGGCATTGATGTAAGGATAGACAGTTATGCTGCAGCTTTATAGAATTTTAGTTAGGCCACACTTGGAATACTGCATACATTTCTGGTCGCCACACTGCCAGAGGGATGTGGATGTTTTGGAGGGGTACAGAAAAGGTTTATCAGGATGTTGCCTTGTATGGGGAATTGTAGCGATGAAGAAAGGTTGGATAGACTGAGTTTGTTTTCACTGAGGGGTGACCTGATAGAAGTTTATAAGATTGTGAATGGCATGGACAGAGTAGAAAGTACGAGTTGTTATTTTCTCAGGGTGGACACAGGTTCAAGGTGCAAGGAGGGAAATTTAAAAGAGATGTGCCAGACACAGTTTTCATACAATGGGTGGGAGTGCCTGGAACATGCTGCCAGAGGAGGTGGTGGAATCAAAGACAATAGCAGCATTCAAAAATCACCTGGATGAATACATGATTAGGAAGGGAATAGAGGTTACGGATCCTGTAAGTGAAGACAGTTTTAGTATGGAAGGACAAAATGTTACAGTGCAGGCTTAGAGGGCTGAAGGGCCTGTTCCTGTGCTGTATTGTTCTTTGTTCTTTGATCAAACATTTGGCTATTGTAGTCTTAATAAGACCATCAGAAGTAGGAACAGGAGTAGACTATTCAGCTGCTTAAGCTTGTTCTGACATTCCTCATGCCTGTTTTCTGCACTTTCCCTGAAACTACTGATTCCCTGACTGATCAAGAATTTATCTATCTCAGCCTTAAATATACAAAGAATTGTGCTCCCCTGACTTCCAAAGACTGATAACCCTTTGACAGAAGAAATTTCTCTTCATCTCAACCTTAAATTGATGCCCTTTCATTCTAAGACTTTGTTCTCTGGATCTAGACTCTTCCATGAGGGGAAACATTCTCTCAGCATTTACCCTGTCAAGCCCTTTAAAAATCCTATATGTTTCAAAGAGGTCACCTCTCATTCTTCCAAACTCCAGTGTGTAGAGTCCCAACCTGTTTAACCTTTGCTCATAAGACAATCCCTCCATATCAGGGATCATCCTACTGAATCTTTTTTAAATTGCCTCCAATGAAACAATACCTTTTCTTAAATAACTGAACTGAAACTGCTCACAGTACCCTAGTTGTGGTGTCACCAGCACTCTGTACGTTGCAGTAAAACTTCCCTGCTCTTACACTCCAATCCACTTGAAATGGTGGCCAATATTCCATTAACCTTCCTCATGACCCGCTGCATCTGTGTGGTAGCTTTATGTATTTTAGGCACCCCATTAACCTCAAGGCCCATCGTGCTTCAGATTTCTGCAGCTTTTCTCCATTTGTATCAGAATTCCCTTATGGCTATGAACATGCTAAAAAGAGAAAACCAGCCAGACTTTAGTTGAAAGAATGTGAAGGAAGGTTTTAGATTTGACTCAGAAGGAGGGTTTAGCAAGCGAGTTAGGAACTCTTTTGTTTACGTCAAATAAGGTAACTGTACGGAAATGTGGTGTGTACCATACCAAGATCAGTTATTCTAACTGAATTAAATGAACCCGATTGTATCTTTGGTTGCAGAGTGCTGATTTTAACTCTTCCATCTGCATACGTCGGACAATGGTGGCTCAAAACTAACCATCCCGTTATTTACTGCTGGGTTTAAGGTGGCAACATTTTGAATAGGCTGCTGAGACAGGTTGCCAGAGTACTCCTCTTTCTCAGACAGAAGTCACTTGTAATTTATGAACTGGGGTCCTGTAATGTGGCACAGGACTGTAATTCCAGATTTGAGGAGGGACTGTGCGCTGCATAACCTCCTATTAATTGCTCCAGATGGTGAGCTATTGAACCAGGTTCCCTTAAAGGGATAGCTAGAGGCTGCTCATCAAACTCGCCTTTTTAATGGTGGGACCAAAGGTAGCTGGCTGGAAGCTGGTCAATGTTCTGCCCTTTTTGAGTCAGTGAGGTGCAGTCCTTCTTTAGTCATACAGCATGGAAACAGACCTTCAGTCAAACCAGTCCGTGCCAAACTAAACTAGTCCTACCTGCCTGCTACTGGCCCATATCCCTCCAAACCTTTCCTATTCATGTATTTATCTAAGTGTCTTTTAAATGTTGTAACTGTGCCTGCATCCACCACTTCTTCAAATCATCAACTGAACGTAGATGAAGGTCAGGCTTCAAAACACTCTGGCATCCTGTCAGTGAGAATATGAAGTAGTATTGGATTAGCTTCATGGTGTTGTCTGCCAGTGTTAAAATCTGTCCTGGTATGTTAAGTTTTTGCTTGGTTATTTATATCTCAACATAGTCTCACCAACTAGTTTAGAATTAGAATCCCAACGGTATGGAAACAGGCCCTTTGGCTCAGCAAGTCCACACTGACTCTCCGAAGAATCACCCATCCAGACCCATTCCTTATTACTCTACATTTCCCCTTGACTAATGCACCTAACCTACATATCCCTGAATACAATGGGCAATTTAGCATGGCCAATTCACCTGCACAAATTAGACTGTGGGAGGAAACCCACACAGACACGGGGAGAATGTGCAAACTCCACACAGTCAAGGCTGTGGCTGGAATTGAATCTGGGTCCCTGGCACTGTGAGGCAGTAGTGCTAACCACCGTGCCACCGTGCCACCCGTGGTTTGTTATCTGCTTTCAAAAACATATTGGAAAAAGGAAGGTGGTTATTCAAAACTGTCCAGTTCAAATCAGCAAGGATTCCTCTTTTCCAGACCCTAGGTTGCGTTATCATTAGAGTTGCTATTTGCTGTATGAGCAGACATCAGCAGAGAATGGGTATGAGATTTATTTCTGGCACCATTAAGTTTAAGCAGCTCTGGCTAATACCAACCCTGTTACTTCAGGGTGCACTGGACTATAGATATGTTGAAACAATCTGTTCAGACACACCTTTGGAACAAAGGAAGTCTTGAACACACACCTTCTGTTCCAGAGGTAAGGACACTACCACTGCACCATAAGAGCTTTTGAAGGGTCTGGCACAATTAGCAGCAGTGGGATTTGAACCCATGACTCCACTGTGTCTTAGACTGATCAGCCATGCTACCACAGAACTGGATTATACAAAGTCATAGAGTCATACAGTGTGGAAACAGACCCTTCATTCCAACCAGTCCATGCAGACCATAATCCCAAACTAAATTAGTCCCAACTGCCTGCACTTGGCCCATACCCCTCCAAATATTTCTTATTAATTTACTTCTCTAAATTTTTTGTAAATGTTGTAACTGAACCCGCATCCACTATGTCCTCTGGAAGTTCATCCACACATGAACCATCTCTTTGTAAAAACTACTGACTCTCATGTCTTTTCAAAATCATTATGTTCTCCCATTAAAAATATGTCTCATGGCCTTGCAATCCTCCATCCTCACGAAAAGACACCTGCCATTCATCTTATGTAAACTGCCCATGATTTTATAAACCTCCATAAGATCACCCCTTAACTTTCTACGCTCCAGTGAAAAAAGTCCCAGCTTCTCCTTATAACTCAAACCTTCCAGCCCTGGCAATATCCTGGCAACTCTTTCCTGAACCCTCTCCAGTTTAATAATACCCCTTCTATTTTAGGGTGATCAGAACTACATGTGACGGAAACTTCAAAGAATTATGTATGTGAACCCCTAGGTGTCTGTTCTACAACGCTACCGAGAGTATTCAACTACCTTCTCCCCAGCCCCTCCCCCCTCCCAATTATCTCTCCACCCCTGAGGCTCCCAGCCTCATTCCTGATGAAGGGCTCTGGCCTGGATCATTGATTTTCCTGCTCCTTGGATGCTGCCTGATCTACTGTGCTTCGCCAGCAACACACTCTCAATGCTACCTAGGGTACCACTTTTAATTATATGAGTCCTGTCCTTACCAAAATGCAATACCTCACATTTATCTAAATTAAACAAATATAGATGTGGATATTCTAGTTTATGTAATGGCTGAACAAACATTTTCAACTAAAGTATTGTTGAATGTGACTATTGATCGATATCTGTAACTGGATGTCCCATGAGCCATATATTATTGTCTTAAGTTGCAATTGACGACATTTCAATTTAAAATATCTCTATGATTGATGGTCAATTCTACATAAAGGATATCATTCATATCTCTTCAATAATGTGACACAGAATATGTGGTTGCCTCTCTCTGCAAGAGAAGCTTTTCTTTAACGGCAGCGATTGAGTCTTGAATTAACATTTGATCCATTTCCTGCAAGGCAAGTCTTTGTTTTGCAAGTGGATATTTAAGTCCTGTTCATATACTTAAGAATGTGTGTTATACTGAGGATGTAATGCTTGATGGAAATGGAATGGGCCTCTGAGCAGTGAGATGGGTACTGTTTCTGTCCTCTCTCCCCTCCCATGAAAAATATATCTGACCCTAAAATATTTACATTGAGTGAAGAATGACTATGGTAGAGACTACCAATCCATGATTATTTGGTTTGGAAGCAAACCAGCTGCTGAGTTATTGCATTAGTTGCTGAGTAACTCGGTGATATTGAATCTTCAGAAATTACACGAGGAAATCATAATGCCACTAAAGTAGTGGGAAATCAAGTTAGGCACAGTGACCATGACTGGGACTGCACCCGTCCAAGAGGATGCATAGAAGTATCCTCCTGGAACAAGATGGGTGGGGTAGTCACTTTTAGGGGTTGCCAAGAATGAGTAGACAATATAAACATTAAGGCGGCTGGGCGGTGTTGGTAAGAGCAGGGTGATGCTGCAATGAGTGCAGCCATTGCTCCCATATGTGTCCTTCCATGGGCTATAGAGAGGCTACCATAGTTCACCAGGTGGGACATCACAGAGGAGAGGGCCCATCAATCTTGACAAAATACCAGTGGAGAAAGACCTTTAACTGGCTTTTGGAGTGGAAGAAGTGAAGAAGGGTCACTGAATTGAAAACGTCAACTGTTTTCTTTCCACAGATACTGACAGACTTGCTGGGTTTCTCCAGCAATTTCAGTTTTTGTTTGCTGCCTTCCATCACTATTTCATAATTACCTCACTGTCCAGCCTGTACCCGGAGAACGAATAAAATCCAGGCTAGTGTGTGTAGTTTTGATTGAAAGTGTGACAGTACTTGAAATGGTGCAGTGAAAGAAGCTACCCAGTTATTAACAAGACCAACCACCCGAGTAACAAGTAGAGATTAGTAAAGCTAAGCTTATGCTATCAGAGATATCAATCTGTAACTCACTGGCAATCACTTTTAGTGGTGTTCATAGGGGTTGAGGGTCCTTTCTGCAGCCAAGTACATTCATCTGTGCAAAGCCTAAGGGAAAACATTGAGCTCCAGAATGGGAACCCCCATACCAAATTAGTGTTTCACAGACATCTTGACTGCGTGTTCTTTGCACTTTCAATGAACATTAGCTGCTAATATCGTCAGAAATATGGTATCTACTTTTATTCATAATATAAAAGTGTGCATGTGCAGTAGATGTTATTTTGGTTCCCAAATGCCAAAAATGGCATCCCAACAATGGGTGTTTCCAAGCCTAAATTCACAATTCTTTAGTTTGCACAGAGAGCCATCTGGTGGTTGCATATAATGAATAATCTGAAAATGGTATTTTTAATGTTTTCTATCTTACATATAATTTGCCCTCTATGTCTCTCTCAAATATGAATTGATAAACATCATTGTTTATTATTCGTGTCGGTGAACTTCCGTGGATTTACATTTGCTTCTGCTACTGGAATCATCATACTCTAACTCCATTTCTAGTGCACTCACCTCAGAATCAGAATGTTTTGATTTCAAGTCCACACCAGGACCGAAACACTACGTCCCCAGTCTAGTACTGAGGGAGGCCTGCTCTGTTTAATGTGCAGTCTTTTTGGTGAGGCATTAAACTAAGGTGCCATTAAACTGATGCAGCCACAAGAGATCCCATGGCTCTAATTGCAGGAAGGATGTGTATGAGGACCTCAGTTTATTTTTACCAGTTTATGATGACTTTTTGTAGTGTCAGCCTGTGCACTTGACAGTGAATAGAAAATTCACCAAAGTACAAAAAGCAGTGAGTGGCATTGCGTACATGCAGCTGATTTGTTAGCGCTGTGTACTTCATATTTTTGAAGTGCTGTGAAATTGTGTACTTGTCTTATTCTTTGATTCTCTAAGAGTTTTCATAATCCATTTTTGAGAGAGAATTGGGCTGTTAGTTCAGCATCAGAGAAGCAAGGGTGTGAATATGTATGTTCAGCCCAATATTTATCTCTCAATCAAAATTCCAAAAACAGACTACCTGATCACCATCACCCTGCTGGTCCTTGGGCTACTGATGTACAAATTGACTGCTGCTTTTTCCAATGTTATGACAGTGATTATATTTCAAATGCATTTTCTAAGCTATAAAGTACCTTGAAATATCCTAAGGTCATGGAAGGTGCTATCCAAATGCAGTTTGATTTATGTCAGTCTTTCTTTTTGTTATTAAGCGCCCGACCACTGAAATTCAAGGTTGGAGATGAATTTCTCGAAGCAGATCATGATGACGCTCTTTTTCCTGGATCTAGGGAAGCTAGAATCCATGCTGGAAAGCAAACCATCATAATTTTGTTTTATTCCTTGACAATGAAACATTTCCCAAGGGGCTCGGATGGTGAATATGATTGTGTGTTTGGCATACATTAATCTCTTTAAGATGCAGCATATAACGTTTATTTTAATATTGATCTCCCAGGACATTCTTAGGGAAAAGAAGGATTGTGACTACTACTTTCCACAGGTACCATCGAATTTGTGTTCATGCACAGATTTTAAAAGAGACTTGCTTTTCTCAGGCATCTCAGCAACTACTAGTGTCTCTTTATCAATAGCTTTAGTTTGGAAAGCAGCTTGACTTCAAAGTAAATGCCAATCTGGCAATTTGTTGTCCTCTCCTGAAGTGATAATGTCCGGCTGTCTGTATTTGCTGCAGTAGTCAGCCTGAAATCTCTTACCTTATCTTTTACAGACCCGCCAAAGCTTTAATGATATCTAACAGACTGGCCCCTGATCTCTCAATGTGGTGTGACAGTGCACCGAGAAATTACATCTGAAAGCTATAAAGTCTAACCTAATCTAGTCCCAACCTAACCCAATCTAACCCAACCTAATCTAGTCCCATTTGCCAGCATTTGGCCCATATTACTCTCAACCCTTCCTATTCATATACCCATCCAGATGCCTTTTAAATGCTGTAATTTTACAAGCCTCCACCACTTCTTTTGGCAGCTCATACCATACACACACCACACTCTGTATGAAAAGGTTACCCCTTAGGTCTCTTTTATATCATTCCCCTCTCACCCTAAACCTATGCCCTCTAGTTCTGGACTCCCCCCACCCCAGGGATTCCATAGGTCACATTCGAACAGTGTATCAGACATTAGAGATGCATTCCAATTTTCTTGCTGGGATTTGAAGATTTTTATCACTTGGGTGAATATTACAGTTTGAAATTGCCAGCACACATTGATCACAAGTAAACTTTCCTTTAAGTAGTTGAATGGCATTGTTGGTGTCATACCTGGCACATATGAAGATGGTGGTTGTTGGAGGTCAGTCATCTCAACTCCAGGATATCTCTGAGGATAGTGTCCGAGGCCCAACCATCTTCAGCTGCTTCAATGGCCTTCCCTCCGTCATATGGTCAGAAGTGGGACACTCACTGCACAATGTTCAGCAGCATTTGCTTCTCCTCAGATACTGAAGCAGTCCATATCTAAATACAGCAAAACTTGAACAATATCCAATTTTGGGGCTGCCAAGTTGGAAGTAATCCTGATTTCCTAAAGTCTGTCTGCCATCTACGAATGGAATATTCCCTGCTTGCCTGGACAGGTGCAGCTCCAAGAATAGTCAAGAAGCTGGACACTATCCAGGTTGAAGCAGCCCACTTGATTAGCAGCACATCTAAAACATTCACTCCCTCCACACGGAAGCTCTGTAGCAGCGCTACATGTTGTTTACAAGATGCACTGTTGAAATTTACCAAATCTCCTTAGACAGCACCTTCCTAACCCTCAACAACTTCCATGTAGAAAGAGAAGAGTTGCAGATATTTGGTAACACCATCACCTGTAAGTTCCATTCCAAGCCATTCACTATTCTGACTTGGATATATATCACCATTCCTGCAGTGTGGTTAGGACAAAGTCCTGGAATTCCCTCTCTCAGGACATCTGGGTCAACCTACAGTGCATGGACTGCAGCAGTTCAAGAGATAGCTCCCCAGCACCTTCTTAAGGGCAGCTAGGGACGGACAATAAATTCTGGCCCATCCAGTGACACTCATGTACTATTAGTGAATAATAAAAATTGTATTGATGTCTGTGAAGATGCTGGCAATGGTAAGGAAATCTGTTTGCTTTTGCAATACTGAGCTGACTTTTTTGTAGCATCAGCCTATTTCCTATGAGGTCTTGATAATGAATAGAGATTTCACCGAAGTACAAAAAGCAGTGAGTGGCACTCTATACATGCGGCTGATCTTGTTAGTGCTGTGAAGTTCATATTTTTGAAGTGCTGTGAAATTGCATACTTGTCTTATTCTTTGATTCTCTAATAGTTTTCATAATCCAGTGTGGGAAATGGGCTGTTAGCTCAGTATCAGAGAAGCATGGATGTGATTAAATGCGTGACCTACATATCGGTGAAAGTGTGCGCGGATATGTGTATTAGACAATCTTACAGAAAAGAAGGAAGCCATTTGGCTCAGCATACCCCCACTGGCTCTTTGGAACTGTTATCCAATTAGTCCCATTTCTTTTACTTTCCCCAAAATCCTACAAGATTTTCCTTTTCAACAATATATCCAATTTCCTTTCGAAACTTAAATCTATATTAGCCTTTCTGATAGTGAATTCCAGAGTATGGCAACTTGCCACAATAAGAAAAAGTCCTCATCTCTTTTTTGGTTATTTTTCCATCTATCTTAAATCTTTGCCTTTTGGTGAATATCTCCATGCCAGTGGAATCAATTTCTTTTCTTACTCACCCAACTAAAACGCTTCATAATTTGGAGCACCTCCAATAGATTTCCCCTTAACTTTCTCTGCTCAAAGCAATCCTAGTGTCTCTAGTATCTCCACAAAACAGATTACCCTCCAAAGAATATTGGAATTGTACGGAAAGGATTAATCTGACTGACATGAAGTAAGTTTTTGTAAAATTTCCATTTGTTTAGGTTTTTATTGTCACTGTATTAGCTTTTAACCTTTATTTGTTAAAAAAACAAATCAAGGGTCTTAAATTGTAATAGCTTAAAATGGTGTGCTGAGATCGTGATTACTGAATTTTTGAACTGAACCTGACTCTTAGTTGCCTGTTTGGCTGCTGGATTTAAGAGCTGAAGTAGCTGCCTGATCAAGAGGGAAGTTGATTAGATGCATGCCATTGTCTATCGTCTCCAACCTTTCATCAATAAGCATTGTCCATATGAGTGAAAAATCAATAATGTTATAATTTGCTGTCAAAATGATGGTGGGAATACTTGAACTACGGACAGTAAATAACACACCATTAAATGTGTGCTTAGAGTTGAAATGGCTTGACCTAACTTTCTATGTTGAGTTTACTTCTTCTCCCATGCAACAGAGCATTATCATGTCCAATGCATTGAGCAGGAAGCTTTTGCTGGAACAATACATCACCTTCAAGTTTTTGGTTTCTGTTTTTAATTTGCTCTTACCTGAAGTGCCAGTTACTCATAAATAATTGTTAAGCACCATTAGCCTCACTGTTATTATAATGAGAATGGATATAACCATGAGATAGTGATGTATGTCATGGTACAACAGTGACAATCGCAGTCATGTGGAAGAAATGATGAACAAAGGATGGAATAGTCGGTACTGTCTGTATTATGTCAGTGAGAGATGTACTTACAGAGAAGACTACCATGTACAATATTAAGAAGTAAAAGAGTTTGTAGAAACCTGCCAGAGTCAGATAGCAGTCACACATTGTTAAGGGGAAGCCATTAGAGACCACAAATTGTCAGAAGAGTCAAGGATAACCATCTGTCCAATGTGCAGAATAGAACACTGAGCCAATTGGGACTTGTGGTGCAGAGATAGTGTCAACTGCCTCTAAGCCAGTAGTCCTGGGTTCAGATCTGACTTGTTAGAGAAAAGGGAACACGTTAATTATTAAATATGTAGAATGTTGAGCAACGAGCATCATGGCAATACAATCCAGTTATCCTGACAGCAAATTATGAACTAATTATGCCCACTTTCATTTGCACTCTTCTCGATCCTTGCACTATTTATTTCATGAGCCTTCATGCCAGTTGATTAATCAGATACGTTGTTGCTGATCTTGTTCACATAAACCGTGCTCACCAGTGCTACGCCTGGTTTCGAATCTCTGGTTCAAACACAGCAGCTTCAGCTTCGACCTGAGCACAAAGCTGTTCTCACATCCTGGGTTCCAGTTATTTTGCCTTGATGTAATTTCCTTTGCAGACCATGCTTAAGTCCCAGATGCTTGGTTTCCCATTGTTAATAGCTCAACATACTCAGCAACTGCCATGCAAAAAAAAACTGTAAGATCTAAACTGTTAAGGACTAATCCATCTAACAGCAGATAGCATTTAATGCCCAGCCTCAGGAAATTGTTTTTAAATTACAATTGCTGTAAAGTCCAGGAATTGGGGAGTGTTGATTGTTTTTATTTTGGACATAGAATTGGTTAAACATTTTACAAGGTAGAATGGCAATAATATGTAATGAGGAGGAACACACGAACAAAATAAGGGCTTATACTGATTCCATTAACGGAACAGTAAAGTACTCATTAGAAGGAAATCAGCTTAGCAATTGAAGACATTTAGAAGTGTGGATTTCAATCAATGTCTACTTTATCTGCAATTATTTTTAATTTTGACATAAATATACAATGTGGAATTGTACACACACTCATGGAGTCACCTAGGAAACCTCAGAAAGAGCAAGGTGAAATGTTTACACTTCTATCAATAGAAGTATTGTAAAATTAACCAATAGTCACCATGCTCCAGGTTAAAGATCCATTTGGAAAAGCCATGATCAAGACTGTATTTCTTGTTATATATGTACATTTTTATTCAGAATTTGTATCACAGAGAGGAACAAACAAAATATGAGCAAGAGGAGGATTTGGAACCAAAGGTGGAATTTTGGGAACCACAAATGATGGGTATGGAGAAGAGAAGAGAACGTAATTATCTTGGGGGGGGGTGACATAAGTGAATTGTGCCACCTTCTTACTGTAGTGAAATTAGATGGAGGTGGGAAAGCCTATAATTGACCTTGCTGCCCTGCCATCAATTGAAGTGGTCAATTACTGACCACAAGATCTCAACCTGCAATAGTGAGGTTTAACTGAAAAGTAGGCAGATTTATTGCCTTTTGCTGTGCCCAACAAGTCAACCTGTGCAAGTCCCTTGGGGGAATCTCTAGGTGAAGAGATTTCTCCTCAGTTAAGAATGAGATGAGGAACAATTTCTTCACTCAGTGAGCAGTGAGACTGTGGAATGCACTCCTGCAAAAATCAGCTGAGGCCAAGACATGCTTTCAAGAAGGAGTTGAATATTGTACTTGGGCTGAAGTGATCAAAGAATATGGGGGCAAAATGAAAACGGGCTGTTGGGTTGGTGATCAGCAATAATCATTCTGAATGGCACAGCAGTTTCAAAGAGCTAAATGGCCTCCTCTTGCTACTATTTTCTATTATCCTTTCATCAAAAACATTCATTTCCTAATCAAGAGATTGGACATTGGGCAGGGAAGCTTATGCTGTGGTCTGTACCGCAAGCCCCCCACCCCACCCCCCAACCCCCACCCCCTTATTTCTAACCCCTTGAATCTTTACCCATGACACCAACTCCAGAACCTTCCTATGGTACAAATCAGTTGCCTTACTCCTTGGTATTCCGCGATCCTGGTGCACTATTGGCAGTAACCCCAGCCTCCTCCAGAGCACTGCTGAGTACAGTTACCAGCCTCGAATTTGCTGGCAACTCTCGTAAGGCAGGAACTCTGTCATCTGAGTGACAATTCCGGAGGAAGAGCTCCAGTGCTCTAGCTAGTGCCCGATTGGCAATGGATTGTGAACCTTCCCTGGAACAGGCTGTGTGGGCCACTTGTCAGCGCTTGAGTCAGCTGACTCAACTGGATTCTGCCCAGAGAGTTTGCTTGGCTTGAACACTAAGTTCAACTGTAATGGAGCAAATTTTGTTGTAAGAAAGCATCAAGCTCATCATTACAAATTTAGTCTTTACAATTTTTGGCTGTCAAGTTGCAGAATGGGAGAGCAACAATGTCACCGTGAGAGAAAATAAACACCTGGGTGCTGACTTCACAGGGAAGTGAACCGTACAGCTCCTTAACCAAATGTGATTCACAGATTTTAAAATGAACAGTCCAAGGGCTGAGAAGGAATTCTAAATTATGATGGGTAAATTCATTGTAAAATAGAATGGATTAATGCAGTACCAAATCAGATCCAGGCTGAGAAACAAACAGATGGAAGAAACGTTGCATTTAGAGAGTGAGAATTGGTACAAAAAATATCAACATTAAAGTGTGAAAACTGGCATTTTAAATGTCTTCAACAATTTGAACTTGAAGGAATGAAATTCCACACTTTTAGCAGTTAACTTAACTTTCAGTGCCGGAGAGGTGACTTGAATGTGATTAATACTTATTGCATCTTAAGTGGTACCTCGATTGGAATAAAGATAAAAAGATAACGTCTTAGCTGACTGGCTCTCTCTGAGAGAGAGAGAGAGAGAGAGATGAATGATGGTGGTTTATCCTGAGAGCCACCACACCTCAGGCAAGGAGAGAAGGAGAGTCCTCAGCTAGTGTGGAATTTGAACCCACATTAGTATCATTTTGCATTATAAAATGGCTGTATTGGTTGAGTTAACTGAACCCCTAGATTGGACTAAACCATAACTAACCTTCTATTGAAAGTTTTATGCGGATGCATTGAACATCATAATTTCTAGCATTTTAATGTATATTAATGGTGGACATGACAGTGATGTGCCATTTTTTTGCAAAGGTAGCTATAAAATGGCGCAGTTTAGACAACAAGCTTTTGGCTCTTGAATTTAACAGTATGTCTGCATTTCATCTGTAATTGTTGTACCATTTGTGAATAACTAACTCTGAGTATCAGTAGACTGGCCATTATTTTGACAGGAAATTCTGGGCTAAAGTGCTCAACCATCCGATAGTTTTGTAAGTACCACTTTATCAATGTACAGAGGAACCTCTATTATCCAAAGGACATGGGCGGAGAATATTTCATTTGGTTAATCGAATTCTGGATATCTGAATGCCGGATAATTTAGCCAAGCATCAGGACATTGTGATTTTGCCAGACAATCCGATATTTGGATAATCGAATGTTGGCTAATCGAGGTTCCTCTGTATTACAGTACTTGTGCATATAACAGTTGTTTAATGACTGCTTGACCCCAATTTTTCAAAGGTTGTCCAAAGTTGATTTTAGGAGAAGATTTGATGTTTTATGTTTATGTTTGTTTCTGATTAGATATTTTATCTTCGAACAGTCACACACACTTGGGCAGTTTGAAAATTGCTTGGTAACCTCAGCAAAACTGCAGAAAAATGCAGATAGAGTTGATAAAATCAGATTGCTGCTACTCCAATCAGTCCTTTTGTATTATGATTGTGGAAAGTGCAACAAAGATGGTGTCACATTTTGCCAGATGATTCCTTTGTGTGTAAATGTCAAAACTACAACTCCAAGTGGCAAAAACTATCAAATCGCAGTGAGATGAATATTGTTGGTAAGATTCACACAGCGTTGATAAGGTTTTTAGAAAAACATAAAGAATCTACAGCATTATGAATAAAGGCACATAGCATAACAAGAACAATCATTTGGAATTCACTGGTTAGACATTAGCTGGAGTATTGTGTTTACTTCTGAGTATAACACATTAACACAAATGTCAGAGAAGGTGCTGTGTAGATTCACTCATTAGAATGGTTCCTTGATTGAAGATCTTTGGTTTATTAGAAAGAGTGGAGATTCTGTGGTTGATAATCATTAGAGCCAATTAGATAAAAGGATATTTTATAGTGTGGTTCAAAATTCTTATTTAGAGAAAAACCACATATTATGGCCAGGTTGATCAATGTTATATTGTTACATTGCATGTGAAGAGTTACCAATGACCTGTTATGCATATTTATATCCAGAATGCCTCATTCACTGCTGCATTGCCAAGTGACAGTGTATCAGTTGGTGGCAGATGGTGTGATCTGTGAAATAGATTTGAAAATAGCTCCAGTATTTTGTTTCTATAAGTGTGATCATTTAAAACACATGGAAACTACTTGCTATAACAATCAGCACCCAGCAAACACAGTTTAGATAATTGGCAAGGATACAGATGAGCAGAAATGTCTGGGTTTTGCTAACTATAATTTTTCCTCAAGCACCTGAATGGATGACTAAACCAATAGGGTCTTCATTAGATGGACAGGTTAAACACTGTGTGACATTTTAATTTGGTCCTGAGCGAAGATGTTGCTACAGCTTTTTTTCCTCAGGCTGAAGAGTTGAGATCTGAGAAGATAAAGTGACTCAACTAGTTATGTCTCTTTCCGGTCTGGTGGAGATCAGAGGATGACTGTAATTTTCCAACTTGTGATACTTTAGTCTCATGATCCAAAAACGGATGGGTGCTTCAGCCATCCAGAACAAAGTTAGATCCAATCACCTTTGAACCTTGTTGATAAACTGATCACATATTGGCCTAACTGAGAAGTTATAAGAGAGTCGTCATGATGCGTATTAAATGCATTGATGCATGGACGGAGGGGGATAAAGATAACGCTTTTGCTGAGGACTGATCATTCATTCCCAGTGAGGGGAAGATCTGGGGTTTTTGGCCAAAATGTCAATTTTCCTGCTCCTTGGATGCTGCCTGACCTGCTGTGCTTTTCCAGCACCACTCTGATCTAAAAACTAATTCAGAAGTTGACTTCTTCTGGCATTTCTTTCTTAGAGAAAGCACAATGATGTATTGCTATTTCATTTATTATTTACAGATTTCACACAGGCTCTCTCTGTTGGAGTTCACTCACCACCATCCCTCGGCTGTATTTGCTTCCAAACACAGGCTGTGTCATTGCAGAAAAAATATAAGTAGAATTGTGAATGAGCAAAAAAAATTGGTGTTGTCTTCAGTGTTGAGAATAGCAAGTAGGTACATTTGTCAAGATGAATTGTGCTTACCCAGTACCCAGCTCCCTACCATCAGGGTGGCAAATGTTTTGGTTGGAATCTACCCCAATCATTAATAATGTGGACTGTGGGAAGAAATTTCTGGGACGTGAGTGAGATAATAAGTGAGACATTTGTACACATATAGGCTCAGCAGCTGTATTCTTCCACCAAGTCCAAGGCATTGAGACACTATTCTTGCTGGTAAGTATCAAGAAGCTTATTAACTAATGGGGACTTTCACTCTGATTATTACTTAATCACCCCTCATTAGTGCAATGTCTCCCATTCTTCCACCTCCAGTTTGAAAATAGGTGCCTAGAATTCCCCACATGAAAGTCTCCATGGGTGACCCCCATCTTGCTCCCATCGACCCTCCATCCCAAAAACCTGGCACCTACATCTCTGGGCATGCTCAATAGGCAATAGCCACACACCGCCCCATATTCATAAATTCTAGCATCAGACATGTGCAGTGTCTCCATCCCAACATGGTACATGACTCTGATGACGCTTACAGTAAGCGTCTGTGCTTTGATGCTGCTTTAGAGCACACTCAACTTAATGCTGTTACTTGCTCATTCATTTTGGGGCTGCCAGGATACTGACAACAACCCTACCTTGCCCTGAATTTTAGCACTTTGCCTCTTCAACCACACTTTAAGAGTTCTCCCTTGACACAAAGCCAGCAGACTGACCATGCTGGTCAGCATTCATTGGTCAAGAGGGTGGACATGTTGCTGAACAGCTCAATGCTTTCTCAACCTGACACCTGTACTATGTGTCAGATACATATGTCTCAACGTCTGAGGGGGAGACATCTTTCAGTCACAGGGTCCCAGCACAGTAAGTCAAGGGGTGTGCCCCATATCAGTCTAGAGGCTTTGACAATGTCAGATGTTCATTCAGGGCAGTAAAAGTCAGAGGGTTTGGAACTCAGCAAGCCTGGGACTGGGTCACAGTCAGCTCTGGGAGTCCAGCACAGTGTGGGGAGTTTGGCAACACAATTGGTAAGCTATACATATATGAGTCAGCCATCTTGTTACCCATAGTTTGAGGCTGTCTTAGTTAGTGCCGTCTGCAGGTCAAGAAGTCAATGCTTCATTTGCGGGGTAGGGCAGAGACTTGTGTCTCAGATTTTGGAGATGAGTTTGGTTGGGATTATGGAGTTGAAGGCAGAACTAATTTTAATAAAGGAGTGCGATGTAGGAGTCCTTGTTATCCAGATGCTCCAGGGGTCAGTGTAGAGCTATGGAGATGGTGTCTGCCATGGATCTGTTGCAACAGTTGGAGAGGATGAAGGCAATCTGGGAGGCTGGAGTTGATGTGAGCCATGACTAACCTCTCGAAGCACTTCATAGTGATGGGTGTCAGAGCCACTGGGCATAGCCATTGAGATGTGTTGCCTGATTTTTCTTTGACACCAGCATGATAATAGTCTTCTTGAAGCATTTAGGAACCTCACATCGGAGTAAAGGGAGGTCAATGATGCGTGTAAATATTGCTGCCAGTTGGTCCACAGAGAATCGGAGTGCATGGCCAGGGACTCCATCCAGACCAGTCACTCTCAAGACGGCCAATCTGACGTCTGTGGCTGTGATGGTGGGTGTAGGTGCACCTGAGGCTGTTGGGCAGGTGACATCATTTCACTGACCTTCTGTTCAAAACGAACATAGTGAAAATGTACTATTATAACTAGCTATCATTTCTATGATCCTGACATCATTTCTCAGAAGATCTTCATTATGAAAATCAAATATTAAGTGTAAAGGAATAATTAAACAATTTAAACATGGTATTCATATTTTTAATTTAATTTCATATCCAACATTGAGCTCATCGGGAAGGATGCATTGTTGTCAGCGATTCTACTCAACTTCGCTTAGTAGTCTGTTATATCATATAAGTCTTGCCACAGTTGATGTGTGTTCGTGTGGTTAGTCTGGGGCTCCAGCTCAGTCTGATATTACCTCTTGACATACCTGATGGCTTTGTGAAGATCGTCTTTGCCATGCGGCCCTCTGCATGCTTACTGATGAAGTCTGTGACAGTAGTGGCACATTCATTTAAGTTGGCCGCTGTACTTTTGAATGTAGCTTTTAGCATGTGCAAATGCATCTCACTGCGAGCCAACTAAGTGACTAGTCTCAACTCGTGCAGTTGCGTTCAGCTCCAATGACACCAAATGTGCCCAAATATTGTGATGGAGTCAACTCTGGACCCAGTTGCTGCAAACATATTTGTTGGGTACCATGTGAAGGCCATCTTTGATACAGTGACAATTAACATCCTACTACTTGCATGCTTGCAATATGTAAATAACACCTTTGCTTATCTGAATCTGAAGCATCCTGATCAGTCCGGGTTTACCTACCTGGCCTGAGAATTAAGATTGATAGTTAGCAGTTCTTGCTATACCTCCATGTCAGTGAACGCCCAACAAATAAGCCTCCTCCTCTCATGCTGCATGAATTGATGGTCCTTTTCCTAAGTCTGTTTCTTGTGTCCTAATTCTGATGAGTGCAAGGTGAAAACCTTCAACATTTTGTCTCCTTTTAGCAATGTTTGCTTTCTGTACTACTAAGCAGTTGTGAATGACAGATATAATCAAATTTTACCTTGATTTCAATCATGTCACAATGTCTCTCATGAACAGGAAAAGTAATAAAAATGTAACATGTGGATTTTCATACTCAATTTTCCAAAGGTTTGGATTGTGAAATCTCTCTCTATTATACTTAGTACAAATATTAATTTGTATGCTTTATAAAGTACCAAGGGTGTTTCATATTAATATTAGCATCTAATATTATGTATTATGTTATCAAGTATAGACATTTTGAAGCAAGGTTCTTAATCCTTATGCATGAATTTCAACTTGAAATCTTATGTCTATGAAACTCCCTATGTAAGTACAACATTTAGCTAGTTACAATAGTGCACTTTCATTCCAGCTCCCAGCTGAGAGGATAGGCATTACTAATGTTAGCATCTTTGAAGGAGCCAGGATCATCCAAAACCAACTCCACTGTTGACAGTATATGTTTAGATTGCCAAAGCAAATCTTCACCCAGCTCAAGGAAGGCACTTAAATAAGAGGAGGACAAAGGAAGCATTTTCAAAGGCTCCCTGAAGGTATTCCTCAAGAAATACAACATAGATGTCAACACAAGGGATACCCTCATTCAGAAGAAACTGGCTTGAAAAAGCCTCCCTGGTTAAAAGACTATTCTTTGAAAATATCAGTCAATGAGAGGAAAAGGAATAGGAGAAAGGAGATGCCAGTGATCACAAGACCAAGAATCATTTCCACTTCCCAAAAACATCTCCTGCCATGTGTTGGAGATGTGGCTGTAGGATCAAGCTCAGCAATGATGGAATGACTTACAGAACCCATGACTGGTGACCCAGAACTTCCTAGGAATCCAATCGTACTAATTAGTGAGTGATTGTTGACAGAACAGATCCTCATCGCCGAGAGAGGATGTAATTGGAGTTTGATAAGTTTTGAAATGGGCAGTTTTCATTCTATTCATAGTGTAAAGTACTGACCAGAAGAACATGCAGCATATTAATCCAGGTCAGACTGGAGATTAGTGGGAACGTGAGAACACGTAAAGGATATGGTCTTGCCTGTTTGCAGAAGTGTTCGGTTCGACTAAATAGCAAAGATGAATATCAGTGCTATACTACATTGCAGGGGTTTTTATCAAGGCAGCAGTGTGATGAAAATTGTAAATTCTAAGCAGCTGCTTTAGCACAGATAAACCAAAGGTAATAATGTGATTTATGGTTAATGGTTTGACTCATATGAGAGCAATCATATGGTACCCATGTTTTAATGGCCTTATTAATTGCTTCATATCTCAGCTCTGATTAACATTGGACTTACTGACAAGGTGTGTCACTGTTTTATTATGTGGAAGTTTGTAATTTTTCTGACCAAAATTTCTATGATTCTGACATCATTTTTCAGAAGATCTTCAGTATGGAAATCAAATATCAAGAAATAGTTAACCAACATTTAAACATGGTATTCATATTTTGAATTTAATTTCATATCCAAAATAGTGTCTGTGCGATGTGCACATTTTTTGAGGTGAGTTGTATGAGCCTCTGTTTGGGTGGGGATAATGCAGACATCAGGAGTATCTGCTAGAAATATGAATGGTAGTGTGTAATGCTCATTGGATACCAGTGGTGCCATTTTCACCTTCAACTTTCTACTTAATGTGCACATCTGAACATGCGTTCAGCAGTAGGAAGGATCCCACCAAGCATCTTTAAAAGGATCCTAACTTATCTCCAGTCAATTACTGACAAAGTTGGATTGCCTTGCAGAGTCATTGGAATTAGTGTGGAAACAGGTCCTTCAGCCCAACAAGTCCACACTGACCCTCCAAAGAGAAACCCACCCCCCCCTCTGACTAATGCACCTAACAACTATGGACAATTTAGCATGGCCAATTCACCTGGCCTGCACATCTTTGGAATGTGGGAGGAAACCGGGGTACCTGGAGGAAACCCACGCAGACACGGGGAGAATGTGCAAACTCCACACAGCCGCCCAAGGCTGGAATCAAACCTGGGTCCCTGGCGCTGTGAGGCAGCAGTGCTAACCACTGAGCCACTGTGCCACCTATTGTTTTTACTGCCATTAAAACTTTTAGAAGTGGAGAAGGACAGGTATAACACATGGAGAAGATCTTGCTTCTCACATCAAGGCTTCTGCTGAAATGATTTGCTTCCAGTCATAATTGTTCTCCCTCCAAAGATAAAACAGAGGGAACAAAAAAAAGGACAGGTTGCTAGAAGAGGGAGGATAGTGAGAAGGAAAAGATTTCTCAACGGAAGGCTCTCTCCACTCAAAGGTTCAGGAAGCATTTCTTCTACTTCAAACAAATAGTGGTGTGTGTGGTATTGTTAACTGCCGATGCACTTATTGTAACCTAGCCCTGTTGCAGGCAGGTCTGAAACCTCAGAGCGTGGTGAGGATGTCCATGGGCATGAAGGTTGAGTCTGGGAGTGAATTTCTTCAAACACTCTCTGGGCTGGAGTTGGCGACATTTCCAAAGTCTCTCAGCTCACCAACCCCTTCTATATGAGGAGGTGATTGACACACCTGTATGCAAAGAGAGGAGAAGATAGTGCATTATCTTTCCAGAGGGAAGCAGGTGGTGTGTACATGTGTCTTCACCAGGCCAGCAGACTTTCTGTTGGCACACAATCCCATTGACTGTGCTGCTCTATGGTACTGCCTTCAAACTGAGAGATGTGTAGTAAAGTGTTCCATTTTTTCAATGTGCAGCTGATGTGAGAACATACTCAGTGATTCAAGCAGCTGAATGCAACAGTCACTTTTTTTTAAAATGCTGTGGTAGACTATTTTACCATCTGCATTTTAGATACAATCTGTAAGGTTAGTGAGGCCTCTGAGCAGCAAGCCCCGTGCCCCCCAGTTCATGGTTTCCATTGTACCCCATCTACACCTTGGCAGGTATGCATAGTGAGAACCATGCTATCACAAAAAAAGTAATTCTACAGAACAGTGGGGCTCTTTGTCAATGCTTTCGATACCTGAATTACTCTCTGAAAAGAGAGTGAGGAGCCACGCAAAAAAATCTCCCTTCTGGCCTGATTGCTTATGAGCAGCTCATCTGACTGTGGTTCAGTGAGATTAACCCCAATTCTCAGTTCACCAATAGCACCACATCCTACCTGCCAGTCATCTGTTACTGACTGTCGCAGTGGCCTCTTGACCATAATACTGAAATGAAAGTCACCAACAAACAATTATTCCAAACCGCTTTATTAAACAAACTATGCACCATTCCATTCAAAAGTGGAACAAATCACTGTTTGCATTCTCTTGGCACCTGTCTTTCACAATCTTTTGCCTGTGCTCTTTGTCTGTAATGCAACTCCAGTGGGCACATCATGGCTAGCGGAAAGGGCAGCTGACTTTCACTGGAGACACTGCAGGTTGAGTGTAGGCAAATTTAAGGGGATTGTCTGGCATGGGTGGTGGCAGACCAGAGGGTGTCTCACTGCCAGGCAGGATCGAGGGCACTAACAAAGTGGCAGTGGTGCGAGGGTGAATGCACAGAGAGGAATAGGATACTTGCTGCATTCCCCAAGGGCCATGTCTCAGCAATCCCTGTAAACTGTTGGAGAGCTAATGACTGGATGGCTGTGAGAACCTGCCAGGCCCTTTCAACACTGAGGGTGTCAGCTATGTGAACAGTAATCTGAGCTGGCACAGCAACCAACTGAGACTGCATGACTTCAGCCTGATAGTTTCACTGCTGTACTCAGAGGTAAAGTGATGTCTACCTGCGTTGCAGTGGGAACTGAGACTATGGTCATTTATACCCTGCATCATGTTTGAATCAGCAAGCATTTGCAGGCAGCTGCCTCCACTTCCGTTCTTGAGAGAATGGACTCCATGCTACGTACTAAGCCTTGTCTAGAGTTGGCACTGGATTCCTCCATGCTCCTTGACCAGTGAGTACAGAAGTTCTGGAAGACTAGTCAATGCACCAAAACATATGCAGCAATCTCCTCCTGAAGTCCACCCAGTTAAAGCCCTCATCTGATTAATTTGTAACAGACGTTGTCTGACGTAATTCTCAATGAGTTGACGCTTACATTATCCATGACACAGTCCTGTTAGCAGGCAGTTCATGTGTCACACTACTTAATGGATCCCAGCCCTAGGCTGCCCTCTAGTGTCCAGGTGGTCTCGGTTGTAAAGGTCGAAGCGAGTCATGGTATTTCTTCATCATCAGTCTTTCTTTCCTCTGCCTCTTTTTCCCATGACAGGAGCACTATTGCCTGGCCAGGTTGCAGATCTTGGGTATCAGAATGGAAAATCCAGAGAATCCAAAGCTGGTGGAGGCACCAAACTGGTTCAAAACTTCTTGTGCACTTCATTGTGGAGGTCCAACAATGCATTTAATTCCAGATGTTGCTATGTTTTCTTTTGGTAGTTTTTTTCCTTCTGAAGAAAAGCATAGGAATGAGGTGGGTCAGGATGTATGAGGGTAGATAACAGATACACAATAATTGTGTAAGGGTGAGGTGAAATCATGAATCGTGATTGCTGGACTTTGTTGGTGGGTGAGTGAAGACAGGTCGGTGAATGGGTAATAGCGTGGGGTTAGTGGTTCAGCTGTAAGTACTTGGCATTTGAGATGAATTCACAAACGTTTTGACCATTTGTGTGGAATCATAATGCATATTGTGGCACTGCTGCCGGGTTACTAGGATTACACTGCTTGCATTGACCATCTGAAGTTCATATCACCTTCCGGCAGATATTTGGAAGTCTTCCTGTCCATCTCTGGTACTCAGGCCCTCCAAGTACACAGAATCCTGGAACACCTTCTGATCCTTTTCGTGTTATCAGCCATACCTCTTGCCTGCCAATCTCTCCTCTCCAATTGTACTTAACAAATGCTGCAAGCAATGTGTTATTTCCCTTTTAAGAGAGGCAGGTAAGCTCCCTGCTGAGGCCTGAGGTCACTCTGTGATTTAGCACTGACCTGCAGGCAGCTATCACAGTAAATTAATGGACAGTATGAAGCTAGCTTGATGCCAACATCAGACCAAACTGGCAGGAGTTAACTATGCAGTGTGATTCTTGAACCTGGTTTTGAGGAACATCCAATTTTGTCTCCGCTAACTTTGAAGTAAAAATGTCAGATAATCTGCTACCTAGTAAGAGGAGAAAAGAAATTGGAAGCTGTCCATAATGAGCCTGCTCATCACCACTTCAGAAGAACATCATTTGAGTCAACGTGGAATATTTTCTCAAAGGAAGTTTGCTGTAACTTTTCTCGCTCACACACAGTTACAAAGAGTTTGAATAAATGGTGGAAATTTGAAATTTATGGAGTTCTTTATTCACGCTGACTACAATTGATAAGACAGAATTATACATCAAATAATAAATATAATTTAGTCATGACGTTCTATTCCTATGTTTATATTTATGATGTTTTATTAATTTAGATATAGGAAAATAGAAACTACAAGCAGGAGTAATTTCAAGCCTGCATTGTTATGCAATAGGATTGGGGCTAATCCTCTAACTCAATGCCACATTCCTGCTTTCTTTTCATATCCCTTGACATTTAAAACCTCTTGAATATACTCAGTAACCTGGCGTCCAGAGCTATCTAACAATCGCACAGGCTGTATACCCTCAGAATGAATGAATGAATAAATACTTCCTTATCTCAATCCTAAACTGTCTTCCCCATATGATAAGACTGTGACAATGGGTTCTAGATTCTCTAGCTTGGGAAAACATCCTCCCAGCACCTCATTTGTCCAGCCCTGTTAGAATTTCATTTTCTTGTCACTCTTGTGAATACAAACCCAGTCAAAACAATTTCTTTTGAATGATAGTCTTGGTATCAGCCAGATCTAATTTATTGTAATATTCATATTTATATAATATTATCTGACCAAGACTTTAGGCAATAATATTACAACGAAAGGTTTTGTGAATTCCTTTCCTTACTGTACTTTTCGATCAGACATTGGTCATGTACAATGCTTGAAATGTAGCACCTAAAAACTGTTTTTCACCTTTAGGGTTGCCCTAGTTTTGATGGTCTCTTTATGGGGTTTCTGCTAAATTGAGCAACACACTCAGTTTTGCCTTGAGACTGTGAGTTTTTGTTTGCAATCCAATACAGGCAGGTAGGTATTTATATTGTGCAGGGGCTTGGCCACTTATTTTAGCACATACCTTTGTTTTTAGTGCAAGGTAGTGCAGAGTTCTAACTAGGATCAGACTCCTCAGCTACAGTCTCCACAGAAGGTCTTCAAACATTTAGCCTCAAAAGCGGTTTCATTTCCCACATTTCTGCTATCTCCTTTTGAGCAATTAGGAAACCTTTTCCTCTCCCAAAATGTTTTCCTGATATGGACATCTGAGGTGCCCTGTGTATTTAAACTCAAACACTGCTTTAGTTTAGTTAGAGACTGATCTTACATCTGAGTAAAGGTTATAGTCACATACCCATTCTTAGTGGTACTGATGCCTAAGATTTATACCTTCTCTTTTGCTGACATTGAAAAATTGAACCTTTTATCTTCAGGACAGCAATTTATTATGCTTTATGAAATGGTTATTTATCATGCACATTGAAGGACAAAATTAACTGCAGTTTCCAAGAAAACATTTTGCATACATCTCACAATCCAGGCTCGAAAATCCTCCATCAATCAAATTCTTGGAAAACAATATCAATCAAACTGAAGGAAAAAAACATTTCTCTGTACAAAGTAAACATAAGAAAAAACATTCAGTTTACTTCATTTTACTGTTCAGCCCATAGCACTTCAGACGCCAGCTCAATTGCAAACAAAGGTAGAAGTGAAAGCGAAACCAGTCAGATATCAATGATGAGAACACTTGAATATTTAAGTGCATGATTAAAGCTGTTTTATGATTTAAATATGTGTAAAAATTCATTGAATTCCCACTAATCTTAGAAGCAACATCTTGATATACATAATAGCTATAGAACATAAGTCCCACTGATAAATTCATCAAACTCATTTATTTTTGGACAGTCCTAGCAAACACCTGAAGTTAGATCTTTTGATTCTGTGTGTGCCAGGTCTGTTTCTTCAGCTGTGCCTGTAGTCATTAACCAAAAGTATTTACATTCAGTGAAATTGAAAGTTGCCTCCATCCAACTCCTCAGATCCTTATTTTCACACCCTCACTCTCTAAGAGCACTGTCATCCCAAAACTTTCAGGTTCGAGGTCCCTGAAAGCATCTGATAATGACTATAAGTGTCCCCTAAGTATGTAGATAAAGCCTGAGAATAAATTCATTGTAAATCTAGGGATCCTTGGTTGGGACTGGTTGCCTCTGCAGAGATGAATCTGTTCAAGTTGCAGTATATGCGAGAAGCTAATTAAAGCCATTTGCGTTGTTAGTTTGTATTACGACACCATTTTTGCTTGTGAATGTCTGCTTCTATTTCACCAATATTCCTCCAAGATAGTGCTAAAAATGAAGAGCATGGTAAAGGACAGTTCACTTAGTTCCATAACTAAGTAAATAATTACACAATTAAGTGAATAGTCCTTCAAACCATGATGTAACTACATGCATTCTGAAAGTCATTGTATGATTTGTAAAGTGATTGGTTATTCATATGTATTTCCACTTTTCACCCAAACATTAATATTTTTCACCGTGGTAGAATTACCATTTCTTAAGCAGCAACTATTCAGTTCTAGAACAGTCTATTTCCTTAGATTCTTTAGAAATGAACAAAAGAAAGACTGATAGGAAGCCAATTTAAAAGGTGAGTTCCATGTTAAGTTAGGTACAGTGGGGAAACAGAGGAAAAGAAAGATTGAGAGAGTAAAAGAGAGACAAAGGTAATTCAGGAAAAACAAAAATGAAAATAAATGATTTTTCTTAATCATTGCCTAAAAAAATTCAGAAATTAAAGGTATTGCTGCATAAATTCAGCAAATTATTAAAAGTCATGGAAAGATTAAAGAAGATTTGCCATTTTTTGTGAAGTGCAATTAAAACAGAAATGAATGATAATTTACAATTCATGGGATTGCTCTTTCTCAGCATGAGTTGCTGGTTGGTTTGTGTTTTAATGAATGTAAATGTAATTAAATTTTTTTTGCAAAATCTGGTGAATTCTCCTGAGTTGTGAAAGCCAAAGAAATTAACTCAGGGTTGGGTATCAGAGGTCAACCACCTATAAGCACCCTTTGAAGTATATCAATGTTTTACCATCCTACCCCACTAGGTGGTAGGTAATGACAACAGAAAACAGTACACTGTAATGAGTGTTCAGAAATCTCTTGCAGTTATGATATGCTGGAGATAGGTTTCTCATCCCCACTGAGATATAGGAACATTGATGTAAATGTTGCAGCTCAAATGGCTGGCAGTTCAGTAAAAATATTTAGTTACACATAAAATAGTGCATTAACATTCATTGCTGCTCAAAATTTCACCATGTTGTGCTGTACAGGAAGAAACACAGGAACAGGAGAAGGCCTTTCAGCTCTTTGAGCCTGTTCCAGTACTCCGTGAAATCAGGATTATCTGCGACCTAATTCCATATACATGCTTTTGGCCAATCTCACTTAATATCTTTGCAAATCAAAAATTTATCTATCTCAGATTTAAAATTAACAACTGATCCTACATCCATTGACGTTTTGTGACAGAGAGTTCCAAACCTTTACCACCCTTTTATGGGTGTACAAGTGCTTCCCAATATTTCCCCTGAACAGTATGGCCCTAATTCTCAGACTACACCCCCTTCCCCCCCAACCCCAGTTCTAAAATCCCTAACCAATGTAAATAGTTTATCTTTGTCGACTCTGTCTTTGTTAATATCTTGAAGACGTTAGTCAGATCACCCCTTAACCTTCTAAACTCTCGGGAGAACAGGCATAATTTGTATAATCTCTCTTCATATCTTAACCCCTGAAGTTCAGGTATCATTCTTAGAACCCAATGTTGTACTTCTTTCAAGGCCAATAAGTCCTTCCTAACGTGTATTACTTAGATCTGCTCACAGTACTTCATGTGGGGTCTAACCACGGTTTTGTATAACAGAAGTGTAACATCTGCATCCTAATACTTGAGTCCTGTAGATATAAATGCTGATATTCCATTAGCTTTCTTGATTATTACTGAAAATGCGTGGCTGGAAAAGTACAGCAGGTCAGGCAGCATCCAAGGAACAGGAGAATTGACATTTCGGGCATGAGCCCTTCTTCAGGAATCTTCCTTCCTGAATCTTCTTCCTGAAGAAGGGCTCATGCCCGAAACGTCAATTCTCCTGCTCCTTGGATGCTGCCTGACCTGCTGCACTTTTCCAGCAACACATTTTCAGCTCTGATCTCCAGCATCTGCAGTCCTCACTTTCTCCTTTCTTGATTATTGTGTGCTCCCATTCATGACATTTTAAAAATCTATGCACCTGAACCCTAAGGCCTCTTTGGACCTCCACTGCGTTTACCTTCATGCCATCTAAAAAGTGCCTATATCTTTCCTTATTTGGCTGAAAAGGGATAACTACACACTTGCTTACATAGAACTCCATTTGCCACCATTTTCTGCCTAGTCTATCAGCATCCTAATTGTAAGACAATTATTTAAGAATTATTTTAATTTTCAATTTATTTTTCTTTCCAGCTATTTCTTGCTAGAAGTAGTGGTGGAGGCTGGTCCAACTGCAACATTTAAAAGGCATTTGGATGGGTATATGATTAGGAATAGAGGGATAAGGGCCGGGTGCTGGCAGATGAGACTAGATTGGGTTGGGATATCTGGTCGGCAAGGATGGGTTGGACCGAAGGGTCTATTTCCTTGCTGTGCATCTCTATGACTTTATTTACACATCCACCCAAACAGCAGTATGCTAACCCAGCGATTTAAAGACACTCCCTAACAGCAGATACTTGCTGGCCAATTTTCTAATGGCTTTTCTATGATGCCTCTGGTTTTCTTTTTAAACACACTGTGCTGTAACACCAGAAGGTTCCTCTCCTGTTCTTGAATTAGACTCCTCTCTGCTCCTTGAAAGTAGTGTCGCTTCCCAACCCCAAACTACTGTTATCACTTCCATGCAGCTGGTGTATAACGTGATCGATGCTGCAGTGCCGCTGCCTTCGTGAAAAGTAAACAATAGAAAGCCCTTTCTGGAATGGGCTCTCAACCAACCCAGCCGCCATTACTTGCTTCCTTAATAGGAGCCTGCTCCCTCCCCCACCCTTATGGAATTGGCCAAGAGTGAGCGAGAGAAGGACTGCACACCCAGCTGCCCTGCTGGGCAACATTTTATTCCAGTTTCTTCTCTGTTTGGCCTTGATCTGGGCCATGAACGTCTTCATCCTCTACCTTAGTCCTCTGTATGTATCCCAGTACTTACTTCACACTTTCTAAAATGTATCTGAAAATGAAGCCTATTCATGCTCTTGCTTGCTGGTTTCTGGTCCATGAGGATACTGCAATGTGATTGGCTGCTTATTATCCTAGCTCATGTCATTGTAGCTTAACTACTGGAGAACCTCATGATTCAAACTGATCTTAGAAGAAAGAAAATTCACAGAGTAAGATACCCCTGCACCTCAGTGGGCAATTTTCTGAGCAGTAATTGAATGGCATCACTATACTGCTTACTGCTGAATACTTACCAATATCTGTAAAGTTTCCCGAAGCATATATTTGATGTGAGTTTCCATTGTACCTAGTAACGTGAGCAAGTGAGTACCACAGGTCAGTGCTTTGCTTGTGTCTTTCTTGCTTGGGAGTTTCAGATCTACACAGAGAGATTTTCACTGCATGCATAATTTATAGACGTATTGCAAGGTTATGTACAGCCTATATGATCATTTGTATCATATTTTTGCACAAGCTCTTTTTCAAATTGAAGCACTTTTGCAGCATATAAGAACGGTCTCTGATGGCTTGCATTACATGGAGATTTTTAGTTTTTTTTTATTACTATCATCGCTCAAAGGTGACAGCTTGATTAAATAACTCCTCTTACACTAACTCGGCGACTGGAGCTGTATTATAACAAAGTGAAAACAGTTCTGAGAGGTTTGACAAACAGACCATAAATGAGCCTGCTGCTATTTAGAAAGTTGTCCATGTAATGCATCCAGTCTAGTCATTCTGTTAGGAACACTTAAGACACTTGGCCAGAACTTGTTAGAGTGAAGCATCTCAGGGTGTTCACCATTAATTTGACTTTTACTGTGCTTTTCAGCTCAAACATTTTTAACACCCTAACCTCCCATAAGTGGGAACTGATGATTGCATGTTAATGGAAAACAGACATCTGGGACCTTAGTGGATGGCAGAAATAACAGTATCAGCAGAAAATAAAGTGTTCTTCCTTACCACATTTTATTTATTTCTTGAGCACTAATCAGAGGACTGAAAAGGAAGGTGAATTGGAGTCATTGGATTCAGAAAGTGAAATAGAGAAGATTTTTTTAAAAGTTTGACATATTTAATATCTCTCTTAGCAATTTATTATCTGAATAAACAAATTTCCACAATTGAAATTGTTCAGTTTCTGGGCTGTTTGACTGTCCCAAATAATTAGCACACTTTTAAATGGGTGTTTAGAAACATAAAAACATAGAAAATCAGAGAAGGAGTAGGCTATTTGGTCCTTTGTGTCTGCTGTGCCATTCATAGAATCCCTACAGTGTGGAAACAGGCCATTTGGCCCAACAGGTCCACACCGACCCTCCGAAGAGTAATCGGCCAGACCCATTCCCCTATCCCTATTACTCTACATTTATCTCTGACCAATGCATTTAACCTGTACATCCCTGAGCACTATGGGCAATTTAGAATGGCCAGCTTACCTAAACTGCACATCTTTGGACTGTAGGAGGAAACTGGAGCATCCGGAGGAAACCTACGCAGACACAGGGAGAATATGCAAACTCCACACAGATAGTCACCCGAGAGTGGACTATTGGGCCCAAGAAACCAATTTCTTTTCAAAGTGATCCTCCAGTTTGATAACCTCTTCCCATTTATTCCCCCAGATCCTTTTATCTTGCTCGCCCTAATTCCTTCTTGAAATCATATGATGTTTTGGCCATGTGATCGTACTATGGCTCTATGTTGTCCATTTGTTTTTTTAATGCTTGTGAGACCTTGTGTTTTTTTTTTAAGTTAGAACTATATAAGCAGCTTGAATGGGTGGTGTCAAGTTCCCATAGAACCAGGATTTTGTTCAGTTTTAGCTTTCTGCTGAGTTTTTGAAGCTGGATGTGGAAGTTCTTATTCCTCTTTCTATTACATTTAAAAGCTGGGATTCTCTTCCTGCTGCAAGAATTGTATGTGAGACAATCTGTTTTACTGAATTTGCCTTTACCAAGAGTGTATTTATGCAATGTCATTATATTAGAACACTTAATTAGTTGTACTTAATTATATATATATTTATAAACATTTCAGTAGTTACAGTTAAGCCAACTCCTTTCTGTTTATTTTGAGTGTATTTTAATTATGGTGTATGAATAAGGTGTATTTTGTTTCCAACCTGATAGCTTGACCAATTGAATTGCATCTGGTACACACCACTTTACACTTACCTTTAAAATAAGAAAAGGTTTGGGTCTAGACTATCTTCTTAATATACTTTGAGAGGGTTTGGTCTGGTCCACCACAGCCTCGACTGCTTTCTGTAGTAATGTATTCCACAGGCTCACCACTCTCTGGGTGAAGAGATTTCCCCTCATCTCAGTTCTAAGCGGTTTACTCTGTATCCTTAGACCATGACCCCTGGTTCTGGACTCCACCATCAACAAGAAAATCTTTCTTGCATCTACCCTGTCTAGTCCTGTTAGAATTTAATAGGTTTCTATGAGATCCCCACTCCATTTTTTGAATTCCCAATGAATGTAATCCTAAATAATTCAGCCTCTACCAATACATCAATCCCACCATCCCAGAAATCAGTCTGGTAAATCTTCGCTGCATGTTCTCTAGAGGAAGAATATTCTTCCTTCGATAAGGAGACCAAAACTGCAAACAGTATTCCAGGTATAGTCTGTCCAAGGCCCTGTACAATTGCCATATAACATCCTGGTACTGAAATCCTCTTGCTATGAAGGCTAACACACCATTGCCTCCTTGGCTGGTACACAAGGACACCAAAGTCTCATTGTATATTCTTTCTCAATTTATAGCCATTCAGATAATAGTCTGCATTTCTGTTTTTGTACTCAACATAGATAACCTCATATTTACTCACATTATACTATATCCTCCATGCATTTGTCCACTCAATCAGCCTGTTCAAATCACACTGAAGAATATGCCATTTGATTGATTCTCAGTTAACTGAATAACTTGGGCGGTTATAAATTACACTAAAGTGTTTTAATGTCTACCAGCAAAGGAGCAGGGTCTCTGTTCTCTGCAGTTAAAACTGCTTTTATTACTGAAGAAAACCAGGCCATCTTTCCTTCATCAATTGATGTGAGCTGTGACCTTTAACTGATAAGTCAGTTCCTTTTAGAAACTAACCAGTTGCCTATGTCTCTGATGTAAATCAGTGAGAGATTGTGAAGAAGGATGACTGAAAAGCAATGTTCTAATCAACATGAAAATCATGAGGATAAATCACAGGTACACTGTGTGATGAAGAAGGCTTTTGGCAAGCTGTCCTCACTGGTCAGTGCATTGAGTATAGGTGTTGGAACATCATGCAGGGTATGGATAGGGTGAATAGCCAAGGTCTTTTTCCCAGGGTAGAGTATTCCAAAACTAGAGGGCATAGGTTTAAGGTGAGAAGGGAAAGTTTTAAGGGACCTGAGGGGCAACTTTTTCACACAGAGGATTGTGCATGTATGGAACGAGCTGTCAAAGAAAGTGGTGGATATGGGTGCAATTACAACAAACGCACCTGGATCATTTTATGAATAGGAAGGGTTTCGAGGGGTATGGGCAAATGGGACTAAATCAGTTTAGGATATCTGGTCGGCACAGGTGGGTTGGACCCAAGGGTCTGTTTCCATGCTGTATAAGTCTATGACTCTATAATCTGCATCTTCCTCATAGCTCACCTCCCACCCAGTTTTGCTAAAAATTTGGAGATATTACATTTAGTTCCTCATCTGAGTTATTTAATATGTGTTGTGAATAGCTGGAATCCCTGCACTGATATCCCTGGTACCCCAGTAGTCATTGCCTGTCATTCTGAAAAAGGAACAGTTGTTCCTACTCTTTGTTCCTGTCTGCTAACCGATTTCTATTTATCTCAATGCACTATCTCCCCCCACCCCCACTATCCCATATACTTTCATGTTACACTCTCACCCCTTATGTGCAAATTTTTCAAAAGCGTTTTCAAAATCCAAATCAACCATATCCACTGCCCCCCTGTCATCAAGTCTACAAGTTACATCCTCGAAAAATTCCAGTAGATTTATCAAGCATGATTTTCCTTTTGTAAGTCCAAGCTGACTAAGCCTGAGTCTGCTGCTGTTTTCTAAACGCTCAGCAATTAATTCTTTTATAACAGACTCTTGCGTTTTCCCCACTATTGACATCTTGTTGACTGCACTATAATTTCCAGGTTTCTCCCTTTTTCAAATTGAGAGGTTATGTTTGCTAACCTCTAATCTGTAGGAACTGTTCTAGACTCTGTAGAATCTTGAATGATAACCATAATACATCTATTCTTTCCAGGACACTTTTATTACTACTCTAGGATGTAGAATTTAGTTCTTAACCCTGGGGATTTTATTCACCTTCGATCCTACTGATTTCCCAAAACTATTTCCTGAGTAATTCTGATTTCCTTAAAATCCAGTTTTCTGCTATTTGTGTCCTCTTTTTAGGACATGTAACCAGAATATGTATTTAGTTAGTCATCTATTTCTTTGTTCCTTGTTATAAATTCCTCTTTTTCTGACTGTAAGGAACCCACGTTTGTCTTCACCAATCTTTTTCTCTTCACATACCTGTAGAAACTTTTTCAGTCAGTTTTTATGTCCCCTGCAAGCTTCCTCTCTTCCCTTTCTTAATCCCTTTGTTCTCCCTTGCTGATTCCTACACTGCTCCCACTCCTTGGGTCTGTTGGTTTTTGTAGGCCCATCCTGGGATCTAATACTACCAGTAATTTCCCTTGTAATCTTTCCCATTTTACTTTTGCATCAGACAGAATAAACAAGCTTTGCAATTCACACCTGGCTTCCTTGAATGCTTGCCATTGCCTTTTTACTGTCATTTCTTTAAGTAACATCCCCTAATCGATCATAATGATGTTCTATTGACTTCTAAAATTAATATTCTGTTGCAGGCTTAATGGTCAATTAATTTGTCAATCCAGCAAGTTTTAAAAACTAACAGAGTTAAAGGGTGAGATGCCCATTTTCTGAAATAAATGACAGTGGGATTAATCAGTACCACAATGTCATTGGACTAGTGTGGTCATCAAAGGCCTGAATTAATGTTCAGGGACATTCATTTAAATCCCATTGTAGAAACTGAGAAATTAAAATTCAATTAGCAAATGTTAAAAGCTTTAGGCTGGCTGTCAAGTTACTGAGTTGTCATAAGATTCAAATCATTTAATAATGTCCTTTAGGGAAGGGAATTTGCCATCTACATTCAGTTTGGTTTGTAAATTACCTTTACAGGAATGTGGTTGACTTTTAGTTGCCTTCTGAAGTGGCCTAGCAAATAGTTCTGTAGTAATCAAGAATGTGATTCATTGTTTTGTGAAACACAATTGGGGATTGACAGTAAATATTGGGCCAGCCAGCAACACTCACGTCCCATAACCGAATAAGATGTTGTGGAGGTCTACTTCAGGCATATTTGTTAATCACTGACATAAATTCATGGACTGCATTCGGATACGTGGAACACTGTTTTCAAGTTTGTGAATGACACAAAACTTGAAGTATTTTGACCTATAAGTTGGATAGTGTTAGACTTTAAGAGGACACAGACAGGGTGTTTGAATGGAGGAATAGGTGGCAGAAGAAATGTCCCACAGAGTAGTGTGAAGTGAAACATTTTGTTGAAGAATGTGAGGGAAATCAATATAAAACAAAGGGTCCTAATCCAAAATTGGTGAGGAGAGAAAAAACCTTGTTAAAAAGCTTTGAAGATAGCAAAGCAGTTTGAAAAAATTGTCAAAAGGGCAAAAACAAGGCTAGTTGGTCAGGAAGCTGTATAAACTCTGACTCAGCTTTAATTTGTGTATTGTATCCTATTTAATGCATGTTTTGCCATTGCATCTTCTAAGGTTTATTGTAATGTGTGACCTGATGAGTGTGATAAGGTTATTATTTATCCTGTAATGGTTGGTAATCATTGGGGGCATTTTCTTCTGCAGGATAGGTAGCTGGATCTTTAGCTTTCTCTCTATCATGGGCAGCATGGTAGCATAGTGGTTAGCACTGCTGGTCACAGCACTAGGGGCCTGGGTTCGATTCTAGCCTTGGGGCTCTGTCTGTGTGTAGTTTGCACGTTCTCCCTGCATCTGCGGTGATTTTCTCTAGCTCTAGTTTCCTCCCATAGTCCAAAGATGTGCAGGTTGGATGGATTGGCGATACTAATTTGCCCATACTGTCCATAGGCTAAGTGGATTAGCCATGAGAAATGCAGGATTATAGAGATTGGATGGAGGGCTGGTCAGGTGGGATTCTTTACTGAGGGTTGGTGTGGATAACAAGGGCCAAGTAGCACTGTAGGGATTCTATGATTGATCAGTAACTCAAATAGTTCTTGACTGCATCGGAGTGCGGTGTGCCAATAATTCAACAGGGTTGTGGAGAAATCTAAGCTCTCCTTGAAGAGAGACTTAACATTTTTGACTCCAATGTTCAGATTGTGTGTACTGCAGTGAGCTTGTGACCTGCTAACTCCAGGAATGACTGTGAAGTACGAAATGATGCTAATTGTCTGAAATGACCACATCCAGTTTACCATGTGTTACAAATGTTTCACCTAAGACTTCGATAACGGCTTCCATAATGGTTAAATGTATTTTCTTAACATCAGTCCTTCAGGAGGAATAACTGATGATGATGAGGATACAAATAACTCCAGCCCCACATGTTCCCAAGATCTGGTTGGGTCTTTATGGCCAAATCTTGCAAAAAAAAAGCTGATATTGAAACATGCAATGCCTCACTCTCTTTTGTCCGTTTCATGGATTAAATTGAAATAATACATGGTAAGGCTGTCAACAATCACGTTGGAGAGTACGTCAGCCATTGTCTGCTGTTCTCCCTATACGTACAGCCTACTTTTCAAGTAAAGCTCACGAAACAAATCTAAACAATTGTATTCTTGCAAGTATTCTTGAAAGCTTCTTTTCATCCAGCAGAGAAATGAAAGGCTTTTGATCTGAGTTGATGACCATTTTCAGTCCAAACGTATAATCTGAATTGAAAGCCTCTTTCTCAATGACTGCATTGCATGCTTCAGGCTGAGGTAATGTCCTTGTTGCTTAATAGAATGGCTTGTGAAACTCATTCAGCTACCCATCGAATAATATTTCTTCCAAACATACAGCTTAATTGGGATCCTTTTGAAATTTTAAGAATTGTCTTAATGTTTAATGTTTGCTGGGTTTGACAAACTTTTGCCAATCAATTCATCATACTAAAAGATCTTTGAAAATTCTCCCCAAAGGAGTTAGAAATAGAGTAAGAAATCTCAATTAGTCCTCAGGGTTACTTGAATCTGCTAATTACATTGAGTTTTATGAAAATTCTATTTTTGAATAGTTTGCTAAGCTGTCATCAACCATGGAGTAAGGCTGTATTTTTCTCAGTATCACCTTGATGCATTGTGCATGATCACCATTCTGTTGCTTTCATGACTATGGTAAAAATGCCCAATCTTGTTGTTTCTCTGAGCATTTTTCCAATCTTTTCAGCCCAGGATGTGATGTTTTCCTGGATGTATAGTACCATATAGTACCATACCGTGAAGTCCAGTGAGGTTTTGCTCATTGTTGGGAACAGCTTGCTGCATCTTTTAACTAAGTTCTGGGCGTCAAAGTGAGACTGTTACTAAGCAATTGCAAGCTTCCCTATAATTGGACCACTGTTTTTATAAATGCTGTGGATTTGATAGGGCAAGTATTTTTGTGTACTACTTTACTTCCTAATTTTACAGTGTGTTGGCTGTCGTTTTTACTTAGATCAAAATCTTTCTCAATGAAGTGCAATAGGAGTTTGATAAATAAATGGTTTGCTGTTTATAGCCAGACCATCCCTTTGACTAATTCAGTAATATTTCATTGACATTAAAGGTTTATAAAATCATGAGGAGCATGGATACCATGAATAGCCAAAGTCTTTTCCCGGAGGTGGGTAGTCCAAAACCAAAGGGTACAGGTTTAATTTGAGAGGGGAAAGGTTTAAAAGGGATCTAGGGGACAATCTTTCACACAGGGTGGTGTGTGTATGGAATGTGCTGACCTTATAAAGGTTTATAAAATCATGAGAGGCATGGATAGGATAAATAAACAAAGTCTTTTCCCTGGGTTGGGGGGGGGGTGGCGGGGAGGGGGGGGGGGGGTGGAGGGGGGATGCAGAACTAGAGGGCATAGGTTTAAGGTGAGCGGAGAAAGATATAAAAGAGACCTAAGGGGCAACTTTTTTCATGCAGAGGGTGGTACATGTATGGAATGCCAGAGGAAGTAGTGGAGGCGAGCACAATTGCAACATTTAAGAGGCATTTGGATGGGTATAAGAATAGGAAGGGTTTGGAGGGCTATGGGCCAGATACTGGCAGGTGGGACTAGATTGGGTTGGGATGGATGAGTTGGACTGAAGGGTCTGTTTCCGTGCTGTACATCTCTATGACTCTATACAGATTATTGCTTGTTAATGACCTTATTAACTACAGATCTCATGTCATTGATATGCACCTTTCCATTGTACCATTAAAAAAAACAGTAAGTCTTGCCATGGAAATCAGAGTGGGTACACACTCCATGGGCATTGAACATGCACACACCTGCACACACACACTTTTGCAGGCTCTCTCCCTCACTTCTCTCTCTCCTACTCATTGACATTAGCATTCTAAAATGTGCCAGTCTCTAAGGAACCACATGGCACATATCCAGTCCACTTACAGTAGGATTCTGCACTTCAATACTGCACCTTAAATGCACCAAGGATAGTTTATGCCTAGGGACATTGCACCAGCTCATGGACTGAAACATTTGCAAGCTATTTCTTTGCTCCTTTCACACTCACTTTCCCATGACATCTTTGCCTCACCCTGTCTTTGAGAATCCTGCCCCTCAGCCAGAGATACCAGGCTCACAGAACTGCTGCCTTGCTGTGCCAATTAGTGAAAGACACAAAGTCAGGAAACCTGTCCCGGTTGTCAGCAGCCCTCAGTGAAGTCAGTCCTCAGTGTGGGGTTCCTGGTACAGTATGTCGTGAGCAGCTTCTCAAACCTGACTGGATCTAGGTCACCATAACTTAGCTACTTGGGGCAGTCATAATCAGCATCTTCTCCTTGGGCGGAGCCAAATATCAGGCAATCCATCTCTTGTCTTTCTATCATATTATGGTCTGTTTTCTTCCTGAAATGAATCACAGGCATTAAAGGTGATGAAAATGGGTTGCAAAGCTGTTATTTTTAATGGGCAGGTGTCCCACTGGAGTGGGTAGGCAGCATAGAGAGCTTGAAGAGTCAGTGGTGTCAGAGGTTGGGGTGAGTGACTGCAATCGAAGGAAGATGTTGCAGGTAATTGTAAGAGAAGTGAAATATGAGCCTTGGTAGCAAGTGGGTGGGGAAGACCCAGAGTGAGTGTGAGGTAATAGACAAAAGAAGGTAGATATTGGCCGTTTATTGGCAGATTGGAGACAACTCTCTGACAGTGCAGTGTATTCCCTTCAGACAGCTGAGATTGCACTGACCAAGGAGGCAACCTTAGGGCAGGCTGGCATGCTCTGGTGTCATAGCCTCCACGACCAGATGACATCCCACTGCTGCACCACCCCATCCCCCAGGATCTCACAAACTTGGGTACCAACTCTCCCTTCTCTACCATCTCTGAGCCAAATGTCAGGAATGTTACAGGGCAACTCCAGAAGAAGTGTTTGTCCATGTGCGCACAATCCTTTAAAGATGGTTCAAGTGCCAGGAATGCTGATCATTCTGGAATATCCCTGTCATGATGAGTTGTTCCAGTAGTAAAGTACATTTAGATTTGACTGAGAGATGAGGTAGGTGATTAACAAAGTGAGGTTGAAAGGATACAGAGAGGAAAAACCCACTAGGCATTATCAAGAGAAATCCTCCATGAAACTCAAAGAAACTGACACTCAGCCAGAGAAATGTATCATTCCATCCTTAGTGTCTTGTGTCTGTCCAACCCACTCCTTGGGCTTTTATGATATGCCTTTTGTAATGCTATACTGCAATAATTGAATGGATTTGAAAGATCTCTCATGCCAAGTTTGATATTTTCCCCTTAGGATTGTTCTCTGCTGCTTCTGGATTTCTGCTTTATTTACCATCTGAATGATTTTCTCTAGAGTCAGGTGATCTTTAGACTGTAATGAAACTAACAAAAATTCATTATAATACAATAAATCTGTCTCATGAATTCTGAGTACTGATAATAGAATCGTAGAGTCCCTACAGTGTGAAAACAGATCATTCAGCCCATGGAATCCACATTGACCTTTCAAAAAGCTTCCCACTCAGGCCCCTATAGCGCTGGATGTAGGTTTGCTCGCTGAGCTGGAAGATTCACTTTCAGATGTTTAGTCACCATACTAGGTAACATCTTCAGTGAGCCTCTGGACGAAGCACTGCTGATGATTCCTGCTTTCTATTTATATGTTTAGGTTTCTTTGGGTTGGCAATGTCATTTCCTGTGGCGATGCCATTTCCTATGGTGATGTCATTTCCTGCTATTTTTCTAAGGGGCTGGTAAATTGGGTCCAAGTCAATGTCTAAATAACCCTGTGTTCCCCATAGCCAATCCACCTAATCCTGCTGTGAGGCACCAGTGCTGACTACAAAGCCTCCACACTTCCCTGGTTGCACCTCTCCATTTTTCTATTGCGATCATTAATGAAATTATCTTGTATCTTCCTGGATACTATATTCTTCTGTTAACTCTTGATCTTTTAATAATTTTATGAGTTGTAAGATTGAAATGATTGTCATAAATTTTCAATTCTTTTCAAAGCTGTCTGCCGCTTTTTCTACCCTTTTGCTTTGAATAACATCATCTGCTGTTCTCCCATTTGTGTGCAGAAATGTAATTATTTGTTCAGCTTCAGACTTGCAATTTGGAAGCTTTATTATACCTGAAGAATTATCTTTGGCAAAATGTCAAGTTTTGTTTTCTATTTGGCCCATTTCTGAAATTAAATCTTTGTGATAGTGCTAATTTTGATGCCGTGTCTTCCTACTGTGAATAGATTAGATTACTTACAGTGTGGAAACAGGCCCTTCGGCCCAACAAGTCCACAACGCCCCGCAGAAGCGCAACCCACCCATACCCCTACATCTACCTCTTACCTAAGACTACGGGCAAATTAGCATGGCCAATTCACCTGACCTGCACATCTTTGGATTGTGGGAGGAAACCGGAGCCCCCGAAGGAAACCCACGCAGACACGGGGAGAACGTGCAAACTCCACACAGTCAGTCGCCTGAGGCGGGAATTGAACCCGGGTCTCTGGCGCTGTGAGGCAGCAGTGCTAACCACTGTGCCACCGTGCCGCCCAAAAGAAGATATCGATCTTCTCAAGTCTAATCTTCTCATTCTGTAGTTTTGTTTGTCCTTGTGAGAGGATCCATGTTGTAAAAAGAAAACAGACAAAATTATATCTTTAAAAATAACTTAGGCAAACAAATAATGAATGGCTCCCTTTGATTCAACAGAAAAGCCAAATACTGTAGTTGATGGAAATCTGTAATAGTCACAAAAGTTGTGAGAAACATTTAACAAGTCTGCCTGTAACTGTATTGAGGAAAATGTAGTTAACGAGCTGACTTTCCATGAAAGGAATACCAGGACAGCAGTGGATTAGGCATAGAGAAAGTGGTTGGGGTCTGGAGTGCATTGCCTGAGAGCGTAATTGAAACATATGCAACCATAGCTACACAGCTTTCAAAAAGAATGTATAAACCCTTAACAAGAGACTTGCAGGGTAGCAGAGAGAGGAAAGAGGAATAGGACAAGATGAGTTGCTAATGCAGAGAGCTGGCAGGGTCACGCTGAGCTGAATGACCTCTTACTATGCAGTAATCCTTCTATGGTTTTCACCTTAATAATGGTGGCCAACTGGCACTGTTCATGGGCCATTTTCTGCAAGCTCTGGTTCATTGTTCTACCCAGTTAATACTTGATTAGATTTTATTGACATAAAGATGTGATATATCCTGTATTAAAACATTACAATTTTATAATAGCTCTAACCAAGCTGGATGTGATTCAGTCAAAGTATAATTTAATCAGAAACATTATCTGCAGTTCTAATGTGATTTCAAATACATTCTTTCCTGTGACATTGGAGTCCTGCTATATCACTGCTTGTAATGTAAATATCTTCACCTTTTGAATGTGATATACATTTTCTGCTGTATTTGAAAGAAGAATGTAATCTTAATCATTAGCTATGCTACTGCTTCCTACATGGATTGATGTAACGTGTTTACAACTATTTTCCTTTTATGTGGATAGATACAAAGGGTGTGCGCATGCTTCGTTTTAATGGGGTGTTTACTCATTTGTTAGAGTGTTGCCTTTTATTCTTATCCATTTGCTGTATCCTACTGATTAATCTAAGCAGGTTACTTACTGCATTAACGCTATGAAAGAATATCACTGACTGTGGTTCTTTTCTCTAATATTATTAAGAGCTCTCATTATTCAAAGGTGAGATATTAATCAGCAACACAGTAATTCATTATTGAACTGTGAATGGCTTTAACAATGGGTTTTCACCCCTAAAGCTGCATTGGAGTCTTGTCAAAATTGCAAGATGAAGCATATCTGTGTTTCTCACTTTCCCCATGACTGCATCAACGTGAAACTGGATGGTCAAGTGTGTAATATTAGGTCAAAATTTTGCAACCTTTCTTCATTTGGTCATGAATTGAGCAACTATTAAGAGGGGGAAGAGGCTCAGCAGACATTCCCATTCTCAATTACAGCAGACCCTAACATGGGAGTGCAAAATGTGACACTGAAATAGTTGCCAAGTGGATGATCCTTTCCAATCTCCTCTTGAGATTCTGGCCATGTCAGATGCTATTCTTCAGCCACTTCATACTGTTACATAGTCAAAAGAGTATATGGTCATTTTAAGACAGAAAGTATTTTTCTGAATTTAAGGTACAGCAACAGCCGCCAATAAACAGAACAGCTAAGAGACAGACTGTTCCAAAATAGATATGTGTAACAATTGGTTGTTAAATGGATACCTGAGCTTTGCTTTCTGTTTTGACAACAATTCAAATTTAACCAATTCATTTAAATTATGCCGAGGACACCAAAGCCCAATTGATTTTGAATTTTGACAACATTGGACCAATGAGTGGCAACGATGTTGGTGGTGTAAAAATGGCGTTTTGAAAATTGGTCATCCGAAGAAATAAACATGTTGTTCTCAAAGAAATGTCAGAAGGCACTATCTATCAAATGGTACATTGTCCAATAAAAGCAGTAAAATGTAAGGAGACGACCCAGGGAGAAGACAGCAGATTCAGGAGACTAGAAGAAAGACAGCATAAAGGACTGTATGGACTTTGAGACATTAAGTTGATTTAATGTTTAATAATTGTATTTTTGGAGCAGTATTTTTATTGAGTTGGGGTCAGATAGTGATTAGTTAAGAAAAAAGGGAGTTCGGATTTGTTAATAGTTTTTATTTAGTGTTCACTATGAGAGCAAGGAAAATAAATTGTTTTTTTAAACAGTGGAAATCAGGGGTTTTCTTTCACTCACACCTTTGGTGGACAATGAGGTGAAGCGAGCTTTTCTGGGTATTTTAGTTTTAATTAGCAGAGGGGTTCGACGTTGTAAAAATACATACGACTAAACAGAATGACAGGACTGGGGGCTGGATGCAGAGGACAGAGCAAACATGCCAACACCACCTTGCTGAAGCCAATTGATTACAGAAAACACTAGCCTCGACAAAACCAGCATTAAACTAATTGCATTTCTTTCTAGGTGTTTCCTGTCTACAAAAAAGAAGACAAATCACTTGGTCAAATGATTGTAGAAACTTCTGTAATCACCTTGTCATTGGTTAGGCCATAATTGCTGTATGTCAGCGACCTCAAGAATAAAGTATCCACTAATCTGAACCTTACTATGTGTCTGATTTTTGCTTTATCATATAAATACATATTATGCATTAGCTCCTTCTTTAGTAGCAGTGACTTCCCTTTGAATGTAAGATGAGTAAATATACAAGGGAGGAAGAGGGTGGGTTGATGGTGGTGTCCCTATCTCTCCCTAGAAGAGCCAGGTTTAAGTCCCACTTGTCCCATCAGTATGTCTGAGCATGTCTCAACAGGCTGGTTAAAAATGTACAAGGAAGATAGAAATAGAAGGATGTTCAGGAGGCCAGTGTGGACCATAAGCGGCAGCTTTTCTCAGTTTATCCAAATGTCCTGCTTCTGTGATGTAATTTCGATGTAATTAACAGGTACACACTTCGAGTATTCTATATTCTAGAATCAGATTTCACCAGAGTAAAGGCTGCAACACTATTTTGTTGTACCTCAGTTTGGTTTCTGTTGATGGGCTCAGAACATAGACAACATTCATTTTCATTGGAAGGAGTGGTTAGAGTGAAATATTGGAATTCCTTTAATCCTTGCCTATAAATTTACCACTGGGCTTCTGGTTCTATTGCCATGTTGTTTTTCACGACAAAAAACATTCAGCACCAGCACTGAGCAAGTTTAGCACTTAAAATATGACAGCATAAAATTCCTGGGGCCATATATTTAACTACTTTCTGCTGTTAGTAAACCCATCTCTAGCACAGTCCAGCTACTCATATTAAGATCCAAGACATTTTAGTGACACTGCATTTCTAATTGGATTTAACTATATTCATGTCCCTTTTAATCAAAAGGGACTGGCTTGATTAAAGCAGCAGTATTTAGACTGCACTGTATCAACAGATTGATGCTCCAACATGTATACTGCATGGCAGGGTCTATAAAGCAGTCTCTTCACACTGATTTCTGAAACAAGTCCTTTCTTGCGAGTGAAAATTAGTTAATCTGATTTTCACCCAGTGAAGCAACAGCCCCTATTATGTTTCCATATCAATTTTAAACATGGAGCAGCTTAATCCAAATCTACTTTAAATTCAAACAATGTCTTTCTATAACTGCAATAAGTACAGGTTCACCAGTGTCTCATTGTTTAAAAGTGAGCTCTTTTCACAGTGAAAATGATCTAACATTAAAAAGGGCCACAGCAACAAATAGCTCAACTTAGTTTAAAGATTAAAACTTTGCCATGTATTAGCGCATTCTCTATTGACTTTATTGCACCAGATTTTGGTCTGATACTACTCCGACTCCAGTACCTCATCTTTCACTAAGTCACTGAAGAACGCCTGTCCAATTCACACCAAACCCTTACAGATTGCTCCCATGTTTCCAATTGGATTCTTGACTTCCATTCTTCAGAGAATGTGGCTGTCAGATATAGAGCTGCCATCAATCTGGTTTAAGCACAGGTGACCATGAAATGCAAATCCTTATATATTGGGGCCACCATTAATTCTCGCAGATCCCAACGTTATTCTTGAGTACTTGCTTAATGAGGTACCACAGTGATAATTAAAAACGCTCCATCTTTTGTTGCTGCTTCTCAATCATTGCTGTGATAGACAAAATGTTGGTGCAATTATGAATGACAACAGTTTCTTACAGTCCTCCATCAATTGAAATTGAAAATAGTGCTGCATTGAAAACTTAAATCACAACAGATCTTTGTAATAGGAAGTGAGCCATAGTTAAATACTTTCCTGTTCAAGTGAATCTGAGGTGATTTATCATGGCAGGACAAGCATGACTAGACACTTTCTCTTTACCTCAATCCCTACCCATCGTTCTCTCCAAACCCATCAGCCATATAATCTCCTGTTGACACCATAATTATAATTCGATCCAGAGACTGTGGCTAGGCAAGTGCTGAATTATTCATTTGAAGTAATGCCCTGTCTTATGGGATTGCACTATTAAATCAAGACTGACATGTACATTTAAAAATCTTGCAAAACAGTAATTGATTTCTCATTACTTGCATGCAAAAACACAGATCTGTTTCCTTGCACCTGAATTTATGCTTGCATTTTTCCAATTATTTAGTTCTCATTCTCTGTTTTCTATTGTTTTGGTCTGCTTTTTACCTCTTACCTCTACATGTATTTATCTTTAATATGGCTTCCTCATCCTGTCTTTGAGTTCAGAAGGCAAGGACGAAACAGATGCCACCGAAATGGCTCATTGTGAAACATCAGCAAAGAATGAGCCAAGCACCTGCCTTTGGAAGGAGCAGAAGTATCATATCTATTGTTTCTGCATAAATCCATTTATTTCTCATCCTCATTCCCACTTTTTTTTTCTCTGCATTTTCTTATTGAGTTGCCCCTTTTCTCCATTTGTTATTTTTCTGCTCTTATTTGTCATCCTTGGTACTGACATATAAATGTCGGTGATGTGGTGCCTGCTATCTCTGCATTTCTTCAAGGGAGACCTGGTCTGGTTCTTGCTGGGGCAAAAGTCACATCGTACAGAAGGTACATAACTATCGGTATCACCTTTACCCCATGTGAATTCCTGCACTGGTTTCAATTGCCTGGAATAGATAGAAGATTTCAAATGGAGTTGTGCAGCATGGAAGCAGACCCTTTGGTCCAACTCATCCATGCTGACTAAGTTTTCCAGACTAAGCTAATCCTATTTGCCTGCATTTCACCCCTAACCTTCTAAATTATTCCTATTCATGTACCTGTACAGATATCTTTTAACTGGTTTAACTGTACCTACATCTACCACTTCCTCTGGCAGTTCATTGCACATACAAACCACGCTCTGTGTGAAAAGTTACCCCTTGGGTCCCTTTTAAATGTGTCTCCCCTCACCTTAAAAATATGCCCTTTACTATCCTACCCTAGGGAACAGGTCTTTGCTATTCACGTTATCTTTGCCCCTAACGATTTTATAAACCTCTATACAGTCACCCCTCAACCTCCTATGCTCCAGTGAAAAAAGTCCCAGCCTACCCAGCCTCTCCTTGTCACTCAAACCCTCCAGTGCAACAGCTGTTTGGTAGTACAGAGTATTGAGTATTGTTAAAAAAAGGCACATTTTGACAAAGCTTGTCATCTTGCACTCATCAGGACAATTCATAAGAAATACTAATCCAAGGGAAAAAAAGTGTGTTCATGCTGCATAAGAGAAGAATGATTGGTTTGCAAGCAGAATCTGAGGCAGCTGCAGTAGGAAATACCCTCTTGACAAATCTTCAAAACCTTCAAAATGCATTATGTGTCTCAAATAAAAAGGTTGAGGCACTAGGATATTATTCAATAACTGATTTCAAGGTTGACTATTGAGAGAATGTTGTTTGCCTTACTATTTATATATTTCTGCCTCCCTTCCCACTCTGATTTGTTAAATACTTTGTACATGCTATACCTTAAATTCTGGTCGTTACACAGCAGGCGATAGGCTCAGAATGGAATCGCTATATTCTTGGAGTTGCTTGCTAGAGCCTTTATATCTGCAGAAATGTATTCAAAATTCAAGCCGTAGATCCCAGGCCAATACATGTGAGGAGGATACTTTAAGGAAATGTTTTTTTTCATATTCTCAAGCAGTTTGAAGCTTTTGTGTTTTAAATGTCAGTATATTTAATGTTTAGCATTATATAAACTAATGGAGGAAATGCAACACACAGGAGGACATGTTTGGAGTAAATTTGTTGCTTGATAAATATTCATTGTCCCTACATCAGTTTGGTCAATAAAAGCCATTTGAATGGCTTGTATTTCATAAGATGTTTTTTTCAATCAGCAAGATGAAGTTTCTGATAATCTCTCGCCTTTTGTTAACTGTTTCACAATTCAACTACTGTCTGGATTGATTACTCCTAATGTCCCGAAAGTTGTTAATTAAAATCTTTTTGATATACAGTGCATGAAGTGTATAGTTGAGCCTCCAGTCATTACAGCTACTTGTAATGACGAAAGCAGTAATTACTAATATTTTAATTTTTGTTTTAGATTTGTTCATAAGGGTCCTGATGGCCAGGCCAGCATTTAGTACCCATTCCCAAATGCCAAGAGGGCAGTTAAGAGTCAACCACATCGCTGTAGGCTTCGACTCACATGTATGCTAGATCAGGGGGGTTAGAGACAAAATACTGCAGATGGTGGAATCCAAAGTAGACAAGCAGAAGGCTGTAAGAACACAGCAGGCCAGGCAGCATCAGGAGGGGGAGAAGCCAACATTTTGGGTGTAATCCTTCTTCAGAACTGGGGGTGGGTATAGGGGAGCTGCAGGAAAAGGAAGTGGTGGTGGCAGAGTGGTGAAGCGGGGATAGGTGAAGACAGGTAGAGGGTATGACCTGGTTGGTCTATGGGAGGAATGAATCTGGTTGGTGGCAGGGGGAATGGAATGGAGGGGGATGGGAAAGGAGGGTATTTGAAATTGGAAAACTCAATGTTGAGTCCTCAGGCTGTAGGCTGCCCAGGCAGAAGATGAGGTGTTGTTCCTCCAATTTGCAATTTGGGTCATTGTGTCAATGGAGGAGGCCAAGGATGGTCATGTTGGAAAGGGAGTGGGCAGGGGAATTAAAATGGGCAGCGACTGGGAGGTCCAGTCAGCCCCTGCAGGCCCGGCTGTGATGCTTAGTGAACCATTCCCTCAGTTTACATTTGGTCTCCCCAGTGTAGAGTAGACCACATAGGGAGCACCTAATGCTGTAAACTAGGTTGGAAGAGAGGCTGATGGGCCTCTGTTTCATCTGGAAGGATGGGTTGGGACCCTGGATGGAGGGGAGGGGGGTGGTCTACTGGCAGGTTTTGCTTTTTTTCCAGTTGCACGGGAAGGTACCAGGGGTTCGGGGGGTCGGTGAGGAGAGTGGCGCAAACCAAGGACTGTCGAATGGAACGGTCCTTGTGGGAGGCAGAGAGGGGTGGGGAGGGGAAGATGTTCTTGGTGATGGGGTCTAGTTGGAGTTGGCGTAAGTGTTTAGGGATGATGTGTTGGATTTTGGTGATGGGGTATAGTTGGGATTGGCGGAATCAGGTAAAGTTGGCAGATTTATTTCCCCGAAGAATATTAGTGAAGCAGATGGATTTTTAACAAGAATGAACAGTGGTTACATCACCACCATTAGGCTAGATTATTTTTATTGAATTCAAATGTCACCATCCATCACTGTGAAATTCAAACCCCTATCCCCAGAACATTAACTTGGAGTTTCTGGGTTATGCTCTGTGACATTACCAGTAGAACATCACCTCCAAACAGATTTTACATTTGTTGTGCTTGAATGGTCATCAACAATTCAAAGTAATAATACAAACCAAATCTTGATAGTCTTGACAAAAGCATATATGTTTGTTTTTACTCATTCATAGTGTCATGATAACAGATCAGAACCCTGATATACTATGGATGTTTTAAAACTTTTAACTCCAAAATGTGTTTTTTTAAAGAGGAATGCTAAAGACAAAAACAGTCTGTAGATGTAAGTTCAGTGCTGTTTGGCAAAGTCCTGTTGGGATGTTACACTTGCAATGTCTCAGAAAACTTCAAACACATATAGAGAGAGAGAGAGAGACAGAGAGACAGAGATGACAGGAAGATGTAATGAGGCAACTGACTATGTCACCATCCTCTGTGTTTTGCCCTTCCAGTAAAACATAAGAAAAAAGTTAAAATCTGACTGCAACCTTGACCTGTGCATTCTAGTGGAAGAAGGTGTGCTGGTGAACTGAGGTTCATGTGCACAAACCTAGTTTCATGTGCTACTGTACCTTGATGTCACTGTTGAAGAACCACCTACGAGTCACCTGAACATTGCAAACAAAAAGACTTGCTCTTAACTATCCAGCTAACTACCTAGCAACTCTCTAGCTGCCAACTACCCAGCAAATCAAGTCAAATAACAACAGGACAGCAGAAGGACTCTCTCACACTGTTTTCTGCCAAATACACACTAGTGATATGTTGCTGTGAGGGAAACCTGCAGATGGTGCTGCTCCCATGCGTCTGCTACCTGTTTTTCAATGTGGCTGAAGTCAAAAGTTTGGAAGGTGCTGTTGAAGGAGCTGCAGTGAGTTCCTGCTGTGTATCTGGCAAACAGTATACACTGCTGCCGCTGTGTAACAGTGGTGAAGGGAATGGATGTTTAAAGTGGTGGATGGAGTGCCACAATTGTTGGAGCTGCATCCAATCAGACAGTTGGTGAGTGTTCTATCACATTGCCGAGTTGTGCCTTGTAGATGCTGGGTCGACTTTGAGAAATCGGGACATGAGTCAATCACCACAGAATTTCCAACTTTTGACCGATTCTTGTAGATGCGGCATTGAAGTGACTGGTCATAGAGATGTACAGCACAGAAACAGACCCTTTGGTCCAATCGTCTGTACCAACCAGATATCCCAACCCAATCCAGTCCCACCTGCCAGCACCCGATCCATATCCCTCCAAACCCTTCCTATCCATATACCCATCCAGATGCCTTTTAAATATTGCAATTGTACCAGCCTCCACCACTTCCTCTAGCAGCCCATTCCATACATGCACCACCTTCTGCATGAAAAGGTTGCCCCTTAGGTCTCTTTTATATCGTTCCCCTCCCTTCCTAAACTTAAGCCCTCTAGTTCTGGTATCCCCCACCCGAGGGAAAAACCTTGTTTATTTACCCTATCCATGCCCCTCATGATTTTATAAACCTCTATGAAGTCACCCCTCAGCCTCTGACATACAGATCTGTTTCTGGTTCATGGTAACCCTCAGGATGTTAATTGTGAACTTGCAGTGATAGTAATGCCATTGAACATTAAGGGAGGATTGTTAGATTCTCTCATTTTAGAAGTGATCATTGCTAAACACTTGCATGACATGAATGTTACTTGTCACTTGCCTAAGCTTGTTTTTTTTCCCCAGATCTTGTTGCATTTGGACATGAATTGTTTCAGCATTGTACAATTATCAACAAACATCCTGACTTCTAACCTTTTGCTAGTCATTGGGATTATCATTGATGAAGCAGCTGATGATGTTTGGTCTTTTGTTGTTTAGTAATGATACATTTAGAAATTTCAACCTACAATAAATGGGTATGATTCTCTTAGTTTGTGACACAATAGACAGAATGACCTTGATATTCAGCAATTCAGTCTGTTTCCCAACTTAATGCAATGAGACAAGTGGTTAGTCAACTTGATAGTCTTCATTGGCACCAGTACAAATATTTCAGGGATCTAACTACTCAAGTTCACTGCCTTCCAGCCTAACAGATTTCCAACTCAGCAAGACATGAATGGGAATAAATAACAAGTCTTTGAGTTTGATTGTTAACTCTGAAAATTGTGGGTAGTATCCTAACAGATACTGTATGTAAACTGTTATGTTCCTTTAGTTAAGTCTGAGTCTGCTCGAGATTCCATTAGCCAGTGGCTAGCACACTTACTTTCATTGTACTGTATTGAAAAGCACAAGTAAATGATTAAAACCCTGAGTGATGATTAAAAAGAATAGATGTTCATACAAATTAAGGAAGATTAGATGATTCTCATGTGTGTGATTTAAAAGCAAGAGAAAACATGAAGATAATAGGGCAGCATAGTGGCTCAGTGGTTAGCACTGCTGCCTCACAGCATCAGGGACCTGGGTTCAATTCCCACCTCAGGTGACTGTCTGGGTGGAGTTTGCACATTCTCCCCGCGTCTCTTGTTTCCTCCTACAATCCAAAAGATGTGCAGGCCAGGTGAATTGGCCATGCTAAATTGCCCATAGTGTTAGGTGCATTAGTCTGGGGTAAGCAAAGGGGAATGGGTTTGGGAGGGTTGGTGTGGACATGTTGGCCTGAAGGGCCTATTTCCATACTCTAGGGAATCTAATCAATTTTTAAATATTTTCAGGTCTTGAAAGTGACTGAGCTTCAGCAAGTATGATCAGTCTCAAAGCAGAGTAAACAATTAATGTTGATAGGAACAAAAGCCCAACAAGGAATAGGAGAAATATCTTGGATGAAATGATGTGAAACTAAAATATTGGGGAAGAAAATATAAAATGTGAGAATGATTCTAATTATAATAGAAATTTGATAAGGAAATGCAGAATTACAAAGCAATTACTCAGGAGCATTGGTGCATCTTTGCAGAACTACCTTTCTGACACCTGATAGTTTTCACAATCCAAGAGAAAGAAACAGCTCTTCATTCATTGGGAACATTTGTTCTTTATAAATAATCTTGCTTTATGTTTCGAGTCAATGAACAACTCTATATTAGAGCAAAGGTAGATTTCACAAATGTGGCTCAGTGATTTACAAAGCTATGATGGTAAAGAATAATGTTCTTTCAAGACACAGAGATTTATTACATTTTAAGCTTGAATAATGCAGCATTGTAACATTTAAGAATGAGATTTTTGAGGCTTCTGGTGAGGTGTTCACAAGACTGGAGTACAACTTTATCCAAAACCTGGAAGACCACTAGAGCTACGAAAGGGGTCAGGAAGAACTGTAGAATCAATACTGGTGTGGAAACAGGCCATTCAGCCCAGCAAGTCTACACTGATCCTCCAAAAAGCATCTCACCCCTCTATTCTGGATTAGTGGTGCTGGAAGGCCACAGCAGTTCAGGCAGCATCCAAGTAGCTTCGAAATCGACGTTTCGGGCAAAAGCCCCTTGACCCTATTCCTGTAGCCCTGCATTTCCCATTGCCAATCCACCTAGCCTGCACATCCCTGGACACTATGGGGCAATTTGGCAGGACCAATCCACCTAACCTGCACATCCCTGGATACTTGGAGCAATTTGGCATGGCCAATCCACTTAAACCTGCCTTGAAGAAGTTCTCCTTCTCTCTCTACAAGAATCTCAGTGAGTCTCTCTCTCTCACTGCAACCCCCCAGTCATCTCCTCTGCCCTGAAGCTCTTCAACCATGTCCTGAAACAGACTCGCTACCACAGCCACATTTGCTTTCTCAACGCCTGCCTCTGTAACCAACTGATCCCGCACAGACTCCAGACTACTTTTAAACCAGCAGAGTTTGGAACCGTACTGGACAAACAGTACAGACTACAGATTCAAAACCACCAGCAACGGTTCTCCTTCAAGATCCTCCGCTCCACACTTGCAGCCATGTGTCGCCACCTAACCTCTCTCCAGTCAGCCCTGCCACAGCTGAGGGCCACACTCTCTCAGAACTGCAAAGGACCCACTCTGTACTATATTCTAAGAAGAATTCATACTGTCAACAAACGGTATTTCAACACCATCCCAAACATAAAAAACTGTAAGTACAACAAACTTTTATACACCCACCTCCATAAGCAGCACTCCTCGAACATTCCAGATGATTCCCCCAACCTCTGGGACTGCTCAGACGCCATTAGCAATGCGGCTGGTGCAGCTACCACCCGCACAGTGATCGATGATGTCACTTTCACTCCCATCATGGCTGCTTCCACAGCCACTTCCACCCCTCACAATTCCTCATGCACCACACATGACATCACTTCCGCCCCTCACATCATTGCTGATGTCACATGCTTAGTGGCTTCCGCACCCCCCCCCCCGCCATGTTCGCCACCATGTCCGTCCCCAGCAATGCCACTCACCTGCATTTTGCTGACACGCCCCCCCCCCCCACAGGTCCCAATGTCACCATCCCCGCTCCCCAGAACCCTGAAGGGAACATCACCCCTGCTCATGACTTCATCCCCATTCCCCCTAATACCATACCCACTCCAGTTACAGGGTCGGCCCCCACTCCCAGCTGCACACCCACACCAGGTACCAGGTCCTAGCTCCCAGCCCTGCCGAGTTTTCACCATCCCCCCAGACCTCCCCCTTACAGAGGACGAACGATCAGTCATCAGCAAAGGCCTTACCTTTATCCCCCTCCGCCCACGCATCAATGAATTTAATACGTCGAATAATTCTTCCGCCGCCTCCGCCTCCGAGCTTACTTTCACAATCAGGACTCCCGCCCACCTTCCAAGGACCCCTTCGCCCACCTCCAACACACTGCAGCCAACTGGACACCCCGTGCTGGCCTATTACCCTTCCTCGATCTCTTCATTTTCAACTGCCGCTGAGACACTAACCGCCACAACCTGTCCACCCCCGCCCCCACTCCAACCTCTCACCCTCACAACGCACAACCCTGTACTCTCTCTGCTCTAATCCCTACCTCACCATCAAGCCAGCGGATAAAGGGGGTGCAGTGGTAGTTTGGCGCACTGTCCCCTACATTGCTGAAGCCAGAAGCCAACTCGAAGACAGCCCCTCCTACCACCCCCTCAACCATGACTCCACCACCCCCATCACCAAACCATCACCTCCCAGACCATATAGAACCTCATCACCTCAGGATATTTCCCACTCACAGCTTCCAACCTCATAGTCTGGGAACCCCACACCGCCCAATTCTACCTCCTTCCCAAGATCCACAAGCCTGACCACTCCGGCAGACCCATCGTCTCAGCCTGCTCCTGTTTCACCAAACTCATCTTTACCTACCCCAACACTGTCTTATTCCCCCCTAGTCCAGGAACTCCCCACATACATTCGAGACACCACCCAAGCCCTCTACCTCCTCCAAGACTTCCATTTCCCCGGCCCACAACGCCTCATCTTCACCATGGATATCCAATCCCTCTACACCTCTATCCACCATTACAAGAGCCTCCAAGCCCTCCATTTCTTCCTCTCCTGAAGTCCCCAACAATATGCTTCCACTGACACCCTCATTCATTTGGCTGAACTGGTCCTCAACCTTAACAATTTCTCCTTCGAATTGTCCCACTTCCTCCAAACCAAAGGGGTAGCCATGGGAACCCGTGTGGACCCCAGCTATGCCTGTCTCTTTTTTGGCTGTGTAGAACAGTCCATCTTCCATAGTTACACCGGCACCACTCCCCACCTCTTCCTCTGCTACATTGATGACTGCATCGGCGCCACCTCGTACTCCTGCAAGGAGGTTGAGCAATTCATCAACTTCACCAACACATTCCATCCCGACCTTAAATTCACCTGGACCATCTCTGACACCTCCCTCCCCTTCCTGGACCTCTCCATCGCAATTAATATTGACCGACTTGACACTGACATTTTTTACAAACCCATCGACTCCCACAGTTACCTGGATTATACCTCTTCCCACCCTACCTCCTCCAAAATGCCAAGCCATATTCCCAATTCCTCCGCCTGTGCCGTACCTGCTCCCAGGAGGACCAGCTCCACCACAGAACACACTAGATGGTCTCCTTCTTTAGAGACTGCAATTTCCCTTCCCACATGGTTGAAGATGCCTCCAACGCATCTTGTCCACATCCCGCACCTCTGCCCTTGAACCCCACCCCTCCAACCGTAACAAGGACAGTACCCCCCTAGTGCTCACCTTCCACCCTACCAACCTTCGCATTAACCATATCATCCGCCAACATTTCCACCACCTCCAAACAGACCCCACCACCAGAGATATATTTCCCTCCCCACCCCTTTCTGCTTTCCGCAAAGACCGTTCCCTCTGTGACTAACTGATCAGGTCCACACTCCCCAACAACCCACCCTCCCTTCCTGGCACCCTTCCCTACCACTGCAGGAATTGCAAAACCTGCGCCCACACCTCCTCCCTCACCTCCATCCAAGGCCCCAAAGGAGCCTTCAGCATCCATCAAAGTTTTATCCGCACATCCACCAATGTCATTTATTGTAACCGTTGCTCCCGATGCGGTCTCCTCTACATTGAGGAGACTGGTTGCCTCCTCGCAGAGCGCTTTAGGGAACATCTCTGGGACACCCACACCAATCAACACAACCACCCTGTGGCCCAACATTTCAACTCCCCCTCCCACCCTGCCGAGGACATGGAGGTCCTGGGCCTCTTCCACCGCTGCTCCCTCACCACCCGACGCCTGGAGGAAGAACGCCTTATCTTCCGCCTCGGAACACTTCAACCTCAGGGCATCAATGTGGATTTCACCAGTTTCCTCATTTCCCCTCCCCTAACCTTACCCCAGTTCCAACCTTCCAGCTAAGTACCGTCCCCACAACCTGTCCTATCTTCCTTTCCACCTCTCCACTCCATCCTCCTCTCTGACCTATCACCTTCATCCCCACCCCCATTCACCCATTGTACTCTTTGCTACCTTCCCAAACCCTCCTCTCTGACCTATCACCTTCATCCCCACCCCCATTCACCTATTGTACTCTATGCTACTTTCTCCCCACCCCCACCGTCCTCTCATTTATCTCTCCACCCTGCAGGCTTCCTGCCTTTATTCCTGATGAAGGGCTTTTGCCCAAAACGTCAATTCTCCTGCTCCTTGGATGCTGCCTGACCTGCTGTGCTTTTCCAGCACCACTCTAATCCAGACTTGAGTTTCCAGCATTTGCAATCCTTGTTTTTACCCAATCCACTTAAACTGTACATCCCTGGACACGATGGGGCAATTTGGCATGGCCAATCTATCTAACCTACACATCTTTGCACATGGAAGGAAACCAGAGCTCCCAGAGGAAACCTTGTTGACACAGGGAGAATGTCCAAACTCCACACAGACAGTCACCTGAGGCTGGAATCGAGCCCAGTTTCCAGGCGCTGTGAGGCAGCAGTGAGCCACGTTGCCACCCCAAGAATTCCTGGATTTTCCCAAGATCCCAGCACGTCGTTTGATATGGGTTGGGTGATGGGGTGGGTAAAGATTCCAATGTTTGGAATTCCTCTGGATTCTCAGAAGCTCCATGAGCTGATAAATAGGAAATTTGGCCCCTTTTACCATAATAACACCACATTAGAGGTACATCTCTAATGATATTCAAGCACAGGAAAGCCTGGGGCACTCCAATAGAGATGGGTAACCTGAATTAATGTATCTATTTCACTTTGTCCCTTTCGCTGCAACTAGGAAGTGAAAGGAAATGGAAATTAATTTATTTTGATCGGTCGGTGTGCCTGTGTTCGTGTGAGTACCCACATGTGTACGTGTGTGTATGCATACTAATATGCCACCTTCATAACTGAGCAAACTGGTCCAATTACCTGGCAGTCAGCTCACCAAGAGCCAGACAAAGTGAGGACTGCAGATGCTGTAGATCAGACTCGAGAGTGTGTTGCTGGAAAAGCACAGCAGGTCAGGCAGCATCCAAGGAGCAGGAGAATTGACATTTCGGGCATAAGTCCTTCATCACGAATGAAGCTCACCAAGAGCTACCATGTGAATGTGGGCGAGCTTCACTCTGGTGACCCATGTTTGCAGAAGCTGCCAGTCAATCAGAGGCAGTCAAACTCTGGGATTTAAAATCCATTGGTTCGATACCACTCCTCAGGGGAATCCACTAATAAGAAGCTAAGTACTTCTTATTCTCTTCCCACACTGTGGGTGTTGCAGAGGGATGGTGATCAAGACAGTCGAAGGCAAGGACAGTGGAGTTGGAAGGGGTTGGATGGCTTTTGGAGACCTCGCCCTTACACACAATCCATGTCACTGATGGTGCCCACATTGTGACAATTGAAGACCCCCTCCCCCACCCCCACCCATCAGGCTGGCCAGCATGAATTCCCAGTGAAAAGACTAATCAATATTTTCATATGTGAAGGAGGCAGTTGATCTGGGAACTTGAGGCCTTTAAGTTGCTGTTAATTGGCCCCTAAAGGCTTTAGTTGATGAGTAGAGAAGGTCGCCAAGGAGACCTTTCACCAAACCTACACAGCTTTGGACTGTCGGAGGAAACCAGAGCACCTGGAGGAAATCCATGCAGACATGGGAAGCATGTACAAACTCCACAGAGACAATGACCCAAGGGTGGAATTGAACCAAAGTTGCTGGTGCTGTGAGGCAGCAATGCTAAACTGTGAGCCACCATGCCACCCACATGTTGTAAAATGGGTTCTTTCCATCTTAGAGAGGAGGAAAACTTCATAATCATATTTCAATAAGCTTCCGCAATATATTCAGGGGATTCTCACTGAAGATGCTAAATGACATTTATCATACTCCTTGCATTACAGGAGGGGCAGGAACATATCTCCAGTGCATCAAGAAAATCTTTGTTCTCCCTCTTCTCCACCTTTTCAACCAACCTCCTACCTCTGCCTCACCCTCACAGCCACTGTTATACCTAACCTCCAAACTCCTGCACAATTGACCTCTCCTCCCTTGAATAATGTCCTGAAGTGCTCACCAGCTATAGCTTCCCATCCCTAGCTGGCTGCCATTCAGACAATTCAACTGTTTTCTTATATCTCCATCTTTTCCTGGTTTCTTCCGCACCTTTTTCTTTCCCGTATATTCCCTGCCCCATTTTTAATGTCAGGACCTATGTTTAAAGGCTTATCTTTACAAGTCTACAACTGAAAATTGCAACTGATTACAATAATGGAACGTTGTCCGTGGCATATAACTGAAATATGTCAGATTGGATTTGTTTTTAAAATGAATTTGTGTTGCTGTTGCAATGCTGGACCCATTCACAGCTCTTAATGTGCTGACAAATACCTTTCCAAATCCAACCAATGAAAATTACAGAAAAGGTACTAAAATTATTAAAACAGTTCTTAATGGATTCAGAAAAGAATCCATAACTTTTTAAACAATTACTTTGTGTTGAAGTCCTAGAGTATGCTTTTTCTTGATGGTCCCATTCACTGCATCTTTGATTATCAATTAATAACCATAATTACTGATTGTTATATGTGGTTAACAGTTCTGCAAAGAAAAATTAAGACTGCCATGATTCAATGCACAGTAAAATTATTTTCGGGAAGGTAAGAGAGTAAGACAATCCATATCTCCCCTTTAAACTACCTAGGTGTATATTTGAGTTTTGCAGACAGCTTTCTTTCTCATTTGCAATTATTCTGCTTTGCTTTCCTTCTGAAAAAAGATGAGAATGGTGAAACTTGACCTTCAAGACAAGAAATGATCAATCATAAAAGAGACTTGAACTTGTGTCACATTTCAAGTTCCTACAGGTACACTTGCAATCCAAACATCTAAAATAAGAAAGTTTATCTGATTGTGTGTCATAACCAATGATCATCACTCCAGATCATTCACAGGCATTAAAAAGAAACTTTTAATCAGAATGTGTTTAATGGAAAAAAAGGCATACAGCCACAAGCTGACTGTGAATGTAAAATCAGTGGCTTTTGGAAAAGAAAGAGAGAGCCTGGAATGTCAGACCTGACAAAGGGATTGACTCAAAAGAGAGAATGCATGACACCCTGAACTGTCATCTTCTGGGCTGCGAACATAATGGGAGAAAAGACAGCAATCTGTTCAGAGACATATTGATTGTCCTCACCTTTCAAGAAAACGCAAAAACAATGATTAAAAGCCAATTTAGTTCTGGTCAGTGTGTACAGTATATGAAGATGTGATATTGAGCTCAGTAACAAATAATCTCACTGTATTATTTACTCAAGATTTCCTGGTTAACTTGGATCCTTATACAACCTTAGGTCTTTTTATTCATTCACAGGATTTGGGCATCACTTGCCAGGCCAGAATTTATTGCCTGCCCCCTAACTGCTCTTGAGAAGATGCTCATATCTGTCTTCTTTAACTGCTGCAGTCTTTCGGAGGTAGACACACATGGCTATTAGGAAGGGAATTCCAAGATTTTGATCCAGCAGCAGTGAAGGAATGCTGCACAGTTCTCAGTCAGAATGTTACGTGACTGAGAGGGAAATTTGCAGGGGTGGTGACATCTGCTGCCCTTAACCTCTTAGGTGATAGCAATCAGCGGTTTACAAGCAGAATTTGCCACAACCTTTGACTGAAATGCCAAGTGATGTTTAACAGACAGCTGACTTGATACATTCCTGTTACCGCAGAGCTCAAAATCAAAATGCTCCTCTGCTCCAAACAATCCAAATTTGTATTGACATAAAAGACAGGCTAATAGATTTTTAAAAAGAGACGGATAAACACTTTCTAAAACAAACATTTTAAAGGCTTCAGTCAGTGGAATCTAACTGATGGCATAGCTGTTCGGTCAGATTTCACAGGTTGGATCAGGTTAAATCAACTTTTTTTGGGTTGTGAAAATTAACATTTTCATGAAATATCAGAACTTGGAAAAATTTAGGTCTGAACTTTAATTTACCAATGATGCTTTGAGAATATTACAGACTCTGTGCTCCATTTGTGTGCAAGTTAAATAAAATAATTTGTTTTGTAAAAGCTCTACAACAAATTCACTGTAATGTTAAATTCATGGATTTCAGGTTTCCTCACCAAAATAATCCTGTGCTCCTTGGTTACTTTGTTAGATATTCTTTTGTGAGTTCTAAACTTCTTAAAGGGATGAAGTCTGTCAAGCATCTGAAGCATTGTATCTTTCTGCATTTATGTTTATGATCTTTGCTGACACTCTGAGTCACTCTGATTAAAATCTTATTTTTATGACCGACCATTGTTTGATTGTTGTAATCAAATTGCAACAAGGTATGTGCAACATATCAAAAAAATTCTTTTAGGATCAATATTTGAAAGATAAAAGTTATATTTTTTAAACACTGCTTGATTGAGCATGTGCTGACCTTTGTGTTTGATCATATGTAAATGCATTTCAGCAGAAATCGAAAGGAATTTTTCATTTATGGGTGGTATGGTGGTTCAGTGGTTAGTGGTGCTGCCTCACGGTGCCAGGGACCTGGTTTCAATTCCAGTCTCTGTGTGGAGTTTGCACATTCTTCTAGTGCCTGCATGGATTTCCTCCAGGTGCTCCAGTTTCCTCCCACGGTCCGAAGATGTGCAAGTTAGTAGTTTGGCAATGCTAAATTTCCCATATATCAAGCTAGGTGGGTTAGCAATGGGAAATGCAGGATTTCAGGGTAGGATAGAGAGATGGTTCTGGGTGGGATGCTCTTTGGAGGGTTAATGTGGATTTGATGGGCCAAATGCTCTGCTTCTACACATTAGGAATTCAATGATTCCATGAAGTTAATGGCATGATATTAATGTCACTGGGTACTAATCCAGAATCCCATACTAATATCTGAAAACATGGGTTTGCATGGCATATGGTGAAATTTCACTTGCATTAAAAAAAACTGGTTTAATGGTTACCATGTAGCCATTGTTGTAAGTGTCCATCTTGTTCATTAATGTCCTTCAGGGAAGAAATTCTTCGATTTTTATCTTGGTTGGCCTACATGTGACTTCAGATCCATAGCAACGTGATTGACATTTAACCACCGTCAGAAATGTCTGAGCAAATCACTCAGTTCAAAAACAATTAGGAATGGATAATAAATGCTGGCATAACCTGAGATGGGAAAATCTCTGAACAAATAAAACTAAAAATAATGCATTTTTCTGTGTAATTGTGGCTGCACTTTCCAAATTGCCATTTGTGTCAAAAGTGAAAACTCTACCCCCAAATGATTTATCGTCTGGGTCCAGGAGAGAAAGAAATGCTGTGACAGTCAATGATATCCTGTCTCAAAGAAATTGATGTTGCGTCTTCTTTGTGAGGGAAAGTAAATGGAATTGTTTCCCAGCCTGTTTGCCGCTGTCAGTGTGTAAAACTGCCTGATGTGGCACGCTTTTAAACTTTTGACTGTCAGGGTCACAGACCCTCTAATAAATCATTTTCAAAGCCTGGACAGGCCACTTAGACAAGCTCAGAGGGCTCACATAATCTATGCATAATAAGACTTGTTTACGTGATCTGACTGAATGTTCACATCACTTCTCTTGTGAAGGTCCATAAAGCTCTTAATCTATTTTCAACAAATAAGCAAATTCTGTAAAACAATGATGAGCTATTGTGTTGCACTGTGATCAGCACCCTGATTGAATAAGAATGGATGAGCGCTGATGTGCTTCTTTGGAATACGAATGATATTGAGAGAGCTTGTCTGAAGCTCTTAGACCAAGCTGGTGAGATGATGTGGAGGTGCCAGTGTTGGACTGGATTGGACAAAGTCAGAAGTCACACGACACCAGGTTACAGTCCAACAGATTTATTTGAAATCACAAGCTTTCAGAGCACAGTCCCTTCAGGTGCAGGTGAAAGATTACGCTAGACCACATTGACCTGTATAACTAATACTTTGTTAAAAAAAAACAAAAGGAACTGCAGAAACTTTCATGTAAAGTTTCTGTTTGGAGGAACATAGCAAATAGGAGCAGGAGTAAGCTATTTCATATCACAAGCCTCTTCTGCCATTCAACCAGATTGTGTCTGCTTGTTACGTCAATGTCACTTGCCTGCATTATCCCTATATCCCATGTTATCTTATATATTGAATATATATCAATATATTGAAATCTACCAATCTCTGTCTTAAACATCCTCAATAACTAAGCATAGGGTATAAAATTCCAAAGGTTTGTCACCCTCTGAGCGAAGAAAATATTCATCATCTCAGTACAAAATGGCCTACCTTTTATCCTGAGACTTTGACCCTTAGCTAGTTGATGATATCACAGATATTATATTAGATTAGATTAGATTACTTACAGTGTGGAAAGAGGCCCTTCAGCCCAACAAATTACTATTCCAAAGTCAAAATCATTTCCAAGGAATAATTCTGATTGATAAGGGATCAGCAAAGTGTAAGCTGAATAATCAGACTGTTGGTGCCCATACTGAGCAATGCAAAGCTTGGTTTGAAATAAGGGCTGTTTTTAAAAAAAAATCCAGATTTCATCAGGAGTTAATTGTCTCTTCACAGAGAATATTGGAGCTATAGAACAAGTAGGACTTTCACATTTGATGTCACAGAAGTTGCATCTTAGGGGCATCTTTTGAGCATGGTTACTTAGCTACAATGGGAGCATTGAGATCTAATCCAAAATGCATAGAACAACAGGTTCTTACCTCAAGGTGAGGCATCATACACAATGGAAATTATGTTCAGTAGCTCAGGTCAGAATCAGGGGACAGTCCTGACGAGAGGTCACAGACCTGAAATGTTAGCTCTGTGTTTTTCTCTCCACAGATATTGCCTGACCTGCTGAGTATTTTCAGCATCTTCTGTTTTTGTTCAGATTTCCAACATGTGCAGCATTTCTTTTATATGGGAATTATGTAATAATTGGAGTTCCGAAATTATGTTAGAACTGAAATCAGAACCCAAATTTTCCTCTGCCAAAAACAACGTGTTTCCTTTATTAAATATTGATTTGAAGTAAACAGCAATGAACAGAAGCTATCAAAATGTTTACTACCGTCCAGACAATTCTGTCAAAAGCAGGATTTTTTGTAAACCAAATTAAATTCCCTTATTACAACATATTTAGAATGTTTTACCAGTGTTCCCTGGGGAATGAAGACACAGTATGAAATTTAAAAGGAAACTAAAAGAGAACTGACAACCATTTAGCACCTTTCACAACTTAGGGATAGCCCAAAGCACTTTGCATTCAATAATTTTGAAATTTAGTCACTTTAATAATTTCTGTTGATTTGTAATTCCCACTCATTAAACTGTATGAAGGTTGCTCATGATGACGTTTGCTGCAACCATTCATATTATCTGCTGGAAACTATAGGCCCTACATATTCAAATGTAGAAGAGGAAAATCACTCCCTGCTCTGACTCCAGTTTTGTATATTGCACATCTGCAATGACATACCAATTATATTTTATATGGTGATTGCTGTTGTAGAGTGTTTGAGGAGGACCAGATATTAGGTTTCAGTCCTTTGCTATGTTAAATTAATCTGCTCACATGAAAGACACATGATAGCAACAGCAGGTGCTGCTTAAGACATGCCTCATATTATTCCCATTAGACCCATATAACAATGTAAGAAATGCAGAAAGCAAAATGGACACAGCAAAGTCCCATAAGCATTAATCAAATTATTGATCAGATCATCTGCTTAGATATTTGTTGAGGAATGAATGTTGGCCTAGGCAAAGGGTGTCTTGTTCTGCTTTAAATGTGCACTTGAGAAATTTGATGGACCTTGCAGTATTATTTCCTTTTGAAAACACTATCTGCAACAGTACAACATTCCCTCTACATTACTTTAAACGGATGTTACCTTCATTAACAAATAATTAGCAATTCTCTATTTGTTCAGGAAGAATATATCCTGAAGACCAGTACATCACATTCATAATGACTTTCTTTATAAGTGACACAAAAACATGTCATTTTGTCCATCTGTGTGAAAGGCAATGGCTTCACTGTCCAGAGAAGGGTAGGTTTGGAGAGACAGGTCAATTGCATGTGTGGAGTAACTCACACGTTTCCCCAAGCAATTATTTCCTTTTTGCCTTTGAAGGGCATCAGTAGAATTTACATCAGTGGAGAATTGGCTCCAACATTTTATTCCAATGCAAACAAGGGAATTAACAAAATAATTTTCTTTATCCCATTTGGAGTCTTCACTTTGGAAGAACAGACTGGCTGTGGTCTTTATTACCGCTATAGTTTGGTTGCCATAATCTACAGCCTAAAGCAGAGTTCATAGGATGTTCACAATGTTTTATCACCCATTCAAAAGAAACCATCACTTTATGGAGATTTTCTATCTATATAACTGTATCTGATTACATTAGGTAAAGACTAAAAGATAATGTCACCATAGTCCAAATTTCTGATTAGAAAGAGAGAGAGAACTGGTGTTGGTTTGAACCTGAGGGTCACCATACCTCAGGTGAGGGGAGAGGTTGAATAGTAGAGTCATTCAAGGTAACCTCAGCTGCTATGGGAACGGAACCCACATTGTTGCTGACACTCTAGGTCACAAACCAACCGATCATCAAGGTAAGGGACTCATCTATTCTTGTATTTATATTCCAAGTTTATTTGCAAATAAAATGATACACAGAGACTGAAATACATAAAGTGCTAAACTACTACAAAATAATGATATTTATTGAAGAGCTGCAGTGAGCAGATAAAAGTTAAATGTCCTTTTTCAGAAAGCTGCTAATTACAGTGGCTTGGAAAGCTGTAATTGCTTTTGACCAAATTGCTGGGACTTCATGTTCCTTAATATATGTTTAATTGCTTTACATCATAATTTTCTTTACAAAATTATATTCGCGAGGTATATGTGAGCTTGGAAAAGTTACATTTATTGCCCATCCGTAGTCTCCTTGAGAAGATGTTGCAGTCCTTTCTCTTTAACTGTTACAATCTCTGTGACACTGCTTCCACAGTGACAGTTGGAAGTGAATTCCAACAATATAACTCAATAACAAAGATGGAACAATGCTTAATGGATGCCTTGTGTAAGATAATGATTGAGGGAAAAAGAATTCAGACTAAGCCAAAGACCAAAGTAGTAATGCTGTCAAAAACATAACTGCCCATTGAACTAGAGGTAGGGAAGATAAATTGGAAACTGTTCATGTAAAGCAGAATGTGGCTGTGAATAAGACAGGTAAGGGAGCTCAGAGGGATGGAGGGCATGTCCCTTAGCCATTCCAGTTAAAGTCTTTAGCTTACTTGGATGAGAATGAGAGCTTGATTAGAGTGGTGTTGGAAAAGCACAGCAGGTCAGGCAGCATCCAAGGAGCAGGAAAATTGATGTTTCAGGTAAAAGCCCTTCATCAGGAAGTGCTTTATTCCTGATGAAGGGCTTTTGCCCGAAACTTCAATTTTCCTGTTCCTCGGTTGCTGTCTGACCTGCTATGCTTTTCCAACACCACTTTAATCTTGACTCTAATCTCCAGCATCTGCAGTACCCACTTCTGCCCTGAGAATGAGAGCTGCAGAGTAGATGAGCTAACCAATCATGGCACTGCCACACAGGACACCACAAGTCAGGGAAGCAAAAGAAAATTTAGTGGTAAAGGGGACCTAATGAGGGCAACTGAAACTAATGTTTCCTCTAAGTTATCTAATTGTGCAGCTGCGCAACACTCTGAGGGTACACTTCATTCAGTGTGAGGACACATTGTCTTTTGCGTATGGATCGCAAAGGTCCACACAATGGCAGGAAAAATCAGAGGAAGCATAAACTGATGCTGTTCTCTGCAACGAAGGATGAGAGTCTAAAAGATTGTATTGACTGTCTCTAGCCAGAATTTGTGACACCTGCTCAGGGCTAGACAGGAATTTACAATGGATCAGAAGGGGCCCATCATGGGCCATGTATAATCATCAATAATATAAGTAGGTCAAGGAAGGAGGTTGAATGCAGCTATTATGAGGAGTTAGGAATCAAATTAAAATTAGAACCTCAAAAGATATTCTATGGATTATATCCTGAGGCACATACAAACTGTAACAGGGAATGCAGATTAAAAAATGAATATCTATCTCTAAGACTGGTGTGGCAGGAGTGGCTTCCATTTGGTGAGGCACTGGTGCCAGTACAGGGGAAAGTGGGAAATGTACCATTGGTCACTTTTTGAACTGTGCTGAGACTCTTGTTTTAGTGAGTTTCAAACTAGACAAGTTGAGATGCTCTTAACCTAAATCCTGGGGGCAAAGGATCAAATTTGAATAGAAATGGTAAATCAAAAAGGTAAGAGAAAAATGTTATTAATGTGGGAACTAACAAACAGACTGTGGTAGAATGTATCAATCCAACTGTGAAAGGCTAGAGGTTACAAAAATAATAAAAGGGAAAAAAAAACTGAAGACACTGTATCAGAACGAATGCATGTAGTTTAGAAAAAAAACTGATGAGCCAGTAGCAGAATTAGAAATAAGTATGATTTGATAGCCATTGCAGAGACAGGGCTGTAGTATGACTTAGATTGGTGCCAGAATATTGAAGGATTGAGAACATTGAGGAAGGGCAAGAGGCAAGGAAAAGTTGAAGGGTAGCGCTGTTAATTATTGATGATATAGAGACAGATGACTTGAGTTCATTAAACCAGAATGTAGGAGTAGTTTACATAATAACATAGGAAATTGGAGCAGGAATGGGCCATTGTCCCCTGAAGCTTGCTCCAACATTCATTATGATCATCGCTGGTCATCCAACTTCAATACCTGTTCCAGCTTATCCTCCATATACTTTCATCCCTGTACACCTAAGTACAATATCCAACTCCTTCATGAAATCACAGAATGTTTTGGCCTTCACTGCTTTCTGTTGCAGCAAATTCCATAGGCACACCACTCGCTGAGTGAGTAAAAATGAGAAATGGTAAATGCAAGATGTCACTTGTGGGAATGCTGTGTTGTTCATTACACATAACAACATGATAGAATGGATTATAAGAGAAATAATGGAAGCTTGTCAGAAAGAGATGACAATCATTGGGGATTCACATTAATGCTTAGACTGGGAAAATGAAATGGTAAAAATTGTCCTGGAAGTGGAATTCGGAGAATGATTTCAGTATGGTTTCTTAATACAGCATATTCTCAGACCAACCAGAGAACAGGTAACCTTAATCTGGTAACGTGCAACAAGATAGGATTAATTAATTGTCTCATAGTAAAGGCACTCCTTGGTAGCTGCGTGACAATACAATCAAATTTTACATTCAGTTTAATAGGTGAGAAGAATGAATCTGAAACCAGCATTTTAAACCAAGGGGAGGGTAATTATGAGCACGTGAAAAAAAGAGCTTGAACAAATTGACAATTTAGTTTAAGGTAAAGGTCAGTAGTGATGCTGCAGCAAACATTTATGAAGCTATTTCAGAATACAGAAACTTCCAATGAGAAAGAAAATAAACGTCCATGGGGCGGGCCTAAAATATTTAAAGATAATATCAAAACATAATTTCACAATGATGGTCAGCAGATCAGATGCTTAGATAAAATGTAATGAAAAAATAAATAAAAAGTTAATAAGGAGAGGAAACTGGAGTATAAGAGAAAGATTGCTAGAAATATAAAAATATATTTTAAAATGAAAAGTCAGCTAAGTGAGCATTGGACTAATAGGAAACGAGTCTGGAGAATTAAGGAGATAACAGATTAATTGAGCAGGCACTGTGCATTAGTGTTCACTGTAAATGGTATGCAGAACATCCCAGAAACAGATGTAAATCTGGAAATGGAAGGGAGGAAGGAACCAAAGAAAATTACAAACACCAAAAAAGTAGTACTGAGGAAATTATTGCAGCTGTAGGCTGATAAGATCCTGGTTTCTAAGGACTTCATCCAAGGGTCTTAAAGGAAGCAGCTAATGATGCATTGTTTTTAATTTTCCAAAATTCCCTTTGATTTGGAAGGTTTCATTAAATTGGAAAATAGTGAATGCAACTCCCTTATTCAAAGAGGGAGACATAATCAAGCATGAAACTACAATCATTAGTTCAACCTCTGTTATAGGGAAAATATTAAAAGCTTGTATTAGTCATAGAAACAGAGCACTTAATGATGTTCAGGGTAATCAGGCAGAGTCAACATAGTTCTGTGAAAGATAAGGTATGTTTTACCAATTTATTAGACTTCTTTGAGGAAACAACATGCATTTTGGACATAGGGGGTCCAGTAGATATACTGTACTTACATTACCAAAAGGCATTTGATCAAGTATCACATCAAAGTTCTTTGCGAACGATAAGAGCTCGTGACTTAAAGTGTAACGTATTACTGTGGATAGAACTCTGCACCCTAACAGGAAGCTGAGTGAGTAGAAATTGGTTATTTTCTAGTTGGCAAGATGTAGTATACGTTGCGGCCTCAAATCTTTTATAATGCATATAAATGACATGGATGAAGCGACCAAAAGTAAGTTTGCAAAATATGCTCGTGACACAGGACGGGAAGAAAAGTAAGTTATGAAGAGAACATAAGGAGGTTACAAAAGGATATGAATAGATTAATTGAGTGAGCAAAGATCTGGCAAATGGAATACAATATGAGAACATTTTGGATTCTCCGGTGTCATATGAAAAAAATATTCGAGGTGCTGGAAGAATAAAAAGAAATGTTGTAAGCTATTTAAATGGTGAGAGACTGCAGAGATCTGAGGGAATTGGCTATAATACTGCATGAATTCCAGAAGGTTAGTATGCAGATACAGCAAGTCATTAGGAAAGCTTATCAAAGTTATAGCTTATTGCAAGGGAATTGAATACAAAAGTAAGGGGATTAAGCTTCAGCTATCGAGGCTGATCTCTGAAGCGAAGCAGACTCAGGGTTAGTATTTGGTTAGTATTTGGATGGGAGACTGCCCGGGATCATCAGCTACAACCAGCTATGAGTGAGGGGGCAGGCTTTTGTGGCACAGTGGTAGTATCTCTATCCTTGGATTGGGAGGTCTGGGTTCAAGTCCCACCTGCTCCAGAGGTGTACAATAACATCTCTGAACAGGTTAATTAGAAAGATAGAGGGTGTTAGTGAGACCACGTTGAAAGTACTATGTTTAGTATTGGTCTCTAAAGGATGCAAATGCTTTGAAAGCATGTCAGAGAAAATATATTATACTAATACCTGGAAAAGTTGGATAAACTGGGTTTGTCCTTGCTAGGATTTAAAATACTAAGAGTTGACTTGATATTGATTTTGAGTCCTGAAGGCTACAGGGTCTGCAAACAGAAAGTTACATGCTTCAACGTTCAGAACTCAAATTGACTTCAGTAAATTTAGGGTCTGAGCACCTTTTTCTCATGTCCTTAACGCAATCTCTACAGACCAGACCCTGTTATCACATGGGCTGCTACCACAAACACCCCATTGTCAGCCACTAATGGTCCCCATAGCAGCTTTTTTTCTTCTCCCAGGCTGACCTTTACCCATTCCGTTGTCTGTGCAACTGTTTTGCTGTATCACTGGACTCCATCTCCAACTATCATTTATTCCTCCTCCTCCACTATCTTCAGCATATATGCTGACCTTTTCCTCACGATAATTTGTTCTGAAGGGTTACTGGACCCAAAATGTTAGCTTTGCTTTCTCTCCACATATGCTGCCAGACTTGCTGAGTTTCTCCAGCAATGTGGGCGGCACGGTGGCACAGTGGTTAGCACTGCTGCCTCACAGCGCCAGAAGCCCGGGTTCAATTCCCACCTCAGGCGACTGACTGTGTGGAGTTTGCACGTTCTCCCTGTGTCTGCGTGGGTTTCCTCCGGGTGCTCCGGTTTCCTCCCACACTCCAAAGATGTGCAGGTTAGGTGGATTGGCCATGCTAAATTGCCTGTAGTGTTAGGTAAGGGGTAGATGTAGGGGTATGGGTGGGTTGCGCTTCGGCGGGGCGGTGTGGACTTGTTGGGCCGAAGGGCCTGTTTCCACACTGTAAGTAATCTAATCTAATCTAATCTATGTCTATTTTTCTTTCTGACCTCCTGCATTTGCAGTTTTTTTTTGTATGAACAGTGTCTTGTTTTCAAGACAGCAGATGTTTTATAAATTTGATGGGGATTGGTAGACTACTGGAAGTGGGGTTAAGATGGACATATTTGGAATAGATTTTCTGTGAGATTCAGTGATTAGGATCTGCACTGGAATAGAGGAAGAAAACAGTCTGTGTGACCATAGTGATAGAATTAGTGCTAAGAGCATGGCTTGATTAGGATCCAGCAGAATGAAACAGTTAGACATCCAAGATGGATCGATGACTTTCATTGTGCCAGAATAGATCATCAAAAGAGTATTACCAATCTTGGCATAAGTGAACAAGTTAGGAAGAAGAAAAAAATGGTAGCATGCAAAAGAGAAACTTGTGCTTGATCCAGTATGATTGACAGAAGTTGACATATCAAAGGAGGTGCAGGAAGACGCAGTAATAAGAGAAGATAGAATGGAGGTGGAAGATGTTGGAGAGAGTGACAAAGAAATTTAAGTTTGTGGTGGAAAACAAAATGGGGACGGTAGTTTGCATGAGTGGCAATTTTGTCTTGCACCTGTACATTGTGAGACATACATGTTTTGTCATCACTTTGATAAGGGACAGGGACTGGATAGAAAGTGGGGTGAAGTCACTTTTTTAGCAGCTTGTTCCAGTTAGTAAATGTGAGGCTAGAAAGCTGCATCTATACAGTGGGATGGACATGTAATTAACCAGAGAGGTCAGAACTTAGTCAGCCTAGTGCACAGCTGGTGGGCAGGTTTCTAACCTTCTGTGTACATTCCACGAACAATTGGATGTCCTGGACATCTCAGGCATATTGTAGGTCTCAGTTCATTATGTTATTAACCTTTTTCAAGATGAGAGATTTATTTATTCATTGTAAGAGTGTAAAGTCACATTCTGGACTGAAAAGACTGAACATTTCTGATGAATCTGATTATTCAATTCATATAATTTTGGTTTGTGTGATGAAATAATCTTACTTGTATCCATTTTCTGAAGGTAACAATCGAAGACTGGTAACATTTATGGAACCAACATTAGTTGCTAGGTGGAAAAATTCCTTGGGGAAAAGCTTTGCAAGGTTTTCAAGACGTCACTCAGGACAACTCCGGAGTCATCGAGAAGTTGTTCACAGGTTATAGGCAGTGTATGGAAGAACAAAAGACAGAGAGAGATGAAGACTTCACGTTAAGAGTGCTTTGGTTCATTGTACTGCTGGGAAAGCACCAAAACTTCTTAGATTCTGTACAGGGAACTCAGTGAGGAGTCAAGAACAGTTGGATGGCTCTGTGCTGTAGGAAGTCAGAAACTTAACAATTGCACAACACCAGGTTATCGTCCAACAGGTTTATTTGGAAGCACTAGTGTTCGGAGCGCTGCTCCATGAGGTGGTTGTGTCATGGAGATGTGATACAGTAAACAATCTCAGATTAAAACTTAAATAAAATGTAAGATTGTTTACTGTATTCCATCTCCATCTACTGGACTCCTTTAGCTATAAATTCTGTGAGCATGATCTTAACCTCCACAACCACCTGATGAAGGAGCAGTGCTCTGAAAACTAGTGCTTCTAAATAAACCTGTTGGACAATAACCTGGTGTTGTGTGATTTTTAACTTTGTCCACCCCAGTCCAACACTGGCATCTCTAAGTCATGGAAGCCAGAAAGGCATTCTTGGAATTCAGAGGCAACTACCTGTTAGAGTCAGAGTTCTGAAGAAGTCCCGAGGAGCTGAAAACATGAGAACATTACCGGCTGTGTATTGCAGAAGCCATAAAGGGCTCAGAAGAAACCTGCAGACATGAATATTTCAGTGCAGCTCAGAGAGTACAGGTTGGTGACTCAAGCACTTCTTGCTTGGTGTAACTAAGCTAGTTTAGAGCTTGTGGGAGTACAGGCAGGGGCAAAGCCCCAGGACTAGCTTGGTGAGGTAAGCTGTTGGTGATTTAATGGAGCTACA